>NW_015386332.1:576256-614780 GCF_001527695.2 Protobothrops mucrosquamatus | reverse complement strand
AAAATAAAATAAATAAAATAAAATAAAATAAAATAAAATAAAATAAAATATAAAATAAAATAAAATAAAATAAAATAAATAAAATAATAAAATAATATGGAAAGAAGTCTTTTTGGTATTATGGATAAAATCAGGGATTGTTATGAGTTAGATAAGTGTTTTGCAACCTTAGCCATTTTAGGATGTGTGGACTTCAAATCCCAGAATTCCCCAGCTAGCATGCTGTTATGTTTGCTGCTCAGATATAGTTACTCTACTGAAGTATTCATGCAGTCATAAGGAACAGCAAATGTGGAAGTTGCTTCCTCTACTGTAGTTCATAAATCATCTGCTGCTCCTGAACAGACATATTGAACTTCTGAGAACCAGGATATTTTCCTATTTTGGGGAACAAGATGATGGTACCTTGGATATCTCACTGGGAAAAGAATTCTTATGACATTTGATTTCAGTAGTATCTATATATGTGTAAATTTACTACCTTGTGTTCATTGTTTAGTTGTGTGATAGAGAATCATAACTGTTGAAAGTCAAGAAATATTGATTGTGAGGTTCTTTTTTAGGAGCTCATTAATTTACTAAATGAGCCAGGTATGCCGGTGCGCATGCCCAAGATGGCGGATCGGCTGCGGATCGCTCCGTAGCTACGGACCCGGCAATGTGGGTATGGGGTGTTTTGGGGGTGCCTCGGGGGGGCTTGCGGCGATGAGCGGGTGGGCGAACCCCCGCTCGGACCCGTTTTAGCCCACCCGGCCCACCCGGCCCGTTTTAGGCCGTTTTAGGCCCGCCCTGACCCGTCTCGGCTCCTCTTCAGCCTGGGCCCGTTTCCAGCTCGGGCCCAGCTTGGACGACTGCAGCCGGAAGGTCGCGGCCTGTTCGGTTGCGGCTGGGAGGACCCGGCCGCAAAGCTGGGAGGACTCAGGCGGCGTGGAAAGGACTTGGGCGGCCGGGAAGAACCCGGGCGGCATGGAAAACTCTGGCTTTCGGGCGGCTTGGAATGACCTGGGCGGCCGGGAAGAACTCCGGCCAGGAAGATCTCGGGCGGCCTGGTGGTGGAGGCCTGGTCTTGACTGTGTTATTCGGCTCCCCGGCCGGGGGCGGGCCTGTTCTGGTTGGTCGGGCGGCCTGGCGTTCGGCTTATTTTCGGCCCGTTTTTTGTGGCTTGGAAGGACCCGGGCGGCCTGGAAGATCTTTGGAAGGACCCGGGCGGCCTGGCGGTGGAGACTTGACTTCGCCCCCATTGCTTGGCTCTTTGGCCCTGGCGCTGGCCTGCCTGGTTGGTCGGGCGGCCTAGCGTTGGCTGGGCGGCCGGTGTTGGCCCTGTTTCAACTGAGCGGCGGAAGCTCCAGCTCCGGCCCTGCCCTCCCCGGCCCTGGCTCTTCAGCGGAGGGCCTGGTATGGCCCAGAGGACCTAGATGGCGACCTGTCTTTGGCCGTTGGAGGCCTTGGTGACGACCGGAGGGCACAGGAGACGTGGCCCTGGCCTGGTCTCTGGCCGGTGGAGGATGGCCTGGAGGATCCTGGCTCTGGCCCCGTTCCAGCCGATGGAGAACTTGGTGTGGCCGAGACTGAAAATCCTTTCCCCCCCCCTTGCTTCTTTTTGATCTCCCACAGCCGGACTTATGATTTAATCAATGTATCCGAGGACGGTCCTATTGGCCCTGCGCGATTCACCCCTCGCGCAGGCCTGGCCCATTAAGATCACAAGGGCCCACCTTGAGGGTGGGGTTTGGAACCCTGAGAGGTGGCATGCTGCGGGTGCTAATAGAAAATTATTGAAATTGGCCAAATTAAGGTTCTTTTTAAAGGGGTGTTTTAATAAATTTTTAGGGGGAACAAGGGAGGTTGGGAGGGGGGAGGATCACCTTAGGTCAGGACCAGCCATGTCTGAGGGTTGCGGTGTAGAAAGGGTGGGGGGGGAGGGTGGGGGGTTGAGAGAGGAGGGAGGTATTAGTACGGTCAGTGGGAGAGGCAGATATGGCGGGAGCAGAGGACCATATCAGGTTAGGGGAGCACGCACACGCAATTTACAAGCTTGTGGGTGCTCCGGTCCTCAGGCCCCTACTCGGTCTCCAGGAGACTTAGATCCCCCGGCCCGGGACTACCGGCTGTTTTTATGCAATGCCAGGTCCGTGGTAAATAAGGCCCCCCTCATACAAGATCTTATTTTAGAGGGGGGTGCGGACCTGGCGGGTATTACTGAGACCTGGCTGGGCGTCGAGGGAGGAGTCCCTCTTGTAGACATCTGCCCGCCGGGTTTTCAGGCATTCCATCAGCCGAGGACCCGGGGTAGGGGCAGGGGGGTAGCGGTCATTATAAGGGAGAGCCTTCGTCCTAGGGAGACCACTGTGCCTCAGATAGACGGTGTGGAGTCCCTCCTTGTGAAATGGGGGCAAGGGGTTCAAGTGGGCTTGTTGATTATATACCTGGCTCCCTGCTATGTATCAACGGCCCTGCCTGAGCTGGCTGACATGATAGCCGGGGTGGCGGTTGGAACNCCCTGATCTCCCTTCCTTCCGCCGCGCCCTCAAGACATGGCTATTCCAACAAGCGGGACTGGCCTAGGGTAATTTTTAAGAGGGGTTTTTAGAGGGGTTTTTAATCATATTTTAATCAGACAATTTAAATATTTCATTTTAATTAATTTTAATTTGTGATTGTTATTGGTGTTTTTAATTGATTGTCAGCCGCCCTGAGTCCGCAAGGAGAAGGGCGGGATATAAATTCGAATAATAAATAAATAAATAAATAAATAAATTACCTGTAAGAAAATGAGCAAATAATGAGGATTTTTTTTTGTTAATTCAATTTTTTATCCAAGGTGATTTATCAGGTTAAAAATAAAATGCCTATGCATCTTTTATTTGTTTTATTCTGTATTCCCAGCTGGTGTGCCAGCAGTGACTTTTCTTGTTGCAGGGGGATCTTAAACCCTTATTACTCTCCCATAAGACTACTGCAAAACATTCTTATATGGGCTGTCTTTAAACACTACTAGAAGCAAGGTAGTCCAAAAATGCAACTGCCCATGTGGTAATTGTCACCTAATGGCAGGAGTGTGTTGCATCTGTGCTGCATGCCTTGCAATTCTTATCAGTTGGTTTCTGGATATCATTTAAAATTGATCTTTCTCATCTATGAAGAGCATTATGATTTGACATCTGGCTACCTATTTACAGCAACATAAAAATTGGCCCAATTAGGTCATCCAGGGAGAAATTGCTCTTGGTTCCCTCCTTCTGGGAAGTGAAAGGAGGATGGAAGTGTTACTTTTCAGTGGCAGTATCAGCTCTTTAGAACAGCTTCCCCATAGGAAGTAGACTGGGCCACTCCTTAAGGCAGGGGTGTCAAACTGCCGGCCCATGGACCGGGTTCATCATACCGAAGCTGCACCCACCCCATTGCCGGCAATGCAAAAAGAGTTACAATATGTCGTGACACGTCATGTGATGTGGTGAGTTTGACACCTGTGCCTTAAGGGCATTAAGGGGATGTTGAAAGCCAAAATGTTCTGGAGAGCATGCTAACTGGACAGGGAATTATAGCAATATTTTAGATTTATTTTTACTTTATTATTTCTTAGTGTTATTTTTATTTTAATATATTTGGGCTTTATGATTTTGTTTTAAATATAACAAAGACTTACTGAAACACTTACTGTGGAGGATTTAATGTTTGTAAAACAGGTAAATTGCATATTGCAGTGGGATAGAAATACATATTACAAGATAGACAAATGGTTATTATTTGCTCAACTGGTGCTGCATAGATATGCCTCTAATATCTTGTAAGTATGACCAATGATGTGAGCATATTCACCTATTTTGAAAAGTCAGAAAGAAAATGCCACCACTCTTTGTGTGTGTGTTTGTGTGAGAGATGGGGGCGGGGAAATAAGAGGTGAGAATGACAAACTGATAATTGTGTAGATTAAATGTACTTGTACTTAGTGGCTATTTTGACTCTTGGTTGCATGTGAATAACTTAGAAAATTATTTTGTGTAAAATTTGCTTGTAATTAATGTATTTAATGCAAACAAAATGAGAGGACTGAACTGGGTGAGAAGAAATACTTCTTGCAGAAGGAAAGAAAGACAATAATGCAGAAATAGATCAAACCTAGTATTCTTAAAAGATTATCCTCTGCCTGTGGGAGTCGGAGCTTCAGACTTGGACCACATAGTCTGACTTTCATAATGCTATTTTTTGATTCATTGCAGATTTTATTTTAGGCCAAGATCTGCCCTTGACTGGAACACTGAAATAGTTTTTGAAAATAAAATTCTGTTTTAGATAAGCAAGGACCTGGAGGCTAAAGCATTCTTTTTTAAAAATTAAATACTATTTGGACTTAAGAAATCCTAATTTCAACCCAGAAACAAGTTTTAAAAATAAAATATTTTTTTTGAAAACTCTTTAAGATTTTTTAAAATAAAATTAAAGCATATAATCTCCCTGGATTAAGTAACTATCAAGTTCTCTGAAAAGTATTCTGCTCACAAACAACCGGAACTACAGACTACACAGTGTCTTTTAACAATGATGCCCAAAACATGTTGTAATATATCTTGGCCATCCACATCCCAGGAGTCATGTAATAATTAAGCTCCTATAGTTTGAAGATGCATATATCAATGTAGTATACAGTGGTACAGTTAGCCTGCTAGGGAATGTAGATTTTCATTTTTCCAATGGCTCCTAATAAATTCGGACATGCACATCATATCTGCATATTAACCTGCATATTAACAGAAGCTTCTAGGGTTACACATCCTCTGCTGTTCTCTATTGAAAGCTGCATTAAATTAAACAAAAGTAGGGGTTGTCCAGGATGGGCTTTTCCTACAAGATAAACCCTCCACCAGAGTTCCCAGGTCAATCTGGGATAATTGACAGGGGCATTGACACAAAATCTTTCTGTTCTGTGATGTGGTTTACTGCAGCAATGGTGTATCATAAACAAATGAGCCAGAATGTATATAGTACATTAGAGAGTAAAAGGGCATTAATCAAGCCAGACATAATAAGATCACGTGAAGTTCTAGTATTGCTTTACAAAGCCTTAGTAAGACTGCACTTGGAATACTGCATCCAGTATTCACCACAATATAAAAAAGATGTTGGAAATAATGCAGAAAAGAGCAACAAAAATGATTAGGTGGCTGGAGGTTAAAATGTATGAAGAACAGTTACAGGAATTGGGTAGGTCTAGTCCAGGGGTAGGCAACCTCGGCTCTTTTATGACTCATGGACTTCAACTCCCAGAATTCCTGAGTCAGCAGAGCTGACTCAGGAATTCTGGGAGTTGAAGTCCATGAGTCATAAAAGAGACGAGGTTGCCTACCCCTGGTCTAGTCTAATGAAAAGAAGGATTAGGGGAGACATGATAGCAGTGTTCCAATATTTGAGGGGCTCCTATAAGGATGAGGGCATCAAACTATTTTACAAAGCACCAAAAGGGAAGATGAGAAACAATGGATGGAAACTAACCAAGGAGATAAGCAGCCCAGAACTAAGGAAAAAATTCCTAACGTTTAACGCAATCAATCAGTTGAATAGCTTGCCTTCAGAAGTTGTGGGTGCTCCATCACTGGAAGCTCTCGAAAAGAGATTGGACAATCATTTATCTAAAATGGTATAGGATCTCCTGCTCGAGCAGAGGGTAGCACTAGAAAACCTCCAAAGTCCCTTCCAACTCTATTATTCTATATTCTATGTTCTATGACATTTCAGTAACCTGTTTATTGTATATTGTATCCTATGGAATCAGTATAATTTTGGCAACATGTAGAAGATTTTCTAAAATTCTAAAACATCAGAATAGCCATTCCTAGCTTGGTGGCTTCCACATGTTTTGAGACTGCAACTCCCAGCACCCCTATTTGGCATAGCAATAGCACTTTATTAACAGAAGGAGTTGGTGATGATACAGGTTAAGATATACTTCTTTGTTTACCATATAAAATAATTCTGGCTTGTTTTAATATCCAAATAAATCCATGTTGAAAATTACAACAGACAAATACAAACTGAACGCAAAAGATTATATACAATATTCAACCTTTTTATCTCTCACCTGAGCTCTGCAAAAAGTTGGAAAGTGCATTAATCTGATTTTTTAAAAACTTCCTTTCTTTCTCAGTAATATGCATAGTAAATACCTTGTATTTACTAAAGGATGAGAAAGTAACCTTCCATTCATCTCTACTGCTGGCTTTGTGAATGCAAGAAAAGGAGCCATAGTAGAAGCAAAGAAAGTTAAAAGTTCCCAAGAGAACTCTCTAGGATGTAATGGTGGTTTCCAGTTTATGTATGATGTAAATGACCAAAACTTTTTTTAAAAATGCTGAACCTGATGTTTAACTACATTTGTTGTGGGCACAATCAGTTGAGAATTTGGGGGTACTATTGTCCCAAACATATCTAGAGGAACTACTGTAGGTTAGGGGAAAGGAAAGTTGGTTTAGACCAATTTTCAGTGGCTACATCTATTGGCAATTATTATGCATGTGCATTATGTGATACTTTCAAGGTTACTATCAATATATTGATCAGATACTTGGAACATTAAGTCATTGCCTTTCTGCCTAGCTTGCTGAGATCCAGACAACAACTGGCTAGTTGATTAGTACTTGGGTGGGAAATTATCTGGGAATTCTGGTGCTATTGACCAGTGTGAAAAGTTGAAATAACATCCTAAAAGCAAACAATGGTCAGACACTCTGTACTGTTAGCAAAAATACATGGTACTATATAATGGATAATGCCAGAAAAAAGAAGATAGGTTACTATGTCTTTAAATTAAACTTATCTTACAACTAGATTGTCTGTTGCCTTAGTAATCAAGCACTAATTTGCATAATTCAGAATGCTGATTAAATAGAGCACATGATGAACTGGATAGTAGTTTAGCTAAGTACTAGTTATCTAATTATCTAACTTACAGGTGTCAAACTCGCTGCATCACGTGATGTGTCACGACATATCATGACTTTTTTTGCATTGCTGGAGCTGGGGTGGGCACGGCCTCTGCATGATGCAACTGGCCCGAGGGCCGGCACTTTGACACCCCTGATCTAACTGGAGTTCTAATTAAATGAGTAGGGTACACTTGCTGCAAAGCAGTTTGAAAACTGCACTTTCAGTATAAGCTGAATAAACTAGGGATTGAAATGACCTTTTGTGACTTTTCACAGTCAGAGTCAAATGTTAATTAATCTGTAAATAAATTACTTTTTTTCAAGGGCACTTTGTAAATGAAGTTTGAGTCAGTACAGTTAGCAAGGTGTATGTGTATTTTTTTTTATCTACTGGGAAATATTTTTAATTCTCCAATATATTTTTAAAGCCTATTTTCCCATGTATCAGTAATTTCCAGTTTGCTATGTCATTATTCAGTGGGACCAATGCTCTTTTAGAGCTATAACATCAACCTCACAATAAACATTTTATGAGTAGCCAGCAGGTATCCAATGAAATTCAATATTCATAACATGGATGTGCATTGTTAGAGGATGAGGAATAAAAGATATGGAATAGCATGACAATGAGTTGCCTTGAGAACAAGATAAAGTGTTTATTAAATATATCATGAAACATACACTTAACTTTTGCAATTGAAATTTCATTTAAATTTTATTCTTGCCTCCTTATATAGACTTATAACTTCATGAAGGGTAAACTTGAAAATGTGCTTTGTGGCTATGGTGATTGTTATACATAAATGTAATTACTTAAGTTAAATATGAACTTGCAAGAAATCTTTAGAGATTTGGGTATAAGAGTAAACACCTTGAATGTAACGTAAAAAATCCATCTTATCTTCTATCTAATCAATACTTTGAAGGTGCTTATCTTGTTGACACATTTTTGAGGCAAAAGAAAGGGAGGGGAAAAAACCCCATGATCACTTGTGTGGTTAGAGCTTTCCAGAAGCTTGTAAGTTAATGATGACACCTCCCCATGTCCAGTTTATATTTTAGAAATCCTTGAAAATAAGTGAATTCCAGACTATTACAGAAGGATAAACATTATTCCCAGAATCATAGATTTGTAACTGTAATGGTATGTGGAAATCCATTCTGAAGACAGGAGGAAGAACCACAGACTAGATAACCATCATGCAAAAGATACCTCAGCTCACAGAAGGAAAAGGTGAATATGAAGTGTCTCAGGAGGGATCCTACCTTATTTTCTGGAAATTAAAAGTAAATGTGGGAGAAGGGCTTTCAAACTTGAATCTGTTACTGTACAATAAAGGTAGTGCTAGCACAAATGGTTTGTGTTTCTTATCTGGATGAGATTACCACTCTTGAGCCCAATGTTATTTCTTTAGTAAGCTGGATAATTTCCTTAGTAGATTGTGTATAGTGCTGTGAAAATACAGTATCTTTGACAACGGTTTTCCATGACCTTCTGATTATGGGTAGGCATTGGGTCCATTACATGCTTATCTAGTTTGAAAATTGTATTCAAACAATGCATCTAAATTGTTCCTCATCGTACTAGAGAAAGGCATTGAATGGAACATGATTTCAGGAGTTCAGGCCTAAACTCTTACTCTTCCATCACTTTATTCATGGCTTGGCTGATGAAACAGAAGGAAATTCTTACTAAACAGATGGCATAACAATTAAGTCTTAAATTTGTAGTATGTAGCTTTGAAAAGGAAAGACTAAAGTATGGTTGTATTCTTCAAGTACATGGAAGTATGTCACACAGAAAAACATCGAGACCTGTTCTTTGTCCCCCCCACAAAGCAAATAATGGAATAATAGATTTAAGTTACAGGGAGAGACTTCCTAACTCTCATCTCTGATCCCAGAATATTTTTTTCTGAAATTCCCTCCTCCTTTGTAAAAAAAATTATAAGAAAATGCATTGTTAATCATTTGAATGAGAATTGATAAAGTGCAGGAAAATTTCTTTGGTGGTATTTTTATTGATTGATTGATTTGTATTTCTTGAGTGACCCAATGTAGCTGGCTCTGAGCTGTGCACAGAATATCTCAACAGTTAAACAATTTAAACCAATAATAGTGTAGAAAAAAGTAGTTCAAAATAAGCAGGTTAAAATATTATGGTAGTTCCAAATACTGACTGATAACATCTTGGCTTATAAGGTACCAGATTTAATCATAGTTGAAAAGAAGAAAATGTGAATAATTGATGTGACAATACCAGAGTATAGTAGAACACATACCAAAAATTTGGAAAAGATCGCAAAGTATCAATATTGACAAATTAAGGCATAAACCACCCATAGTGATCCCAGTGATTATCAGCACACTGGGTGCCATACCAAAAAATCTTGATAAAATTTTCATCAGTCAATTGCAATAGGCCATATTGCTTGGAGCCACAATTATACTATATAAATACATTATGACATCTAGATTCTTGGGAAGAACTTGATGCGTATGAAGGCCAACACCAGCTAAAGAATGGAAACTGTCAGTTCATATTGTTGTGAACAGAATAATAATCATAATAATCCCCTCTGTGCTGCCTCTGAAAATAAACTAAAGAAACAGCAGACTACCTCGTTAACTCCTGCAAGAGGATCTCACAGACTAACTACACACAACAGCAGTTCCGGTGAAGATGGCCAACTGAATACATGCCCAGGGAAGGATCCCTGAGGGCTTTTTCCATGGAATGTAACTTCTTTAACTATCAACAGAAGGAACTGGTATTCCTTTAGTTTATATGACTCTCTTGGATTAGGGAAAGTCCTAGAATTACCCCTCAAGAGCCTCCAATACAGCAACAGGTCTGCAAGTAGCTTCAGGAGCTGTGCTTCAAATTAGCTTGTGTGCCAAAAGCTGGTGGGTGGGGCTGCAATCAGTTTGTGGTTGAAGAAGCAGCCATTTTGGAATTTATTTTTCAAATGGACAGTAAGTTGTGCCTTTCATTTCTTAATCATTTTTAAGGACTATTAATCTTTATTAAGCTAAAAGAGGCTCTCTTTACAATAAATTGCTATAGCTTGTTATTCCTTTTTGAAGATATGCACCATTTTGATGATTTCTTCTTGTTAAACAACAAGGAAGAAGGCTGCTAAGGCAAGCTAAAATAAGGAAATGTGGATTACCTTTTAAACAAAATTGATGAGGAAATATAAAGGCAGAAAGTTGGGTTTTAGTTTATTATTTTTGGTGTGGGTGGCTAAAACTAAAACTTTCTGATTTTTATGATTCCTGATTGTTCAGCAATTCTCAAGTGACTTACAAAAAAGCTACTCTTTGACTAAAGAGGGAGTTAAGAAAATGGAGGAGCAAATTATTAGAGATGCATTTGAAAAATCTTTAAATAAAATACATCAATTTATAGATCAGCTACAGTATGCTCCAAGGATGTTAAAAAGACTATACAAACTGCTTCAGAGATGCAAATATGTGTGGAAAGTTACCAAACTACTGAGGTAATTTCACAAGTAGCTGATAATGCAGAGGAGTCAACTGTAATTTTGGAATATAAACCTGACACCATTTTTATTATGATGGCTTAAATAGAAGACTCCCAATACAATTGAAAGAAGAGCTCCAAGAAAATTTGCAACTTTTTAAAGTTTGAGACCTTTGCCTCATGGATATTAACAAGGTTGAAAAATCTTTGAGAAAAAGAGAAGTTTATAGGTACTTGACAAAGAGAAGAAAAAGATTGTATTCAATGAAAACAAGCTGGAAGAAGTGACTCAAGTGAGTCGATTGGAATTAGAATGGATTTCCATTGGTTTGATATTTGTAATTGAAAGTTTTAATCTAAAGTTTGAAAATGTATTTTTCCCTTTATATATAATGCTTAAGTAATTCCTAAAGTTTGTAAAATATTATTGAAAGTATATCTGAAAACATCTTTGTTAAGAGAAAGTTAAAGAAAAAGATGTATTAGCTTAAAGAAAAAGCTAGACCTTTAAAAAGGATATATACAAGAAGAAAAATTATTCTATGAGGGTAACTTGTAGGGAGTGACTTAAATTTAATGAGTTAGTTGGAGTTAGTTGGAATGTTATTGGTCTGAAAGAGAACTTTAAAGTATCTATGCTAAGAGGAAATTTTAAAAAAGATGCATTAGAACATTTTAATTTTAGAAATGTTTTTAAAGAAAAGCTTAGCGAATGAAAAAAATATTTTCCCTTTGGTTTTGCTGATTAGATACATTTGTTGTTATCAAAATGGCTAGTTATACACTAATGTATAAAAGTAAAAAGTTTAGGTTGTAATGTTGTTATCTTGTACTGTGCTAATAAGAGTAAGAAGTCAACACCTTTTTCTTTCTTCCCTTGTACCTCATATGTTCTTTCCCCCTTTCTTTTTTCTTCCCTTCTTATTTTTATTTTTCTTTGTATTTTATACATTGATAAAACAATGAAGGTAAATCTAAAAAAATTACAGACAATAAAGTAGCAACAATGCTGCATCAGAAGATCGGCAAGAAATACCATTTGGTCCACAAAATAGACAAGGTAATAGAAAATGAAAAAGCTAAACTGCTCTGGAACTTTGGAATTCAAACAGACAAGCACCTGCCACATAACATCCCTTAACAATTGTTAATAAGAAAGACAAAAAACCTCTGGGTAGTAGACATTGCAATACCTGGAGACAGCAGAAGAGAAGAGAAAGAACAGGAGAAATTACAAAATACAAAATACCTGCAAATAGATATGGAATGACTGTGGCAAAAGAAAGCAGAGTACCAATAGTAATGGGCTTCTTGGGTGTAATCCCAAAACAACTGGAGCAACATTATTGGCACTTGAACGTTATTGGCACTGACAAAATCACATCAAGGAATTGAAAGGCAGCTTTTCTTGGAACAGCTTGTCCTATGATGATACCTTCAACACCATCAAACAACAACATCCCAAGTCCTTGAGAAGGGTTCAATAGGTGGATAAAAATGCCAAAACCAGTCTAACCATCTAGCTGATTATGCAATCAATCTTAATAAAGCAATTACAAAAATAAGCATTTCTAGTGTTGGCACTCCATTGCTGCAGGATCTGTTGAACTAAAACCATCAAAAGGCCCAATCCTATCTCCAGGAGGGCATACTGTATTCATAAAGCAGAATTTCTTTTCTCCTAATTCATAACCCCATGATTTCCTATGGGACTGAAATCTGCTATTTGGACCGGACAATAGAAATACTTTGCAAGGCAGTCCCTAATATAGCCTGATAGGATGGGTATTCAGGAATAACAGCTTTCTCTCAACTATTTTTGTGCCATCAGCAGTTTCATAGGCAGCCCCACAAATAGTGTGTTGTATTAGCATGAGTTTTATGGCCTTAAACAGTAAGAAAAATATATGCGGGTGGAGAGGAGGCCTACTTGCTTATAATATAAATATAAATCCACGAGTTCCCTCTCTGAGAAAATAACTTCATTTCCCCCTCTCTCAAAGTGAAAAAGAATATCTTCCTACTTTTGTAATAGGAAAACTGGGCAAGAAAACTAGGGAGTCATTCACACATACAAATCACCATATGACTGATGAAAAGGAAGATATAAACTGTACCAAAACCTTTACTATGTTCATGTGGTGCATGCATAAAATCTCGCCTTCTCTCCAGATAGGTCCTAAACAATTTCTCTATTAGATTCACTCATATTTCATACTTTATCCCTTGGTGACCATCTCTCTTTACTTCTGCTCTATCAACAAGATACCAGTTGTTGCTTCCGGTTTGCGATCGTGGCGCCGGCGGACGTGTGGAGCAATTGCTCCCTCTGTTGTCCAGTTTTCTCCTGCCGGGGGACCCTGAAAAGGGTTGAAAGTGGGCGACGAGCATGAAGAGGACCTCCGACTGATTGTGTAGGGGTGGCAGCCCCTCCATTTGATCTGGAGCAGCTCTTCTGACTGACAGGGAAAAGATCGGCCATTCACATGGCCCATCACTTATGCCGTTTCCAGCCAAAGCCAAACTTACAACTAAGCACCTGAAAGCACTGCGGAGGAACTGGATGAGATCCTACCTTCTTTCTATCCCAAGTATTTTTTCCTGCAAAAGCTCTTTGAAATTGCTTCCCCCCATGAGGAGAGAGGGAAGGGAACTTTTTTCCCCACCCTCTAAGATGGTGGCGTTTGCCTACATAGGGGAAATAAAACCCTGAAAAATATAATTAAGTAATTGGACTTACATGTTGTTTAGATTTGGCAACCCAAAAAGTTCCTATTGTCATAGGAACTGGCTATCTTAGCTACTTGAAAAAAATATGAAAAGAACCTAAACTGGATAAAAGTCTAGTCCAGGGGTAGGCAACCTTGGCTCTTTTATGACTCGTGGACTTCAACTCCCAGAATTCCTGAGCCAGCCATGCTGGTTCAGGAATTCTGGGAGTTGAAGTCCACGAGTCATAAAAGAGCCAAGGTTGCCTACCCCTGGTCTAGTCTTTCTGAAAAGGAATTTAAATGCTATTGGGGACATCTTGTGGTGAAGCTTGGTATAGCAACTAAATATCCCTGGCAAAGAGACCTGTTTACAGCCTAGATCTGTCCTTGGTATTATCTAAAGATAAAAAACTGAAACAGCTGGGAGGTGAAACTGGCTTTTAAGAACTGTGGAGGTGAACATTCACTGACTTTTGTCTAAAAAATTATGCTCCACTAAAGGACTATCTATAACTATTTCAGAAATGGAGGGGGACCAGCAACCAACTTTGCTTGATTATAAACTTATACTTGAAAAAAATTCTTGAAGCTACTGAGATAATTAAATCCAGACTGAAAGACGAAGGCACTAGCTTGAACCTACAAACTGAAACCCAGATTCCAACTAAAGAACCTACAACCCAGAAAACAACAGAAGTGGAAGAAATCAATACCAAGACAGAGGACTTTAAGGAACAACAACAATATATTGAAAATTCTGACAACCAAATCCTGATTGCAACTAAAGAACCTACAACCCAAAAAGTATCAGAAGCAGAACAAAGTAATACCAAAACAGAGGATGCTAAAGATCAACAAGGACAACACATTGAAAACCTAGATAACCAATCAATAACTATAAAATTGGATATGACTTTTTACTTAAACCAGAAGAAACCTGAGGAAGAAGAAGACCAGACCGAATTGAAGATAAAGACACTAGAACAAACACCAAGACAACAAGGGCAACAACTTAATGATTATAAATGGACCAGTTCTTTTGAAAAATTGATGACTGGATGGTCTCCTTTGATTCAACTAACATGTGCTGGAATGAAAGGAGACATATCTGACAACTTAAAGAGGTTGGTATGGAAACCTGGTTGGCAGAAAAAGAAAGCTAGAGTGAGGTTTAAAAAAATGGGGCCTTTTGACTTACTAATGGATTTGAGACAATAAAGGCTACTCTATTAGTAAGCTGTGATGTACTAGGATGAGAAATAGAAAATGTTTAGGAGATAAAATAAGAATATATTTAAGTAAGTAATATGTGTATTTTAGATATCATAACTTTTGTGTAGTGAAATAAAGGAAATTCGGGCTACCAGAAATTTGAATATTATGGATATTAAAGGTTAAAATTGGAATACTGTAATTAAAAATTAAGAATTAGGTAAAACTTAAAAACAGGATATGGATATGTATAAGCAAAAAATAGATTGACAAATGTTTTAACTGAACTTGTTATGATTAGAAATTTACTAGTTTAAGTATGTTACATCAATTGTTAAGGGAAATAGAGAAGAAATTTTTGATAATGTAATCTGAGATATCTACTAAAAATTTTGTTACTGAACTATTGATTACACAGTCACCACGTTGCTTTCTAAATATTTGGATGTTAAATTGGAAAACTAATAAAATTTGTTATTAAAATTTTTTTAAAAAAAACAAGATATCAGTTGTTTAGTCTTGCTGATTGCTTGTCTTATTTCAACTCTGCATAGAAATGGCTATCTAATTAGATACATACAGAATCATTAGGTAAGGAAAGCAACCAGGCTTAGTCTTTGTTTAGTGAACGAACCTCATAGAGAACAGTCCCACCTGGGAATAGGTTTTGATATTAGATTCTGTCTTGCTCCTTAGGTGAATGTTTGATAATGAACTAACTGGGGATCTTGCCTTTGGATTGTTGTTTTTTTTATCTCAGCCATTATTTGAGCAATGTGCTGGAAATTTGGCTTGGCTTTTTGGAGTCACTTTTATAAGGAAGCATTTAAGGAAAATAACAGTCTGGTTGGCTTTGTGGGAACAGCAGAACTGGTGCTTCCAGAGTTTCTAGCCTGGTGCCTTAACCACTACATTACACTGCCTCTCAGTAAGTACTGCTTTCTAGCAAATATAGCACAATTTCCCAGAAATGAATATACATATCTTTCATTTCAGCATCCCAGCATTAATAACAATAAAATATATAAAATCCAACTTTGATCTATTCTTAACAACACAATGGGGATTCAGAGAAATTAGATAAATTCACATAAGATTAGGGGGGCAGAAATAGGACTTATGAAAATAAATTGAAGGAGCTAAAATAAATGGCTTATAGTGAATGGCTTATAAATTTGGTAAATCAATTTTTAGTGAATTTGTCAAATCCCTTTCTCAAACCATCAAAGCCATAGACATCGCTACATTTTTTAATACTGAATCTCCTAAATGAATGTAACTGACTGAAGAGCATAATTAGAAACCTAATCAGTAGTTTAGACAGAAGAATTTCCTGTACTTTTCTCTGGAGAATTTGGTTTAGATAGTTTTAAAGAAAAACTTAAATACATTCCCTACGGTGAATTGCCCTTACTTAGGTCTGAAATATCTGTACTTGTGTGAATGTCCTGCTTTTCATCTCCCTAGCAGACCATATTCTCCCCCTCTTCTTATGCATTAATTAAATCCGTAGGGAAGGCACCATGGCATCCCATCCCATAGAGTAATTTCAACAGTGATGGTATTGTTATTGCTAAGAGGGAATTCTAGGGTACTGTTTTCCCGAGAGAAATTTGAAAAACTATCTACCCATTTTCTCTGCTTGCAAAAACAATATGGGATTGTAAAGACCATTTCAGCCCAGGCCTATTTCAAAATGTAACCCAGCCTCTGCTATGTTGAAAAGATCTCAGGAAATCCCATATGCTTCATTCTTTTCTGGCAGCTGCCCAGAAGACGATCATCGCTGATGCTGGACTGACATATAACTCACTGGATCACGGAATTGCTAAGAAGATAAGTTGGTGTAATTATATTTCACAGTGAGGATTTTGTTCTTCCACGTGCTATAATTGCTACATTAGCTTTATTCATTTTTAGTGTTTTTGTTGCCAAAGTGACTACCACATTAAGTTCATTCATAAATGACCTGGACACTACATAGTCAGTGCAAATGGGCACTAAAGCTATCTTTAACCAAAAAAATAAAACACCTTAATATTTACTTGAATGCCAAATTCAGATTCTTATTATCGGGCTTCTTGTTCTCTTCAAGTTAGAAACTTGTTAAATTATGGTGCCCAGTATTAGATACAGATTGCTTGAGTTCTGGCAAATGCTTAATAAAGTGGAACAATTATTTCCCATAACTCAGAAACTATATTTGTGTTAATGCTTCCTAAATTTTATTTATTTCCTTCCTTCCTTCCTTCCTTCCTTCCCTTCCTTCCTTCCTTTCCTTCCTTCCTTCCTTCCTTCCTTCCTTCCTTCCTTCCTTCCTTCCTTCCTTCCTTCCTTCCTTCCTTCCTTCCTTCCTTTCTTTTCTTTCTGTAAAATTTCTTTTTATCATTCATGATGATCATATGGTCATTGAACTTGAATGGCCAAATCTAATTGGTTATGTTAAAAAAATAGAATATTATTTGATAGCTACCCTAAGTTGACTTCTGATGATGCCATCATATTAGCCAAAGCATAGTGAAATCATCCAGTTCATCATAAGTTTACTGACTGAACAGAATTTCCTCCAAGGAAGAATAACATAAAATTGTATTGAAAATTTGAATATTACATACTGGGCGTGTTTTGTGTATTAGTTGTGGCATTCAACCATACAAAAATCATAATGAAAGCAAAAAACCCTGGTAAATATTTGATGTTATTCTAGCTACAATAGATATCACTAACAATTTGCTGTTTTATTCTGTAGCTGCAAATTGAAGAGAAAGACTTTGGGAAAGATCGATAAGATTTAGTCTCCCAACAATAATATTTTCTTCTAGGTCTGAAACCATCTGGTGCTTTGCCATCCTTATTTCTCATCCATTTGAGCTACAATCCCAACAACCCTTCCATCTTCCTTGGAAAGGTCCTGCATGAACCCTAGATGTATCAGCAGGTTGGTCAAACAGTCCTGAGTTGTGTCCTGATCTAGCAGCTAATAATAAGGATGATTTTTGCACTGTTTCTCCCACAAATGTTGATGATGGGTGACTTTACCATTTCATGTACTGGTTCCCAGATCAGCTACAGTGGTGTTTTCAAACTTGGCAACTTTAAGTTGTGTTGACTTTAACTCCAAGAATTCCCCAGTCAGCATGCAGTAATTAATAAACATACTTGCTGATGGAACAGCAAGGGACAGATTTTTCTGGAGAACTACAATGTTTTTGCCTGATTCACAAGCAAAAGAAAAGACAAAAAGTGATAGTTTATCATAAATTGTTGCTTCCCAATAATTAGATGAGGCTGTTTTCTTTAACATATTCAGTCTAACATTCTTCACCATATTTACTCTAGCTAAATAGGTAAAATTCCATCCCGAAGACTTGCCAATGCAGAATATAAAACAATTATCTAAATAGCTCTATATTTAGTTAATTGATAATTTGAGTTATATATACTCTCATCATTCTTTTCTTATTTTTCTTTTATAAAGTGAGAATGAGGCTGATTTCTTTTGAATGAAAAAGCAATGCTATTTTTACCTGTAATCTTTTAGCAGCACTTTTCTTCACATAATCCTGGCAAAGGTTCCCTATTTTAATGTCTGGGATTGTGTCTTGTGTTTATTTTTAGATCTGCACAATTGAAAAGGAGGTCAAATGGAGAAAATGGGGATATACTAACTTTAATTTCTTCCCGGACAAAAATTACAACAAATAATTGCAAAAAAAATGTAATTAGGCCTACATACATAGGAAATTAATGTTCCAGTACCAGAAAGTCTATTTTTTCAATAGAAATATTACTCCAACCTGTCTTTATTTTCAAGAATATAGGTTAGTGATAATATAGAATTGATGATCACATGATTTTCAATAGAAATTTATCATGAGTCATGTGATGTACAGACTACACTGATCATAGATCTGAAGGGGTTGGCCTGAAGCTGATTGTTGGAATCAGGAAATAAATTAAATAATTTAAATCTAGGCTGTCAAGCCTGTTGATGGAAAAGGGAAAGAAAGCGGTAGACATTTTGGAATAGGGAATGAAAGAGGTAGACATTTTACAATACCTTGTGAAAGTTTGAATGACTGCTGCTGTGGAAACTGTCTACAATGAATGCAAAAAAAAAAATCAAGATATACAAAAAGGCAATCAAAAATGCTTACCAGGCAAAGGACACAAAGGCAGAAAAGACAAAGCCAATTGGTAGAAGCAATGTGTGGAAGGTGATGGGGTGGGAAGTGAGCCTTCCAGGTGCACTACAATTCTCAATACCCCTTATCACTGACGCTTGTAACTCAGCATATTGGGACTTAAAATAAATCCCAGTTTTCACTTTTCTTTTGTAATCTCTACTCACTTTCCTTTAATAATTCAATGAAAGTAGCAGTTTATCTGTTATAACATCTGCTTTTCTGGCCCCACTACTCATATTATTCAATGGACTCTAACAAATGTATTTTTTTAAAATGCCTCCAAACAACAGATGATTGGCAAATTCTTCAGCACCATTTGGAATTAGTTCAGTATTTTTTCCCTGATGAAAGTTCTTTTCCAAGTCATGTTGATATACACTTGCTAATGTGCCTTATTTTAGTGCTCCTGAGATTCATACATTTCATGCCAACTACTATGGTAGAAAAATACTTGGAAGCATAAATATAAATCACACATGGATTGAATTTTATTTTATACTCTGAGCAAGAGAAAGAGTACTTGGAAAGAACCTGTTATGGAAATGAAATTTGATTTGTAATGCTTGGATGCATTATGATCTGGGCAGTTTCATATAATCTGAATCAGATTATTTACAAATGTTGACAGAACTACTAATCATAATCATATGAACAGTTTTAGAAATTATATCAAGTAATCTGAAACTTAGTTGTTACTGTATGTTGAGGATAACTGCTCTGGCAAGGCAATTTATATATTATTAAAATCTCTCTTTCTCTCTTTAAGCCAGTGTGAATCACTGTAGATTGATTTCACTGAAGCAATTTGGGACATGGAGGCAACAAGATTTCCTTGGGTAAGATGAAGAGTGCACCTGATATCCCTCAATAGACTCTAATCCTCACCAGTTTGAACCAGTGCTTGAGCAGAGAGCTCCTCTCATTGATCATATATCAGAAGGGTTTGACTGGAAACTGATTGTTGGAATCAGGAAATAAATAATTTAAATTTAAATTGTCCACCAGTGCCAGCAAAATGTATCCCAATAGAATTAGAATAGGGAATCTTTGGGGTTGCCTTCAGCATCCACCAGAACTTTCCAGCCTTGCAGAACTTTGGATTCCATAATGCTCACTAAAACCTGGCCAAGATTGCAAAGAGAGCATTATTGAGCTCTTCATGATCATGATAGAAAAGGAGCAAGCAGGAGAAGTAAGTAGGCAGTCTTCTTAGTGGTATTCCTTCTTATTGGAGGTTCCTGTTCCTTGGAACAACTTGGCTGCGAGATAAGAAATGACTCTAAGCTCATCCAAGCTGAAAATTCTATTGTTCTTCAATGTGTATAGGGTTGATGGTACAAGTGACACTTTGGGTTAATTGGTTTAGATTTGATGGATTATTGTCTTTTTATTGTTGCTGTTCTTTACATACCTCCACAAATCTTATGAAAATCAATCGTCTATAAATTAATAAATACAATTGAGGGATTCCATGTAACTAAATTTGTTTTATGAGATTTCATTTTGCCATTATTAAATTATTGTGCTTTTTGGATGCCATGTTTGAAACCGCTTAAGGTATTTTGTCTTACGAGGATACAGCAGATAGTATCAATATTAGTAGCTTGTTGATATATCACAAAAACTGGACTTTACTCTTGAGTTTCTGACAAAACTCTTGTGAACTTTGACAGTTCACACAGAAAAGAAACGAAAGACAAAAATGAGGAGACTGAAAAAGTTCTAAGTAGGCTGTTAAATCGATACCAAAAGGTGATCATATGATATTTATGCATTTCATTGTTATTTATTGTAGTTCCAGGGTGAGAATAAAATTACTTCCTTCAAAGGCCTACAGTAAATCTGTCACAATTTGTTGTTATAATCTGCATACAATGTTTAATTGGGGAATATGCTAACAATTTGAAGCCATGCTAAAATGTACATGGAGGAGAGCTACTGGAAAAGAAAGAATAAGCAGCATTCATCATTGTATTAACCACCCAGAATCACTGGGAGTGAATTTAATTAATATTATTAATAATGACAACAACAGACATAAAGGCTAATGTCAGAGTGTATTATTTCTTTTCATTGCTATTTTTGCCCTTGCACTCTCTCATCTCTCTGTATTTGCTCAGGTTAATGACTGTTCGCTTTTGCATGCAGATCTCATATGCTTCTTAATGTATTTGCTTTATTGCCTTTCTTAAAAAATAAAAATCCTTTCTTTGCTCCAGGAAAACTGGAGCCATGTATTTAAAAATGTATTCCCGGAGAAAAGAAATGTCTTCACTTACATTTCATGGGAGGGGACTGTCTCTCTTTTCTGTTCAAGAATGAATGACCAAATGGAGACTGAAGTAACTGCCTAGGTGGAATTCTTGCGCCTGAAGCAAAAACAACTCAGTAGCTCAGAAGTTGGGCGGCTGTTCGAGTGTGAAGATCCCAGGGAGGAATCTGGCAGTCTTTTTTCAGCCTTTGTGACAGATACAGATCATCCTCTCCACTACTATGATAAAATATGACCTGAAAGTTTCCCTATAAAATGTTAGAAAGAATATAGAGGTGCATTGGCTCTTAAACTTTTATATTTGGCATTATTCTAGCTTTTCTTAATGAAACATCCATTACTCTAACTCTTAAATCAAATTTTAAAAAACCCACTATATTGATGATTAGTCTCTTTCATGAATGGATACAAATGTTAAAATGTTCTTTGGGATATTTGTTAATTGACTCCTGTAGGTGGTTGTAGGCTTGATGCATCTTTATCAAGCACAATTTAATAGTTGCAGACAAGGAACTGATATTTTGAGTTCATTAGTGTATTAGTTTGAAATAACAGAAAGATGAAACCTGCTGTTCTTATTTCAGGCAATGCAAAGAAGACTGTTAATGAAATGTATTGGCAATTCCTATTTAATATTACAATTTCTTTGTTCTTCAAGAAGTTATAAACTGGATTGCATGTTGTTATTCTTCTCAAAAACAGATAAGGACTAATGGAATTTAACTAGTCTATTTTCTTTGGAGAAAAGTGTATTACATAGTTTTCTATCTCTACTTTTGTGTTTGGACCCTTTTGCATATACAGTTAGATCAGCGGTTCTCAACCTATGGGTCGCGACCCCATTTGGGGTCGATCGACCATTTCACAGGGGTCGCCAAGCAAGGCTGTCCGCCATTTTTTTCCCCTTTTCCAGTGGGTGCCTTACCTCCCTTGGGCTGGGCCAGCTGGTGGTCAGCCTGCTCCATCTCTGCCGCTTCCCAGCTATGCCTCGGCCGGTGCAGGGGGCGGAACCACGCATGTGCGGCGCTCCCGGGCAGGGAAAGTCCTCGACTTATGACCGGTTGGGTAGTCCTCGACTTATGACCGGTTGGGGGTCGCGGCATTAAAAAGGTTGAGAACCACTGAGTTAGATGCTGTAATTCATGGATTGATATCTGCTATTTCAATCTATTGTTGGTTGTTCTAAAATTACAATTACCTGGATGAAGCACATTATTTGGATCTTCTCCAGTCAGACTTCAGGCCTGGGTATAGTACCAGTATCATATCAATTACTCTTGTGAATGTCCTGTGGTGAGATTGGGACAATGGAAGTGCAATTGTCCTACACATGTATAAAGCGACTGGGAAATCATTGCCTAGCACAGGATTCAGTATCATCAGTTTGCAGATAATGCTCATGAAGGAATGCAGACCTGGCCTTGGGAATGGGGAAAGGATGAGCAAACCATTAAGGAGAGCTTTCAGAAAAGATTACTCAGACCTCATGAAAAATAAGAAAGATTTGATTTTGTTGCTATAAGACAGGGCAGTAGACAATCTAACAGGCTTTCAAGATTTTGTTATTCTACCCTAAAACAATAAAGAACATTCCTGAAACAGCTGCCATGCCTGTTTTTTTTTAAACTTGCCTATCTTGAAGAGCTGAAAATTGTTTATCTTAATCCCAGGCTGAAGTGGCGGTGATCTTATCCTTATGCCTAGAAGTTTTTGGAATCTGATTGGGGAGGAACAGGTGACTTAATCCCAACAAGACAGAGTAGAATTATCTTTGGAAGCCTTCTTATGCCAGGGATGTTCCATCTTTGGTCTTGGATAGGGTTGCGCTGCTGCAAGCTAAATTGGTATTGTAACATGAGATATGCTAGGTCTCATAGCTCCTTTCTGAAGAGCATGTGGCAACTGTAATTAGAAGATTCTTTGCATAGCTATTACACTAATTGCAGCTTTCCTGGATTGAACAGCTTCCAGGAAGATGGCAGACTGAAGATGGTTTTATGAAAAGTGGAGTTGACATTTGTGGCCAATGAGCCACAATGAGTAGATTGGCTCTTTTGATCTTCTCTGGATAAAGAGAGGATGCAAGAAACCTGAGCTGTTCTCCTTTTGGTTGCTTCTTTCAAGGAGACTGCAAGATAGCGATCTCCTGGGTGAGGGTGGGGAGGAATTGGAAGACGAGGAAATCCACCATAATTGCTAGACCTGCCGGTGGAGTCTTATCAAAAAACACTAACATTGCACAGTTCCCTTGCTAACCACATTTGGAAATTGCCTATTAACAGCTTCAAAGTAGTTAGACACCTTCAAAGTTACAAAAATCGTGAACATCTGGTTATTGCCTTCAATTATCAAGATAAGAAAATGTAGATTATGTTTATAATCTTTAAGAACTGAAAATAAACAGCAAACAGCCACCCAGTTTTTGAGGAAATGCAAGAAGACTTTGAATGAATTACTGTATGTTATGTTGTGCCTTCTTGGGAACAAGCTTCTTCCAGATGAAAATGTTACAGAAAAACATAATGCAACAAAATCTACTCAAGAACAATCTGAGCAAGTCTTTGAATATGAATTTGCCATCACATATACAGCTTTTCCTTGATTGGCAGGCCCTGCTCACAATCACTCATTCTTTGGTCCTCTCTCATTTGGGGTACTACAATGTACTGAACATCAGGCTGTTCTTCAGGACCATTTGGAAACCTCACTTTACATGATACAGACCCACATAATGATGGGAGCCTCTAGATTCTCGCATGTAATCCTCTACAGCAAGAGGAGCAATATTAACCAATTTCCTCCTAAGTGTAATTCAAGTTGGTGTTTGTCACCATTAAAGCCCTGTTTAGCTTAGGATGTGAATATCTGTGGAACCATCTTCTCCCAGTAGCTTATGTCCATTCAATAAGATCTGAGATTGATTTTCTCTCTTTAAGGAATGTCATCTTCAGAGACCATGAAGGCAAGCCATCCCTGAAACAGCACATCTCCCAGATTCAGATTGCCCCTCATCCTGTTGCTTTTTTCAGAAAACCATTAATACCTGGCAATATCAGAAGGGCTTGGGAGAAGATTGGTGCTGACTATGGATTGGTAATGGGTTGAGATGCGTTTCATTGTTCTTAAGGGTGCTGCTGTTTTGCTTTGCTTTGCTATTTGTTGTATTATTTTGTAATCCACTTAGAGCTGTATTTGGATTAGAGTGGCATATAAACTGTAACAAATTACACTGCTGAAATCAAATGACATTCAACAGCTTACACAGAATATAAAGGGAACAATTTTAAATCTCCATATTTAAATATATTAATTGAAAAGAAACTAGCAACTAACAAAAAGTTAAAGGTCAGCCAACACCTCCCCCCCCCCAAAAAAAACCAAAGTACTAAAAGAAAAAAATCAACCTCTCATAGGAACTTTTTGAAAGACCTTAGAATAGTTTCAACTTCAACAATTTCTGGAAAGGCAACAATAAATGGTTACTCTGATCTCCACCATGAGGCTGCTCCACAGCATCAACACTGCCACAGAAAAGCAACAGCACCTTCTTGGCAGACCCACCATCCTCTAAAAGTGTGGGATTTCTAGCAGTTTTTCCATAATTTTTCTAACAATATTGGTTGGAATCAGTGGTGGGATTCAAATATGTGAACAACTGGTTCTCTGTGTGGATGCCGCTTCTGGAAGTCCATTCTGAGCCTGGACAACAAAAAATTAGCTACTGGTTCTGCCAAAAGGGTGCAAACCAGCTGAATCCCACCACTGGTTGGAATAGACATTCAAATGGGAAGCCATGAATAGCTTTAGAGGTTAAAAATAATATCTTAAATTGTGCCTAGAAACCAACCAATACAGGGTCTGTAAAACTGGTGTTATATGTTCCCAGCTCCAAGAAACAAACAAACAAACAAACAAAAAGCAGACCACTTCATTTTTGGACCAACCGAAGTTTCTGAGTACAGTAGTCTTTAAATGTAGCTCCAGATAGAGCACATTACATTAATCTAACTGAATGGTGATGAATGTTTGAATTGCAACTGGTGCACGAGCCAGGTTGAGCACAGGTTTCCACTTGCTGTCCCAACAGGGGCAATGAGTCCACATGGATCCCTAAGTCCCAGACTTGGTGCCTAACAGGTAATGTTTGCCCATCAAGGAAAATAACTTTAGCATCAACATAGCAACTTCTACACAGCAAGTCCAGTTTACTTGGGTTCAACCTCTGTCCCATCCAGACCCTAACAGTCTCTAGGCACCAGATATCAATAGCATTTTCTTTGTAGGTGGGGCATGTGTAATTGGGTATCATCAGCATACTGATATGTTAAAAAAAGTAATGAAGATAGGATTGATCCTTGGGGCATCTTACACACCAAGGGCCACAAGATAGATTGAAATTGTCCACTGAGAAAGGAGCAGAACTATCTTAAACAATGACTTCTATTCCCAATCCCTGCAGGAAATCTAATAAGACACCATAATCAATGGTATCAAAAGATGCCTAGAGGTTCAATAATACCAGAAGGGGTGCATTACTCCATCCAGATTTTAACAAAGTTGATTCAAGAAAGTGACCCATGTTGACTCTGCCTCACATTCAGGCTTCAATCCAGATTGAAGAAGATCCAAATAATTCACTTCCTCTAGAGTGTTGCAAAGCTGGCACTCTACCACCAGGTCAACAATCTTCCCTTCAAAGGATTCATAATAGATAGAGAACAGCAACATCAGACTTAGTGTTTTTGTCTCAGATCAGCAAGACTTGTTCTGTATATTTTTGAGCTTTTAATGGTCATAGTTCCACTTATATATATTTTGTTAAATCACAACAGCTTTTGTTCCTGTTCTATTGTTGTGGATCCTTGCTCTGATTGCAATGATGGAATCTTTTCTTTTTTCCTTTGTTCAGTCAGCAAGCTTTTTTTTTAATAATATTTTGTCCCCTGAGCTAGACATACATTTTGCAGAGCCTTTAAAATTTTTCTCACTCAATATTTCAAGCTGACAGAGTTTGGCTCACAATAGAAAACTCTTGCAGGCTTGATTAATGCTGTGATAAATGATTTGAAGTGACTGTCCTCCCCTCTCAGAGGCCATATCGCTCTTCTGCAAGGCTATTTTATGGAAGCCTCCTGTTGCAGTTTACATCGGCTATGAGACTCAAGGGATGCTTTTTCTTCTTGCGCTGGGCTGAATGCTTAAGTAATAAATCAAGGGCAAAGAGATCAGTTAATATTTTTTGAATGATGGGTATGCAGCTTCTGTTTCTTCAGCAGCACTTTCTAATTTAATACAATAATGCTGCATTCGTGAAGTTGGTTTAGTGGAATAATGTTTTAATAGATTTATGGCAGGCTTATAATTATAAATGCAGCAAAAAGCTGTAATTTTCAGTTACAGAAATGAATATATCATATTCACAGTTAAGCATAGGTATCTCTATCATAACAATGAAGAAGTGAATTTCAGTCATAAATCTGAAAAGCCAATGAGCGTAGCATGATATACAATGAAGCCATCTTATTAACTAACTAAACTATTTGAAGGATGGACAATAGCAAATTTATGAACAAATGAGTGACAGGCAGCAAACCCTCATACTGTATATAGCTAATACCACACCTATCTATAACTATAGATATTATAATTAATTATGTTCATGCAATATAGTTTGGAAAGATGTGATTTGAACAAATTAAGTTGAATCAGAATACAGTCCTGCTTAATATATTTATCCTTGTGCTCAGGTTGGATGGCATCTCTAATTTCCCTGCTTCTATCCCATGTCATCAGTCATTTCTCCTTTCAGCTCCAATTTTCCAAATTTACCCCAAAGCTGTCTTCTTTTTCCCCCCAGCAAACATGCCATTAAATGTGTCTTTAAAATTCAAACATAAGCTTTGAATGGGACTTGATCTAATTCGGCAAAGTTCCAGGAAAACAGAATTACTGAAATGTATTTTTACAAACTCCAAATCCAAGTTGAATTGAATTTACTGGCCTAACAAAAACAAATGATAAATTGTTAATCAGGAGGAATTTAAATACTGTTTTTCAGTTTACACTTCTTTCTTTTGGGAAGTACAAACAATCAGATATCTGGGCTCAGTAGAGTCAAAAACCTCTTACCCTGTATGTGTGTGACTGAAAGATTATACCAGGTTCTAAGCATTCTCATTCTTTTGAAATGGCAGCACTCCATCTATCCCATTGCCTGTTTCATTGGACAGTTATCAGTATGAAACTAATGCTTGGAACTACCTAAGATACAATGGATTTGTAAATCTCTTGCATTGTTTTGAAGAACTGAACTTGCTCCCAAGATCTGTCTTATTCAACATTTTTATAATTAATTAATTTTGAAAAAAATCTACTATGTGATATACCAGAAAAAAAATCCATTGGAAGTTACCAAAGAATTATACCCACTTTGTAAGCAAGACAAATCTCTTCTTTGGTCCTTGCTTTCGGGAATGCCTGTGTAGTTCAAAATACCTTTTGATCTGATGGTCACTCTGCTGTGACAACCTCAAAATCTTTTGTTGTTCTCATCAGTAGAATATAGAAAACTGCTCATACATATCATATTATGTGAAAAAGTGTGCATGTGCATATGAATTAGCTGAGAATCATTTGTACATCAATGGAGCGTATCAGTGCCCTTGAGCAATGTTTCAGATAGCTCCCTATCCTCTTTTTTGGACTATAGCAAAATTATTATCATACAAAATATTGAAAAATTAATGCTTGGAACTATAGTTCACCTGTAAATCTCTTGCATTGTTTTGAAGAATTGAACTTGTTCCCAAGATCTGTCTTATTCCCTTGGTGCGCTTCACTGACATTTTTCTTAATCTCATTGGCAGCCTGGGAATGGATTTCCATGCCAACAGTGAAAACGAGTACATTTCCTTTACAGTTGAACTGTTCTAAAAGCCCACAAGTGTGCTACTGCTAGATTGAACAATTATGATATTATTGGTATTTTATACCTTTCATGGGAACTGTCCAAATGATATTGAAAGAATCAGGA
Source organism: Protobothrops mucrosquamatus (assembly GCF_001527695.2). Taxonomy (NCBI): domain Eukaryota; kingdom Metazoa; phylum Chordata; class Lepidosauria; order Squamata; family Viperidae; genus Protobothrops; species Protobothrops mucrosquamatus. The sequence continues at coordinate 586,958 of NW_015386332.1, read as the reverse complement.
CATGGGGGATAAGGAAGAGGAGATTCTAGATATATAATGTTTTTGTAATTTTGTTCCATATTTTTTTAAAAATTAATGGAATTGTTGACATTAAAAAAGATATGTGAATTCACTGATTAGTATTGCCTCTGTCATTTTTTAACGTTTCAACTTTCTTATCTGTGCCTTGAAGTCAAAAGTATGACATATGAGGAAATGTGCCTATCTGGTCATGAAAAGAATGTAAATTTCTACTTTGTCCATCATTAATTAGCATACAGGGAAGAGAAAGTATAAAACTCCTGTGCCTGTGGAGATTCTCAGTCATCGAGGTCAGAGATGTCAGAGGTAACAACCAGATGATTGCAAAGAAATATGATCCTTCCAATCCCCCCTCCCCAGTCAAAACTAAACCTTCCATCGCCCACACCATCCTTGCAGAACTGATGAAGCTTCCTGGATGAAGCTTCTTCTTCTTCCTCAGGGAAAGAACAGTCCAGTTGCCTTCTGAAAAAGCACCATTAAGATAAATTTCCTGTGCTTTTGGTTCTACCATTGCATGTTCAAATTACTCTATGGACTGATTTCAGCTGTTCTCTCTTTTAATTTAATAAAATTATTCCTCTCATTTGCTCCAAGGCAATTGCATGCTTTGCGGTATGCATAGATATATTGCAAGTCCAGGCAACTGCAGAAAGAGTGAAAAAACCTCTATTCTACATCTGGAAAACATCACTAAATTGACATTGACAATACTGTGCCAGAAGGAGCATCTGAATAACTCAGTAAAAGTCAGCTTCCTATGTTCCTTCTGTAACAGCAATGGCAGTTTTCATTGGTAGCATCTTTCCACCAGAGTCTTGTGATATTGTTGTCTTGTAGGACACTGAGATGGGATTGTGAACAGCTTAGTTACTTCCTGGCTTTCCAAATTCAAGCAAATTTATCTATGGAATCTTAGTCTGGTCCATCCTGACAATTCTTACAATGTTTTGCCTCCTGCTGCCATGACAAATGCCACTTAGGAATAAGAGAAGAGAAAAAATATTCTGATGAGGATTTCAGATATGAACTATTAACCTGGAATAATTGTGCAGCATTTGTAGTGTTATTTTCTAAAAACAGATAATGAGGAAAGCAAATATCCTCCCATCTTTCTTCACTCACCCCCCAATATAAATAAAAAATAATTAGACATTGGCCTATAAATAATACATTAGTGTACATTTCTTGGAAGTCCTTTTGTAGCAAAATTTCTTCTACGAAGAATCATCTCTATAAGAAGAGAGATTCAATTTAATGCATTAAATTTTGGGCATTAATATTAACTGTACAAATTACTAACAGTTATTGCAATTGGCATTTATTCCTCTTACTATATTCCAAAGTGAATGCATAGCAATGAAGGAATATGTTCCAGTTCAGCTGAAGAACTTGAATTATATGTAATGATTCCCAAGTCCCTGTGTCAGTTGTAGTTCTGATAAGTTCCCATTTAAATCCAACCCATATCAATTTTAATTACATAAATATCCTTGCATACTCTGGTTCTCCATCACAATCCTGTGAAACCAACAAGGTTGACAAATAGCAAATATTTTAGCAAATGTTTGAAGGCTATACTGCAATCTTCTGGGAGTCTCTTCATTGCAGCAAGTAAAAATCTAAAAGATTTTTTTTTAAAGGCGCCATGTGAACTTCATTTCGTAAAACTTCATTATTCCCAATCCATCCCTCCTACCATTAATTCATGTTGGTAGAGGATATACAATTCTCAGGTTTTATTTTTAAATAGTAGGGAAAAAGTTCAGGATTCCCTGTAAAATATAAGTTAACTCAGAGACTCTCATTATGGCACCAGTAGATATTTTTATGCCCCCAGATATTTCCCTTGGTGTTTCCTAGGCCAAGGCTTTCAGGGCATAGAACATGTTGACATATTCATTTATTTCCTGTTGCCCTGGTCAAGAGGCAAAGCTGTAGTAATAGAAAATTGGTAATAAAATTTTTTATTGGTAATAAAAATTAAAAAAAGGCTTGTTTCCATAACATGTAGTAACATGTAATATATTAGGGATCACTACTCAGATCAGTTCTCTTTGATCTTGCTCAGAGAACGGAGAAGAGGAAAAGCTGGGACAGGAGGCAGGGACAAATTATGGCCATGGCATATTTTCAAGTTATAACACTGAGTGGCTTAGCTAAAATTCATGGCCATCATTTTTTCCCTTTCCATTGTACCTTAGAACAGTTGCTAGGAACATCCCATATTATATTATTGTTCATCATACAATCAGCCAGATGTTCAGACGGGATTTGGTATTTTTATCCACTTATTGAGTCGTTCCCAAGGACCTGGAATAGTTGATGTTTGATGGTGTTACAGACTATGTTGCAAGATGCAGGCTTTTCCAAGTAAAACTGCATTTTGCAATTGACTGAATGGTGAATTTGTCAATGCTGATGATGTTCAAGTGATGTTCCAGTTGTTTTGGGATTGCACCCAAGGTGCCTTTTTCTATTGGTGCTAACTTTGCTTTCTTTTGTCACAGTTGTTCTATTTCTATTTGCAGGTCTTTATATTTTGTAATCTTCTCCAGTTTTTTCTCTTCTCATTGTCTACAGTAAACAAAGTCTGCAGGACATTGTCTACTGCAAGGTCTACTATCCAGATGTTTTTGTCTTTTTTTAGACAGTTGTTCAGTCTGTGGTGTTATGTGGCAGGTGCTTTTCTATTTGAATTATAAAGTCCCAGGGCACTTTAGATTCTTCATTTTCTATTAGTTTGGGTATTTTGTGGTCCCACCTATTCTTCCTTGCAGGCAAATGGTATTTCTTGCAGATTTTCCCATGCACCATTGTTATTACTTTGTTGTGCCATAATTTGTAGTCAGTCTATGTGATCTTCTTGCAGCAGCAAAGTAAGTGGTCCATTGTTTCTTCTTTTTCTTTGCAAAGGCAGCATCATTACAGGAGCTCCTATTTTTCAGCCTTTTGTGCAAAGCTGAGATAAGATGCAGCTACTTTAATAAGATAGTTTTAATTACCAGAGATATACTTTTAATCTACCACTACTTGAAGTCAATTTTTGGCTTAAAGTTTGAGCTGAATTTCACTGAATCAGATTAAGGAATAGGAAAAAAATGGATGTATACAGGTATATGTGAGAAGTAGGTGGGGTATCACTTTAAATCTGTTGTAACTGTTCAAAACCTTTTTAAAAAAATCTACATTTCTTACAACATAGCCAGACTTTTTAAAAGTATCTTCTCTGCAGTTCCTGGGACCATAATGTGGCACTGACTTGCAAATTGGAGTGCCTTGGGATTATTATACATGCTTTCATTACTTTCTATCTATTCCATGAGGTTGTATGGTATTGTGTTTCATTCTATTCTTTATTACTAGACAAAGAACAAGTATGCAGAAATGATTACTATACCGTATTAATAAAGAGGAGGCCTAGCTTACTGGATGAGCAGGGGGTTGGATTAGATGACCTCCAAGGTCCCTTCCAACTTTATCATTATTATTATTATTATTAGTTTTGGCCAAATGTTATTTCTTAGCTTTCTCTATCTCAACACTGTTGTAAGGAAAACTTGGAGGAGGAACTGCTCCTTGAATTAGTAGAATCTAAATGAAATGAATTAACATAAAGTGAAATAATAGTAATTTTCTTACATTTATGGCTAGAGGCAGGAAAATTACACTAAAACTTTATATCTATAGCTAATTAAAGTGTTAATATTTAGATGTGTTTCGTAGTGGAACTATGTTGCCATTATAAAGAACTCACTCAAAATAATTATATAATTTGAAAGGCTTAATGATCTTCATTTTAATTGTGGTTAGTGTGGCAGTGCTGAATTTAGTCTCTCATGGAGAATTATATGGAAGGTCTATTTTGAGGGGTAGGGAATGGCAACCTTACATAGAAGCAACAATTAATTTGTTCCAAATTCTAATAACCATCTGGGAAAAAATAGTCAAATGTGTTATAATCCAGGAGACTTTGAAAATATTTTTACATGAAGTTAAGAGTTTAACATAAAATCCTTGGAGGTATATCGAATTTAGTGATATTTATATATTCCCTCAGCATGCCTAAGGGGGGAGGAAGGAATGAAAGATTATAAAACAACTTCTCACTTTGTGATAATGATATATGTATGGTGAATAACAATGAAAAGAAAATTACAAAGTGTAGCCATTTCCAGCTGGGGAAAAATATGTGGTATTCAGTGATGCTTAATAGAGCAGTACATCTATATACATCTTCATCATATCTTTATTAATGATCTGTTGTATGAGAAAACTGTCTCCATCTCTTTGTCATATTGTGATTTCTACACTCTCTAGGTTGTCCTTTTAAATATAATGCATAAATTCTAGAATACTACAGTTCTGTTCAAATTGTTTGCCTTAGATGCCTAAATTAGATCAGATGAACAAGGCTTCAAGAAAGTTAATGGAGGGAACTACTTGCTAAGTGAATCTACAAGCAGGTCATAAAGGTAATGTCTAAAAGAGTGAAAATAGGGCTAACTAGATAATAGGGCTTGCTGGTCTCTGCAAATAATAAGATTCTGTGAAGTTGGATCTCAAACTGCAGCTGACTCAGGAGTGACACTTCCTAACCCATCTGATTAAGTCAATTTTGGGGAAAGCTTTACTTACTAGCCAGCCAGGCTTTTTAAAATCCACCAAATAAAATGTCTTCCCATTTTCATTACACATTGAGCAATATATTCTCTAAGTTCCTGTCCTCTCTTGGTCCTTCTTTGCTTCCAGTTTCTTTTTAGTTGACAGTTTTCATGATTCATAGTTCAGTTTACTCAGTGGTGGGATTCAAATATGTGAATAACCAGTTCTCTGTGTGGATGCCGCTTCTGGATGTCCATTCTGGGCCTGGGCAACAAAAAATTAGCTACTAGTTCTGCCAAAGTGGTGTGAATTGGCTGAATCCCACCACTGAGTTTACTGCTGCGCCTTGAGAAAATTTCCTTTTGCATCCAATTCTGTGCCATAACAAGTAACACATTTTTTAAAACTATGGAGAAATTGACATAATTATTACCTATACCTTGTACCACAATAATAATAATAATAATAATAATAATAATAATAATAATAATAATAATAATAATAATAATAATAATAATAATAATAATAATAATAATAATAATAATAATAATAATAATAATAATAATAATAATAATAATAAAAACAGACGGGAGGTAGGATTGAGCAGAGATAATACTCAGGCTAGCTCAGGTCATTTTGGTGCCTAAGGGAAAAAAAAACCAGGATGATGCCTCACTTCCCCTGTGCAGAAGCCAACTGGGTCAATGCTTGAATCTTCACAGTGACACTGTGTCTGAGTACAGCGGGCTTATACAATGCTTGTAAGCCATCAGCCTCTGACTTTGTCAAAAAAGCAGACAGCGGTTCCAGGGCTGGTATTTACATCAGACCTGCCTAAGAGCATCTGGCACCCCCTTGAGGATCTTAACTGCATCTAAGCAGAATACTCGACAATTAAAAAGGCAGTGTTATGCATACAATGCTATAGTGTTTAAGACTTTTGAGGAGCTTCTTTTATGAACACTGAAGCAAAGTACCTTAGGGTGGAAATCAAGAATTTGGAAATGGCTGCTCAGAATTAACATGCATAGTTATTTTAAAGAAAAAAAATTAGAAAGGACTGACTGCACCAGTATCAAAATGAATTACCCCATTACATTATATTAAGTTAATTCATAAAAATGAAAAATCTTCAGCCAAAATTGATTTGTACTGAGTACAAATTGGGAGAAAGAAAGAAAGACAGTAAGCAAGCAGCAAACAAGGCCTTGGCCACATTGTGCTGACCCCGGGAACAACCCAGAGCTCTGTCTGAAACCTGGGGAGGGGGGAGTATCCCTCAGGTATTAGGATTGGGAAAAACCAATTAAATATACAAATATTGTAACATTTTAGTAAAAATCATTTGCTACTTACACAAGCATGATAAAAAATCTTGCTTTTAAGTTTCTTCTGAAGCATACATGCATACAGAGAGGTAAAAAAAATCCTCTAAAAGCAGTCTTGATCTTGGAACAATTGCTATCCTAAAAATAGCTCGACGAAGAACATATTTTCTGTTGCTGTTAGAATTAGGTAGTATGGGTCCTTGCAGATTTATTTCAGGACAGAATTCCATTATAGGGGTACTGCTAAAAAAAGGATTTAAATAAAACATGGAGTATTATATATGCATTCATTTATTTGTACTAATCTCATACATATGTTTCATAGTTGTATTTTGAAATGTTCTGTGAGCCACTTGGAGAACTTTGTTAAATGATTGTCTATAATAACATAAAATAGGAAAACTGAAGAAAATAAAGAGATTCTGTTTGAAAGCTGCATCAGTTTCAAAAAGATGGTAAATTAAAATTGACTTTCAGTTCAATTTTTTCCCTAAGTTTAATTTTATCCTTTTCCTGAATTGATTGTTTAATTCATTATCATTTCTGTGGAAATTCATATACATTTTCATGTATACTGCTCCTAACACAGAGATTTTCAAGCAACATTGCTGATTGTATGCATCTTGTGAAGAATTTTTCTCTAATACATTCAAATTTGCAATTTTTGGTTGGTATGCAAAAGTAACAGAAAATTATTTATTTCAAACAATTGCTGCATATTTGCTTGCATACTGGTTCAAAAATGTGGAATTGGGTATATTTATGTTAAAAGTGACCTAAATGAACCTCATTCCTATCCATAATCTGATTATCAGTGATATTAAAATTGCTAGTGAGTCACTGACACTTTGGACCCTCGCCCATTTTAGTTGAGTGAAAAAGCATAGCCCATCAGTAGACATAACATTGTTTCTTACTTACTTTTATTGCTATAGACCATTGACCATCAGTAACAAATTTGATGACAAGATTTAATTCTGGCAGTTAATAAAATTCTATGCTTTTTTGTACTTTCTCTTGAATTACAAACTTCCATAGCTCCAAATTCCATAAACTGTATCTTGTTTTGTATCCAAGAGACAATATTAACAAAATAAATTCTTCAAATTTATCTTGTTTAATTAGTTAGCTTATTAACTGAAATGTAATTTCATTTCCTGGGAAAGAATAATGTTTTTAGTAAAGTACTTTCTGCTAAAAGCATCATTTGGGAGTATATCAAACTAAATAATCAACAAAGAAGCCAAGAAAGTAGAGCATATGGTCTTTATTTCTGTCCAAAGATCAGCAGGAGACTATGAACTTTTTTTTAATCTGCCTAGGAGCATAAATGCTATCCATAATGAATAACTTCAATAATACTGAAATATTTTTTTTGCTTTGTGAAGTAAAGTCTTTTTCTCTGATTACCTTAGATATCAGTACCAACACTGCTAGGGGCCCTTATATGGTTATATTTGGGTGGTGTTCAATAATCTGCCTAGGAGCGTGAATGCTATTCATAATGAATAACTTCAATAATATAGTAGTATTTTTTATTTGTGATATTAAAATCTTTTTCTCTGATTACTTTAAGTACCGGTACTGACACAACTAGGGGTCCTTATATGGTTATATTTGGGGAGTGGGGTTCAGAAAATGTATTTCTTTAGCATTTGAATGTAAATCAAACTCTTGAAATTCTTCTATTGTAATATCTAAGTTAGGCTATGGCAGTGTATTCTGCATGGGATTTTGAAGGCAATTTCTAAGCCTCAGCTGGTATGGTAAAGTATGTTCTTCCAATTTGAACTGGTGAGTTCAATTTTATATTTTAAAGCAGAATTTCTTCATTCTCAGGTTGCTAGGGAATCAAGTTTGGTCTGTATTTTTTTAAAAACAAACTGACCTATTTCCAATAATACATTCATATGCAGGCATAGGTTGGAGATTGTATTTTTTCAAATTTTGTTATTTAATACTTTGTACAAAATAATCAACATAATTGCATGCTGTATGTTAAGGAGAACTATACAAAATGTACATGCATTTTTATATGTATATGCAACTTTTTAAATCACAGAAAATAGGATACAATGGTCATATGATGTAAACATGAATTATGTCTGATATAGTCTGATCTTCCCATTTTTACTCAATAGGCATAAATATAAAACAGGAAAACATATAAGATAGGTATGTTTTTGAATATAAAGAATGGTATACTTTCTATTTGAGTCTGCTAATCAATCAGTCTTTGTCTTTGTCTTCTCTTCTTTTCTTAAGTAAAATTGCAATGAAGGAATCAAAAACAGTGTCAGAATATTACATCCTTCTAAATGATAAAGAATTGCTGATATTAAACAATGCGGGAATAAACAAGTATTAGGTAAAGCATCTCCAAATTGTTTGGTTTTGGAAAACACAGAAGGCAATTCATGAATAAATAATTAAAATCTTGTCACTTGCTAAGCTGTCATTTAGGTGATTTAAGAAGAATCAATGGTCTGAAGATGTAGTTTAAAAAGTTGCTGCATTTTGAATATTGCAGTCTTAAATAACCGGGTAATTAAACAGAGACAGATTGGGTAGCAGACATATATAATAAAATGAACAGCAAGCTGTCTGCTTAATAACAATGAATAAATCTGATTTGATGGGAAAGGAGAAAATTGCTAAAAGAAGCAAACTGAAAGATCTAGTCATCTTCTCTAACCTCTCCTGGTGAGATAAGCAACTTATACCCAGGAGAGATTTCGTTAGAATTGTGCAAGATTTCCTTGAGAAATGATCATAAACCTGGAGAAAATGAAGAGCTAAAAATTGAGGCAAAGTAGGCCATGGCACTTTAGATGTTAGGGGGGGACATGATAGCAGTGGGGGAATGAGGGGGGACATGATAGAGTGTTCCAATATCTAAGGGGCTGCCACAAAGAAGAGAGAGTCAAGCTATTTTCCAAAGCACCTGAAGGCAGGACAAGAAGCAACGGATGGAAACTAATCAAGGAAAGAAGCAACCTAGAACTAAGGAGATAATTCCTGACAGTTAGAACAATTAACCAGTGGAACAATCTGCCTCCAGAAGCGGTGAATGCTCCAACACTGGAAGTCTTTAAGAAGAGACTGGACAGCCATTTGTCTGAAATGGTATAAGATTTCCTGCCTGAGCAGGGGGTTGGACTAGATGACTCCAAGGTCACTTCCAACTTTATTATTATTATTATTATTATTATTATTATTATTATTATTATTATTATTATTATTATTATTATTATTATTATCATCATCATCATCATCATCATCATCATCATCATCATCATCATCATCATCATCATCATCATTATATACAACTGTGTAGATTGATTCCAAAGCTAATGAGAATCTGACCATAAATAAATAAATTTGAAATATGAAATAAAAATCTGGCAGATGGAGGAGTCAATAAAGGAAAGGAATTTAGTAAATTCAGACAAATCCTCTATGTAGATTATATATAAATTTGAATCACTAAATTAATATGCAGTTTTATGAACAACACAACAGCTTCACATTTGTGGTCTTCTGAAAAAATAAAGCACATTTAGACAATGATACTAACATCAAATACATAGGCTTAAAAAATAAGCACCTAATGCAATCCAGTACATACTTATTCAGAATTAAACTCTAATTGACCAGGAATACTACTGCCTGTTGAAGTTGTCATGCTGATTTATTTTTATCTTTAAAAATGATTTTTATCTTTATCTTTATCAGACCTGGACTAGATAGTTCTTCAAACACAAGACTTTTTGGTAAAATGAGGCACATGATAATATTATCATTATTTATTGTTCTTCTTGAATATTTCTTTTAGCTTACTGCTTTTAGCTTTTAGCTTACTGCTTTGCCAAGTTCTATAGGTCTTAAAATCTAGCCAGGTCTGTTTAATTGTTGAGTATAGTTTTATGTGTGTGTATGTATGTATGTATGTATGTATGTATGTATGTATGTATGTATGTATGTATTCATTATCAGGGTAAGCCTACATTCATAGAGCGAGTTTATATTAGCTGCAGTAAGAAGTATAGAACTCCATATTATGTATAGGGATCTTGTTATCAGGTTATATTTTCTTTTATAAGTGAATGACTGTTCTGTTTAGGAAATGCAAACAAATATGGATACCGAGCTAGCTCTATTCCCCACTGAAATTTGTGTAGTCTAATTCTCAAAGAAATCAGCTGAATAATTTGATTCTTGTTTGCATATAGTCAATCAAATCAAATCTTTATTGGCAAATAGCCTGAGCCTACAAAGATGAAGTCAGGATAGCTAAGTTTCAAAATAAACTAAGGCTTGCCAAAAAAGTAAAAAATAACGAAAAAAACTTCTTTCAAATTGTAAAAAAAAGTTGAAATGCTGAATAACTAACTGTTTCTTAGTTAGTGTGGGTGCAAGTCTTCAGTCCATCCATAGTTCCCTCATATGTTTCATATATTCCCTTTCATTAGGTGTGCTGTGTTAGCATTCCATCAATTCCAAGTTCTCTTGTCCAATTCTTAGACAAGGTGACTATCATGGTTCCGATTGTTGTGGCTCCGTCCTGTGGGTCCCTCTCATCAGAGGAGGAAGGCTCTGAACATGAAGGAGAGGAGATGGCCAGGCCTCCCTCTCCAGGACCTTCCCCTCTGGTGCGGCCTTCGGTGCCTTCCGCAGAAGAGGAGATTGGCCAGGAGCCAGGTGCTTCTGGGATTGGCCAGGAGCCCGGTGCTTCTGGGATTGGCCAG
>NW_015386332.1:553052-576052 GCF_001527695.2 Protobothrops mucrosquamatus | reverse complement strand
TTGACTCGGGGGCCACGTCGAACTTTATGGACCAGGCCTTTGTGGCCCATTTTAAGGTCCCCCTGGTTCCAGTGGACCCTCCGTTGAGGGTCGAGACTATTGATGGGCGGGAGCTTGTGGCGGGGCCCATCAAATTCGCTACCCAGCCTTTGCGCCTCGCCATTGGGGCCCATGAGGAGGCGATTCAGTTTTATGTGACGGCGGACTTGCATTTTCCTTTAGTCCTGGGGATGGCCTGGCTTCGGACTCACGATCCTCAGGTGGCATGGTCGAGAAACGCCATCTCGTTCCCGAGCCTACAGTGTGTTGATCACCACCGCCACACCTGTGCCGGCCAGGACGTCTCCACCCCAGCCGTCTCCGTGCCTCCTGAGCTGACGTCCTTCGCTGATGTGTTCAGCGAAAAGGAGGTGGACCGATTACCCCCGCATCGACCCTACGACTGCCCGGTGGATCTGCTGCCCAACGCGCCACTGCCTGTGGGCCGCCTGTACTCCATGTCGGAGCCTGAGTTGGCCGCCCTATGGGATTTCCTGGAGAAAAACCTGGCCCGTGGGTTTATCCGGCCTTCGTCCTCCCCGCTCTCGGCCCCGGTCCTTTTCGTGAAGAAGACGGGGGACCTACGCCTGTGCTGCGACTACCGGCGCTTGAATGCCATCACAGTGCGGAATCGCTACCCCCTGCCGCTCATCCCCGAGCTGATGGAGTGGTTGCGGGAGGCCTCGATCTTCACCAAGCTCGATCTCTGAGGGGCCTACAACCTGGTGCGCGTGCGTGAGGGGGACGAGTGGAAGACGGCGTTTGGCACCCAATACGGCCACTTTGAGTATACCGTCATGCCGTTCGGGCTGACCAACGCTCCCGCGGTCTTCCAGCACCTGATGAACGACGTGTTCTGGGACATGTTGGACCGGTTCGTGGTGATCCACCTGGATGACATTTTAATCTATTCCCCGAACCAGGAGAGCCACCTCCAGCATGTCCACCAGGTTCTGCAGCGCCTGCGGGAGAATCAACTCTATGCGAAGGTGGAGAAATGTTACTTCTTCCAGACTTCCATAGAGTTCCTCGGGCACATCATCACCCCCGAGGGCATCGTGATGGACCCGCGCAAGGTGGAGGCTTTGCGCAGTTGGGAACCCCCACGTCGGGTGAAGGACGTCCAGCGTCTGCTGGGGTTCGCCAACTACTACCGGACCTTCATCCCGGGCTTCGCCACTCTGACCTTGCCGCTGACCCAACTCCTTCGGAAGAAGGTCCCGTTCCAGTGGGGGCCCCCGCAGCAGCAGGCCTTCGAGNTCCAATGTGGCGATTGGAGCAGTTCTGCTACAGGCTCCGGTGGATGGTGGCACTCTTTTTCCCTGCGCTTATTACTCCCGGAAACTCAATCCTTCCGAGCGCAACTACACCATCTGGGAAAAAGAGTTGCTGGCTATCAAGGCCGCGTTCGAGGCTTGGCGGCATCACCTTGAGGGGGCCCGATACGAGGTGGAGGTGCGGACGGACCATCAGAACTTAGAGCACCTCACCACGGCCAGGAAGTTGAACCAGCGGCAGATCCGGTGGTCGTTTTTCGCCCGGTTCAACTTCCACGTCACCTATGTTCCGAGCAGCCTCAACCAGAGGGCGGACGCGCTATCCCGCAAGCCGGAATACTTCTGCCCCAAGGACCTCCTTCCCCCTCGGACAGTGCTGCCCGCAGAGGCCTTGGCCGCGGTCCAGGAACCGGCGGATCTGCAGGTGCTGGAAGCGCAGTGCCGTGATGACTGGTCGCAGCAGCGGAGAGCGGAAGTTGGCCCAGCATCCCCATGGACCTTGGAGGACGGCTTGCTGAAGCACCGGGGCCGACTGTACATGCCTACAAGTCCGCTCCGAGCCCTCGTCATGAACCAGTGCCATGACAATCCCGCGGCGGGGCACTTTGGGTTCTTCAAGACCTTGAACCTGGTGACGCGGACTTTTTGGTGGCCTAGGGTACGGCATGACGTGCACGTTTACGTGACGTCCTGTGTGACGTGCCAACAGGCCAAATCCACGTCCGGCCCACCTCCTGGACTCCTCCAACCGCTGCCGACACCGGAGAGACCGTGGGGTGCCATCTCCATGGATTTCCTGACGGATCTGCCACTGTCTGCCACGTTCACGACCGTCCTCGTGGTGGTGGACATGCTCACGAAGATGGCCCATTTCATCCCGTGTCGCGGACTGCCATCCGCCCGCACCACGGCCCGTCTGTTCCTGCAGCACATCTTTCGCCTCCATGGCCTGCCGGACAGGGTGGTGTCGGACCGTGGGGCCCAGTTCACGGCCTGGTTCTGGAAAAGCCTGATGGCCGCGCTGGAGGTGCAGGTGTGCCTATCGTCGGCACACCATCCGGAGACTGACGGGGGCACAGAGAAGGTCATCGGCATCCTGGAGCAGTATCTCCACTGTTTCGTCAATCAGCAGCAGGACAACTGGGCCGAGTACCTTCCCCTGGCGGAGTTCGCTTTCAACAACTCCCAACACACCTCCACTCAGATGACCCCGTTCCACGCCAATGTCGGATACCATCCACGGTTTTTCCCGTTGGCGATCCCAGATTCCCCTGTTCCCGAGACCCAGGACTTCCTCTCAGAGCTGCAGGCGGTGCAGCAACTGGTGCGATGGCAGCTGATCCGGGCGAAGGAGGACTATAAGCAGGTCACCGACCGCTCCCGACGGGCAACGCCACCGCTGGAAGTCGGAGATCGGGTGTGGCTGTCCACGAAACACGTCCCCTCGGACCGGCCGGTGAGAAAATTGGACCACCACTTTATCGGTCCCTTCCCAGTCGAGGCGGTCATCAACCCGGTGGCCTACCGGTTGGCTCTCCCACGCTCCATGCGACTCCACCCCGTGTTTCATCAGTCCCTCCTGGTCCCTGAGGCCCCTGCGAGCCATCTCCGAAGCCCGACAACACCTGCCCCTCCGGTCGCAGCCGACGAGGATGACGCCTCGACGTACGAGGTGGACAGTATTCGGGACTCCCGTTGGCTGAAGGGGCGCTTCCAATATCTCATCGCCTGGAAGGGGTATGGGCCCGAAGAGTTCAGCTGGGTGGACGCGTCTTCCGTTCAGGCCCCTGACCTGGTACGGGCCTTTCACGACCAGTTTCCGTCCCGACCACATCCCGACCGTCAGACCCGGGGAAAGGGCCCTGGGGTGGGGGATAGTGTTGTGGCTCCGTCCTGTGGGTCCCTCTCATCAGAGGAGGAAGGCTCTGAACATGAAGGAGAGGAGATGGCCAGGCCTCCCTCTCTAGGACCTTCCTCTCTGGTGCGGCCTTCGGTGCCTTCCGCAGAAGAGGAGATTGGCCAGGAGCCAGGTGTTTCTGGGATTGGCCAGGAGCCCGGTGCTTCTGGGATTGGCCAGGAGCCCGGTGCTTCTGGGATCGGCCAGGAGCCAGGTGTATCGGACTCCGAAGAGGATACGTCTTGGCTGGATCCACGCCAGCGTCAGAGGGACAAGCGTGCACAGCAGCTGAAACGCCGTGCCAGAGATTTCAGCTGAGTCACTGGACCACACCCCACTGGCTATATAAGCAAGGGGTGTGTCGTGTGAAACTTTTGTGACGAACAATTTTGCTGAATCTCCTGTGCAAGCACTCCGGCCATTTATCCTGGACTATTCATATGTTTTGGTTTTGTATTATCAGTAAAGGCTTTGGCAGGCAGCCACGAAGTTGCTGCCAAGTGTTCATTTGTATTTGATTGTGCTGAGCAGTTTTTCAGCCCTCGGCTGACTGGTTGGGGGTGTGTGAGTTGGACGGGGGACAGAACATCGATAGATGAGACCAGTAAAAAGAACACAAAGGCTAAAAAGCTTCCTTGAAGAACATATTTATTTGGCTACATAAAATAAAACTCTCCTCTCCCTCCTCCCAAGTCTGTGGCAACTGAAGACAAAAGGAAAATGGCTTCAGTTAATTTAGTTGTAGAGTTGACAGTGACAAAATTAATGGACCAGAGGAATGCTGTGGATATTATTTTGCTTGGGTTTCAGTAAGACATTTGATAAAGTAAACCACAACCTACTACTTGATAAGATAGAAAAATGTGGGTTAGACAGCATCACCACCAGATGGATTCGTAACTCTGCTGACCAACCACACTCAACATGCAGTCCTCAATGGAACTGCATCTACATGGAGAGAAGTATGCAGTGTGGTTTTAGGCCAGTACTCTTCAACGTCTTCATCAATGATTTTGATGAGGGGATAAATGGAGAACTCATTAAATTTGTAGATGACACCAAGCTGTTGGGAATAGCCAACACTCCAGAAAACAGGCTTAAGATACAGAAGGATCTTGACAGGCTTGAACCTTGGGCCCTATCACACAAAATAAAATTTAATAGTGAAAAAAGTAAGATTCTATATTTAGGCAAGAAAAACCAAAAGCACAGGTATAGTATAGGTGGTACCTTGCTCAATAGTAGTATTTGTGAGAGGGATCTTGGAATCCTAATTGACAAACACTTAAATATGAGCCAGCAATGTGCTGCAGCTGCCAAAAAAAAGCCAACAAAGCCCTAGGCTGCATTAACAGAGAGATAGAATCAAGATCACATGAACCCTAACCCTAGCCCTAACCACTTTATAATGCCATGCTAAGAGTATTATTGGAATACTCCATCCAGTTTTGGTCACCACAATGTAAAAAAGATGTTGAGATTCTAGAAAGATTCATTGCTGGAACGGGTGGGCACAGCCTTCATATGATGCAACAGCAGTTTAATACCCCTGCTCTAGAAAGAGCACAGAGAAGAGCAACAAAGATGATCAGGGGACCAGAGGCTAAAACATATAAGGAATGGTTCCTAGAATTGGGTATGTCTAGTTTAATGAAGAGAAGGACAAGGGGGGACATGATAGCAGTGTTCCAATATCTCAGGGGTTGCCACAAAGAAGAGGGAGTCAATCTATTCTCCAAAGCACTGAAGGCAGGATAAGAAGTAATGGAAGGAAATTAATCAAGGAGAGAGGCAACCTAGAACTAAGGAGAAATTTTCTGACAGTTAGAACAATTAATAGTGGAACAACGTGTCTCCAGAAGTTGTGAATGCTCCAACACTGGAAATTTTAAAGAAGGGGTTAGACAATCATTTGTCTGAAATGGTATAGGGCTTCCTGCCTGAGCAGAGAATTGGACTAGATGACCTCCAAGATCTATAATAATAATAATAATAAAGTTGGAAGGGACCTTGGAGGTCATCGAGTCCAACCCCCTGCTCAGGCAGGAAACCCTACACCATTTTGGACAAATGGTTGTCCAGTCTCTTCCAACTCTGTTATTCTATTCTGTTCTGTTCTTTATTATGGTCAAAGACCAACATAGTCAATAAACCTATTCCTTGATTGGTGAATATATTTGCTCAGATGTGCTATTGTATCCTTTAATATGTATGCTTCAAGTTTATTTATATGTCTGGGGAGTAGATGTTGTGATAGATATAACTTTAAATTTACAACTTAGAATATCACCTGAAATCAAATATAAGATGAATAGCTGATACATTAGAAGAGCTGTGCTGATCAGTCCAGAGCAATACCTGGTTAAGGATATTGTTCCCATAGTAGCTAACTTGGATATTATCTTCTTGCTTATGTTCTCCAGACACTGATGTACTTAACCACTTCTAATGAAGTAACAGACTAATGAAAGTTATTTATATCACAATGAGAAACAGCTTTTAACAGCAACTTTTATAATCTTTCTTCAAAACCATCAATTGGAATCAGCTCTATGTTTTGTGGTAATAAATTACACAGTTCTCTACTGACAAGTTAACCATATACTATATCATATTTTCAAACAAATGTGTTTTCTGGTAGTGTTATCTAGAATATTTTCAGGTGGATGTGTTTAAACCTGATATTTTCCACATATACAATATGTATTCTAGCTTAGCTATATTGTAGTTTATCCTCATTCTGGATTGATTAAAAAAAGTATATACTGAACATCAGTACATAGAACTGCACACTGAAAAGTAATAGATCAATGCAATTTTACCTCCATTCTAGTAAACAATTTCATACTTGTCCTGTGTGCATGAGGGAGATGTACATATTTAAACTCCTTATTTCTTATAGAAGCTCAAGTATTCCTTCCAATTGTTCCCACAGTATTTGACTGAAAGATTCTGACCTAAAGTCACCCTATGAAGCTCCATCAGTAAAGATGCATTTGAATCTAATTAATTGCTATACTTAACTTGCTCTGATTTCTTTGTATCTACAAAATATATAAGTATGCAAGTGGAAATATATCATGTGGAACAGGCTAGAGTTTGCTCTCCACCTTAGTTATTTTTGCTTGCTTCTGAGAAACATACAGCTTAATGAACATAAAAAAGTCAAAATTGTGACCTCCCTCTAAGCTATTTGTAGCTGGAACCTCTTGGCTGTGCATCAAAGCATGATCTGCTGGTTATAAAAGCTTTAATGGAGAAGTTGTTGATCAGAGTGTAATTGGGGACATGAACCTGGGGGAATTAATGAGCAAGGACAATAACGTATTGAGTTTCTGTTTGGACACACAATTACCTTTGACACTTGATAACTGAAGCAGGACAAAATACACCCTGAATTCTCTGTGCCAGAGCCAGCTGAGATGATCTAAGAAAAACAATATATTTGTGCTAAGAGTTGTTCAAGGTTTCCTATTATGCTGAAGTTTGATTCCTAGGTATCATCATCATCATCATCATCATCATCATCTATGCTACTTCTGCTACTATACCACTCTTTCAACAAAGCCAGTCTCCGGTGGAAGAGTCGTACTCATCTTCATTTACTGAACCAAAACAATGAAGTCTTAGGACATCTTTAAGTGAAGAATATATTATGTTGCATAAGTATGAGATGGCCATGGCTCAGTGGGACATGTTATATAATGCATGTTTCACATTCATAGCAATTCCATCAAATGGTGGCTGAGAATCAGATTTTTTACTGGGACTGTGCAGAAGAAGATAATTTGACACACATCTGGAATCAATTAGATTTTGGGTTCACTACTGTTGTATAGTGGGTTTTGGGAGGCATTGACCAGACCGGCTGAATGCAACATTATTTATTGCAACAGAAAACAGAACTGGCTTAACAGACAAAATGACGGCTATTTATATTTGTCGCCTCTAGGCGGCAACCAATCAATTCAAACAATTTTTTCCCGCTCAAGCTCAAACTTCAATTTCCCTCCAAAACAGTTGGAGACATGTTTAAACTATAACACATAACTCTTGATATCAATACATAACAACTACAGTACTCTGAGAAATTAGTTTGCTTCAGGGATACAGGCAAAGCAGAAAATGGAGTAAGTATGCCATCTATATTGGATACAGGATTTAACTTGTATTACTCGATATATGAGATGGCCAAAAAGTTTCTTCTTTCTATTTTTTTGTAAAAAGAAATATTACGGAAAGTACATGAAATCTCAATACACTGAACTCAATAAAATATTGCATTAAAAATCAAAAAGTACAAGATTTAAATTGTAATATTGCATATATATGCAATTGTCCTCCATTAATATTTTTTGGAATCTGTCCCTGAAAAATCACAGCTTTCTTGTTTCCATTGAAGACTGACCTGCTTAAATGTTTTTAATGGTAATTGCTGGTCTGTTATTCTTCATATGCTTCCTCTCTAATTCTAAGCTTCTAGATGTTAAATATTTGAAGAACTCAAATCATGTCAAAAACAGATAAACCCAAAACAAAACAAAAATAGAACAGAAACAGAAATGTTAAATTGTATTTCCAAGGCCAACTATAATAAGTCACATACTTTTACAAAACAGGCTCATTTAACATCTTGGTCCAATGTTGAGGGAAGCCTGCTTTTCAAGATCTTAATAATGAAGATGATATTATCCATTCAGTCATGTCCAATTCTTGGTCTCTCCATATCTTCTGATCTTGCACTTCTTTGAGTTGTTCTGTGCTTTGGCTGGTGTCAGCTTTGATGGTGTCTTTGGCGGCCTGATATCCTTTTATCACTAACTCTTCAGAACATAATTGCTTTCTCCAGTAAATTTCTCTGCATGACATGGTCAAAATAAGTGAGATGCAGTTTTGTGATTTTGTCTTCCAGTGACATGTCTGATATTATGCACTCCAGTATTTACTTGTCACCTTTGCTGCCAAGGAATATGCAGGAGCCTTCTCTAGCACCAGAGCTCAAAAAGGTTGATTTTCTTCTTGTCTTGCTTTTTTTTAGGTGCAAACTTCACAACCATAGGTAGCTATGGGGAACACAATAGAGCAGATTAAACTACATTTGGCTGCCAAGCTGATGTTCTTGTTTTTCCATATTTGGCTCATGTTTATCATTGCTGTGCAACCAGTGCAATCCAACATTTTATTTCTGGGCTGCATTCACCACTTTGAGCTATCTGTGATCCTAGGAAAGTGAATTTTTCCACGCAGTCTGTCTCTTCACCGTCAATTTCTATTTTGATGGTGAAAAGATAAAATGCACTTTCCTAAGGTAGAATTCACTTTTCTAGGATTGCAGATTCAAGATCTTACAGAAGGCTAATACACCTGAATGAGAGTGGGATATATACTGTTTTATAAAGCAGGCACAGCAACAAAGAAGTCATGCCTCCTGGGTCCCACCAATTGTCTCATATAGGTCCCTGGATATGCCCTCTCTGTTGTATCTTGTGGGATAGGCAGAAATATGGGAGATAGGCAATCCTCTAAATAAACTCATGCCATAAAGTGATATATAGGTGGCAATTAGCACTGAGCTCATTGGAGGCCATTGTAACTTGTCAAGTAATAGTATTAGAAGGACATAGTATGGTGCACCAATAACTACATGCACCACCAGTATGAGCTTCCAGATGGTAATCCCATGTAGAATGCATTGCAGTAATCCAACTGTGAAGCGAGTAAGAGATGAGTTACTATAAATAGGACCTCCTGTTCCAGGAATAGGCACAATTAGTCCAAAAGATGGATTTGTGCAAAAGAACTGACCATGGCTGATAACTGCCCTATGGAACAGCATCCCCACGGAGGTTTAGATGATCTTAACTCTTTCATAAAGTATTGAAGATCTAGCTGTTTGGGCCAGTGGGTTAGATGAGCTCTGCTATTGATATGTTTTTCATTCTTCTTTGAGCAGGATTATTTCTTATCCCTGGATAAGAGGTTACATGTTGTCAGACTTTTTTTGTCATTTTAAAACTTGTACTGTACTAATATCATTCACCTGTGTGAAATAGGCAGCCACATAAATCAATCAATCAGATCCAAGCAAGTGCAAGAAGACCCCCCCTCCCAAGTATGTACCAGTTCTATATGGGGGAGTGTACCTCTTCCAGAACTAAAGAAGGAAGGTACCCAGATTTGGGGAGCCCTGAAACCTAAAACATAAAATTTGCTCATGCTAGGATTTAAGCCAAAACACACTGGGAAATAACTTTAATGACACTATTTGTTCAGCTTGTAATCAGTACACTGATGTATTTAACTGTATATTTATGGTCTACATATAGGGGCTTCAAGTGGATGTTAAAACAGAGTAGGAAGAGAATAGAGCCCTGAGAAACGTATAAAACAGTAACGTGGAAGTTGATATTTTTCCACTATTAAACTGGAACTGGTCCCAAAGGAAGGAGAACCAACATAACACTATGCCTCCCATTCCCAAAATTAGTGCAGAAGGATACTATGACCAATTATGTCAAAAGCCACAGTGAGATCAAGTAAGACCAGGGTGTAAGCACCATCTCCATCTTGCTTCACACTGACAAGTGTGATCAATACATCTTAGTACTATATCCAGTTTGAAACTGACTGATAAAATCAAATCCCCCAGGGCCCTCTGAAGTTGCAATCCAATTATCTTCTCAACAGTCTTTCCTGTAAACACCTTCAGTTGATTAGGAAGTTCCTTCCTTCCTTCTTTCCTTCCTTCCTTCCTTCCTTCCTTCCTTCCTTCCTTCCTTCCTTCCTTCCTTCCTAAAAATTTTCAGAGATTTTGTCCTTTAAATTACCTAGATGTTACCTAGTTGAGCAATGAAAGGTCTGCAAACAAACAACAAAGGGGTTGTTAGAGGACACCAAGAACTTCAGATAAGAAACACTGAACCCAATGAGAGTTACCATCTGAAAAAAAATAAGCATAAGAGTACTTCTTTCGGAATTAAAACACAAGGTTTTCACTTTCCTCTCTTTCTCCTTCTTCTCCTTCTCCTTCTCGCTCTACTTCTCCTTCTCCTTTT
The DNA here is from genome assembly GCF_001527695.2 of Protobothrops mucrosquamatus. Lineage (NCBI taxonomy): Eukaryota > Metazoa > Chordata > Lepidosauria > Squamata > Viperidae > Protobothrops > Protobothrops mucrosquamatus. The sequence continues at coordinate 565,784 of NW_015386332.1, read as the reverse complement.
CTTTTCCCTTTTCCTTCCCCTTTTCTTTCTTTCTTTCTTTCTTTCTTTCTTTCTTTCTTTCTTTCTTTCTTTCTTTCTTTCTTTCTTTCTTTCTTTCTTTCTTTCTTTCTTTCTTTTTCTTCCTTTTTTCCTTCCTTGTTGGAATCTGAGCTAAGTCAGTATACTTTCTGAAACAGATTTTTAACCATGATATGTAGCTGAATGGCCAAGATTATTTTCTTCCTTGACTTTCAGTTAACTATATTGAAATCTAAAGATTTCAATAATATCTAAATCTAGAATGATTTAGGAATTATTCTGGCTTTCTTTAAAAATTTTCAGAGGTTTTGTCCTTTAAATTTCCCTTGAGATTGAAAATTGAAATTTTCAATTCTATAACTTCTGCTTGCATATCAGCCTGTTTTCTTTCCAGAGTTATTATCATTTTAGTATACAGAGATTCTATATAAAATATTAACTATGAATTAATGATAGCTACTATTATTAGACAAGAAACACAAGCCCAACAAGATTCCTATAAAATAACATCAACCATATAATTAAAAAGATATTTTACGCTTTTATATCATTCCATTTTGTTTCAATCTTTACATTTTTCAGGTGATCCCTAGCAAACTATTTTACCCTCAGAGATAGCGCCAGCTGTTAAAAAAGCAATTGAGTTTGGATATTAAAACTCAATTATCAGTTCATTTTTATAGAGTAATGTCAGACAGTTTCCATTTAGTGGAGAAAACTTGCAATTAACTGTGGTTTCAAAGATACCCGCTGTAGCAGAAAACAGAAAGGGAATATCACCCACTGCTATTATCAAAGTATCACAGAGTCCACCATAGTGCCTATGTGAAACTGACGAGATGAGCTAATACAATTCTTAGTGTATATTAAAAAGTTTAGGGACTTACCTGAAGACTGGCATGAAATGTTTCACTTCTAGCTACATGTGATAATATTGTTTGGGTCCCTGTTTGATTTTGGCTTTAATCAATAATTAATGTTGCACAGCTGGGGTCTCCAGTGTGCCATGCATCCATGAATACTTCAGTGCTCCATCTGATTGTTTAGATAAAGAATTATTTAACATAAATACTAGGAAGCTGGCAAGCTGCAACACAAAATGGCAGCCTCCAGCATCAACAGATGGGTGGGACAACAGTATATCAAGGGAAGAAAAAAGGATGGAGAGTTCCAACTGGTAATAAGTCTAGGAGTGTGCCCACCTACCTAGAAAAAAATACAAAAGCAATCAAAGCTGGGGGAGAATGGGTATAGGAACTGGCTGGTAGGATTATAGTAAATGGTGCTTTGTAATTCATTTTATCCATCAATCTCTGCCAGCAACCATTCTGCAAGCACACCTGCAAACTATTATCAAAAAGTTAGTTGTTAATTGTTCTGTAATATAATCCAATACCTTCTCAAAGTATGCTCCACTGAATTCACTGCAACTTCCTCTTGAGTAAGTGTATATAGGAGTACAGCCTTAGTTGATTAAAGCCAATCTAGATTAATTTGAGATAAATTTTGACTGGCATAGAAGAGTTAAGATTAATAAAGCTGATTAATATTCCATTCAATAACTCTTCCCCCCATCATTCTATTTCTGTTATGTAAAATGCACAATGATAGTAAATAATCAAAAGCCAGTATGGTGTACTGGTTATGATATTGATCACACTTGGCTAGAAACCAGAAGCCGTGTTTTCTGGTCCTGCCTTTGGCATGAAGCTAGCTCAATGGCCTTAGACTAATCACTTTCTCCAAGCCCTAGGACAGGGGTCTGCAACCTTGCCAACTTTAAAACTTATGGACTTCAGCTATGCTGACTGAGGAATTCTGGGAGCTGAAGTCCACAAGCTGAAGTCCACAAGACATGATAGCAGTATTCCAATATCTCAGGGGCTGCCATAAAGAAGAGGCAGTCAAGCTATTCTCCAAGGCACCTGAGGGCAGGACAAGAAGCAACGGATGGAAACTAATCAAGGAGAGAAGCAACCTAGAACTAAGGAGAAATTTCCTGACAGTTAGAACAATTAACCAGTGGAACAACCTGCCTCCAGAAGTGGTGAATGCTCCAACACTGGAAGTTTTTAAGAAGAGACTGGACAGCCATTTGTCTGAAATGGTACAGGGTTTCCTGCCTGAGCAGGGGGTTGGACTAGATGACCTCCAAGGTCCCTTCCAACTTTATTATTATTATTATTATTATTATTATTATTATTATTATTATTATTATTATTATTATTATTATTATTATTATTATNGTTCACTATACCTCTCTAAAATTTTCTATGTATGTAAACCATTCTTACTGCCATTACATCTCTCTCTCTCTCCCTCTCTTTGTCTCTCTCACTATTCCATCTGTACCCTTTGGTGAACACCTGGCACTTCAGGTAGTAAAACAAACAAATATACACAATATAATATATCCATGGTAAAAATAAACAAAATATCCCTAAATAAATTACTCTTCCAAGCAGGAATGCAAACTCAACAAACAAACAAACAACAACAAAAAACCTTGGAGGGTAGACACTCACTCCAAAAAGATGTCTTCTGAGATGAATATATTTATTGATTTGCTTCTTTTGTTTTTTAGATTTCTACCATTGTCTTCTCCAAAATAACTCCACTCAATCACGGCTTTCTCAGTCCTCTTCCTTCTCTTAACCTGCTTGCTCCCCCTTTATAAATATAACCCTCCTTTATTTTTTCTGTAAGACCAAACTGACTTGATGCACTTCTTTCATACCAGTCCCTCACTTTTGTGTTTGGTCTACATCCTTCGGCATTTGCTCAAACTTCATCCTATTGTGCTTTATCACAGACATTATAAGTGCCCCATTCCCACAATATTCAACTTACCTTTATGTTTCTTTACACAAAATAAACTTTTGTGTAATAGTTCTCCAGGTTTTCAAGAAGCAGTTTTCCTATCTTGTCCTGCCAGTGCTGGAGCCTAAGTCTCCTGCATGCAAACCATCATTTGTTACTGATCTAGTCCCCAAGAATTGCCAATAATAATAATGCAACTCTAAAAAGATGTATCAATAGACAGAGGTAAAATTAACTTAATAAAATGACAGCCTATACAATACACAGCATTGAAATTCCTATAACTGTATATGAAAATAATAGTAATGAAAATTAATTCTTAAATGACTTCAGTCACGACAGGTTAATGAACATTTTACAGCTAGTTACTCTTTTCACTTAATGAAAAATCTGCTCTCTTTCAACCTTATCGTTCATGAGATTTGAAATTCATTGGACTGAATAAAATTATTATCATCACAACTTTAGATATGAATGCTCTTCTTTTTATTTTCCAATTGCTGGGGTGCCAGTCTCCAAGAGGTCTGTTTCAAAATGAGTTCACTTCTTAATGAAGAGTGGAGGAGGTTGAGAAAGGTCTCTTAGGTGCAAATAACGAGACCCACACGTGAACAGTTCACGTAGCTATTTTATTGCTCAAGCCTATACACAGGAATTTTCTCAGACTAATGGTTTGCATTTGGCTGAGACAAGATAAGATTCAATGGCATCCAAGGGGGGGGTATCAAACATCACCCTCTTTTGCCTACATAGGGATTCCGAACTAATTCCCTGTGTGACTCCCCCCTCCCCTGGTTCAGCCACACCCTCTCCAACATTGCTCCTCTTTCTTAATCTCTCCCTTCAAAGTTCTTCTATATTTGCCTGAAAAGGAAAAGGGAAGGAAACAGCAAGCAGGAGGATGGGCATCGATATTGCTTTCTTTCCAAAGTGGAGACTAAAACTCCATGCATAATTTCCCACAGGAGATGTTAAGTATAAATTTTTGGAGTCATGATGCCCTCTAATTGCTCTAATATTGAAAAAGTCCAATTGGAAGAATTCCATAGCAATATCTTCTTTGGAATACATAGGAAGCATGGGAAGTCAGGGCATTTGCAAATCTCTATAAGATTAATTGTACAATAAAAAGTCCTGCAAATACAGGCCTGCTTTATTACTGGATAAGTGGAATGAAACCATATTCTACCCATGATGATTTATATGAATTTCTCTTCTTTGAAAGAACAACTAAGTTTCTTTTTATTTCTTCATAGTGAATGAGAACTGATACACAAAATTTGTAGAATTTTTTTTCCTAGCTGGGAGTGCGCTACAAGGAAATGTGGTAGATCTTATTGGAGAAGAGAGATAAAGAACTGCAGAAAACAAAAGTAATGGATTTGCCCACTAAGGGCAGAGAGTTTAAATATTCTTAAAATCTGAATCTGTGACAGCTCATTTAAGTTTTAAAGAACATCAAATTGTCCTTTTCTTCTTCCATGTTCTCAGAGAAGAATATTCTACTTCTTCCAATAGATGATAAAAAATGGGGGAGGGATATCTTGGAGTGAATGTTATTCTGTAAGAGAGAGAAAAAAGAGATCTTGCCTAAGGCATACTCTGAAGGAAAAGATATTAAGCATCCCCAGAAGGATGTCTTGCCACTCATATAATAGATCAGTGTTTCTCATCCTTAGTGGCATGCTGGCTGGGGAATTCTGGGAGTTGAAGTCCACACATCTTAAAATTGCTGAGGTTGAGAAACACTAGTAGATGATCTCAGCAAGAGTACTGACCCACAGAAATGAGTTAAGCATATGCATCCCCTCGCTAACTGAAAATGTATTCAGGTATTGTTTCATGACCTTTGTCCCCACAATCCCATATTCCCTTACAGTAGTGTCTTAAATGTTTCAATGTTTACCCTTTGAAGCTGTGAATTTTATTATAGAGCCACAAGTGCAGAAAAGTTAACACTCATGGGGCAAGAGCAGAGTTCTCTTGAGCTCTTAACCTTCAACCTTTCTATTTTTGGCTGGACTCAGTAACAAATTATGAATACTTTTTTTACAGTGAAAATAATATGGAGCATTTTTAGTACCAATCCAAAACTTGAAGAATTACAGGATTATTCCTGACCACAAACAATTTCTGTCCTTTTATTATGAAAGGTTTTCTGCTTTTTTCACAATGTTATGATTAGGGATGTTCCATTGAAACTAAATGTGGGATCATTCAGGAAGATAAAAGCATGTACCTTGTTATATAACATATAATTAAACTTTGGAATTTATTGCCATGAGATTTATGATCTCTATAAATGTGAACTAAAGGAATTCATGAAGGATGGGACCATCACTGGCCCCAAATCTTAATGTATTTTTAGTATCTCTTTAAACTACAAGCAGTATATTTGAAATACCAACTATTAAGCAGCAAGAGGAAAGAGCAATATTAGCTCCTGCTGTAGAGTAAAAAGGGAATGGCCTTGAAGGAGGGAAAGAAGATTTGCTACCAAGGAAACAGTCAAAAAAGGGGGCGGGGGTCTAAGCCAAGAGAGTAACATGAATAAACATCTCAGGCAAATCCCTCTCTAATTTACACAAGATAAAAGGAAGAGTGGGAAGTGCATTCAGACTGGCAAGACTCTGTTTATAAACAGTATATACTTGAATCAGACTTCCTGGATGATGTCTGCCATGGCCTCCTACACAAGATCTTTTTAATAGGTTTAAACCAGCAGTTCAACCTAGATATCCTACCTTCCTTGCCACCCTTTGAGGCAGTTGCCAGTTTCAGCTTTGTTGTGATTTTGGCAGTTCAATGGAATTTATATTGAGCATAGCAATGACAAAGTTTCCCATGTTGCTAGCATTTTTCCAAGTTAATAGGAATGGTATATGCTTGGCATCAAGAGACTGACTTTTGAATGCAATTTATATACAGTATTACATCTCTGAGTTACATTCTTCTGGAATAATTCAAGAAGTACCTTTTGATAGATTTTACAAAATCCTAGCTTATTGAAATAACACAAATATAAAAGGAAATTAAAATACCTCTTTCATAATTAATATATTCATCATTTTAAGATTGTTTTTTGTGTAGAGCTACCAGATTTCATTGATTGATTGATTGATTGATTGATTGATTGATTGATTGATTACATGCCTTCAGATCAGTGTCATCTTATGTGATCATCTGGATAAGCATTTTCCTGGATGTTCTATCTCCAAATTCACCTTTAAATATACCCATTACCACTGTAATCAAGTAGATTGTAGATAAACGTTATTGTCATTTTTTTACTGTGGGCACAATGGCACACATTAAAAATGAAATTTAGTTGCTTGCTCTCAAAATGTACACATAACACACATTTAAATATACTATATACAACATATGTATAGACCTACACCTTACATATAAGTAACATATAAATATTAATCACTGTCCATCTTGAATACATAACGGAAAGAGGAAGCTTTAGAGTTCACAGGGTTAATACTGTATGGAACAAAACTGTGACTGAATCTGGATGTTCTGCTTCGGATACCACGGAGCCTCTTCCCAGAAGGTAACAAAGAAAATAGGTCATGAAGAGGATGTGTAGTATCCCAGACAATCTTGTGGACCCTGCTCAAGCAACGCTTATATGCCATGTCCTGGATGCAAGGGAGGGAACTCCCAATAATTTTTTCAGCCATCCTCACCACTCTTTGCACCACCTTCCTGTCTGAACCAGACTGTGATGCTGTATGACAGGATGCTCTCGATCGTCCCTCTGTAGAAAGTGGTAAGAATAGGGGAAGGAAGATGTGCTTTTCTCATGCGACACAGAAAATGCAGGCATTGCTATGTCTCGCTGTTGAGCAACCAAGCCAGCCTACTTGTTAACTGCACATCCAGGAATTTGATGCTGATAACCATCTCCACAGATGAATCATTAATGCACAGTGAAGTGTGGCAGTGCCTGCCTTTTCTGAAATCAACAATGATCTCTTTGGTTTTTCCAATATTTAAAACTAGGCTGGTTGCTATATTTTCCCAATTCTGCTTTCATCTTTTCTTCTCTCCAGATATCCAGAATTTATTCTGGATCTAGTGGGATGATTCTTGTCTAGGAAAGCCAGTGCTTGCATATTCATCTCAGTTTCCTTGTCCTTTTCCTTCTGCTCTCGCTTCTAACTTTCAGCTTTCTCTCTCTTCTTCTACATTCACTGCTTCTGGAGTCAGGTTGTTCCACTAGTTAATTGTTCTCACTGTCAGGAAGTTTCTTCTTAGTTCTAGGTCAGTGATGGCGAACCTTTTAGAGACCAAGTGCCCAAACTGCAACCCAAAACCCACTTATGCATCGTCGGGTGCCAGGTGGGCGTGGCCCATTGGGTGGGCATGGCTGCGGCAGTAACGGCAGACTGGGTGGAACTAAAAAGTTCAATCAATCAATTCCAACTTTGCGAGATCTTTTTTTTTCCCGCGAGAAGTTGAAATTGACTGCTTGATTGAACCTTTTTTTTTTTGCTCATGGCGGCGGAGGCCTAAAGCGAAAAGGTTTTATAAAACCCAGCTGAAGGCCTGGGACTGGGGCGACGGCGCGAGTGCCCACAGAGAGGGCTCTGAGTGTCGCCTCTGGCACCCGTGCCATAGGTTCGCCACCACTGTTCTAGGTTGCTTCTCTCCTTGATTAGTTTCCACCCGTTGCTTCTTGTCCTGCCTTCCGGCGCTTTGAAAAATAGCTTGACTCCCTCTTCTTTGTAGCCGCCCCTGAGATATTGGAACACTGCTATCATGTCCCCCCTCATCCTTCTCTTCATTAAACTAGACATACCCAATTCCATAAATGTCTGAAATGGGTGATCTCAGTCCTTTGGACGATAGTTTCTTTCAATCACTATGACTTCCCAATCCCTATGTCCAATTGCTCTGCCACATGCAGTTCAGGCAGTTGTCCTAGATTCCACCAAGTCTCAATCACAATGTTATAAGAACATTGTTAACTGTTTGCTTTTAATAAGTTCTTCATGCATAGCTGTTGACCTGTGTATATACCACCAAATCTAGCATCTTTCCTTGCTTGCTCATCAGACAGTGTGTTTCTCAGTTGTGCTTGTTTATACATATTACAGGTTTATTCCTAAAGCAAAATTTTGCTCTGTTCTGGTTTACATTATGTCTGATGTTGGGCTCAACATGAGTAAGTAGCAATTAGCTTTCACACATCTGAATACCTTTCTACCCTCTTGTCTTTTGTCAGAAAATAAATGAAAGAAGACTGTCAGTTTCACATATTGAAAATATGTGTAATACATGCTACAATTGTTAGTTTTTAGAGTATCCTGAATTCTCAGTGACACTACATCACCTCCTCTGCTCATTACCTTATAATGTCTGATCACCTACTGTGAACCCTCTGTGGCTGGCAACCAACTAAGATGTGTCACACAGCAGTCAAAAACCTGAAGAGAATTAAGAAGCAAAACCAATTTGGGCAAACAGTTTATAATTGAGCTATCTTATGCCCAGCTAGTAGAAAATGCATAATATTTGGGATTGCAGTCTGAAAAGATTTTTTACTTATTCTTTTTGAGGAGGAATTTACATAGCATGGTGATCAAAGAAAGACAAATTGTAAAAAAGGGAGGGTATCTGTTTTCTGAATCCAGAGGGGATTATGGGCAGTTCTGGCAAAAATACTTCCCATGAGAACTTGAAGAACTACAACTAGTAGGAATGAACTGAGAAAGAGTTAAGAATTAACTCTAGCAGACCCAAGTAGCATGGCTAATAGTATGGGATACTGGAATGTCTGGAATGTTATATTGTAGATTCTTCATCTTTTATAGTACTAGGCACTATAAATCTTTCCTAAGGTTTGACTGAAAGATCATTGCCTTGCTCATATGAACAGTTATCTTGAAATGTCTACAGAGTTAGGAGTAATGTGTCAATGAAAGAGAATTCATTATTCCTATATACAGTGTACAGAATTTGTCAGCTGAATGAAAGGAGATATAGTACATCTCTAGTTACTCTGATATCATAGCCTAAAATGTATAATTAAAAATACATGCATGACTAAAAGCCAAAGTAGTTTGTGGATTTTTGACATTTACAAACATGGAATTGTATCACATGACATTTGAAATAATGTACATCTTAGGCTCAGATAAGAAACTATCTGCCATTTTGGTGCAGTATTCTGTCTGAAGATGAAAAAAAAACTGGATGGGGTTTTCAAGCATTTGGCAGGAAGGATTGAACAATCTCAATTGATTCTGCTTAATCTGCCTCTAAACACCCTCTAGTAGCAAAGTTCCCCCTTATCTTTATGAATAGACAGAGGAATTCAGTTAGTTTTGTTTTTGCTAAGTTAAACTTTCCTGGTGCAGGAGATTGGTGATTAACAGTGGGAGAACAAAGGCCAATTAAAGCCCATCTTCTTGTCTCAGTTAAAAATGGGATACATCCTGATAGCATGGGCATGTGAAAATTTGCACTTCATCAGCTCCAAAATTTTCATCATTATTGCATTTATTAGTGGTATGCTGGACATTTTCTTCTGCCTTTCCTCAATCTATTGCTAATCAAGTGCATTTGATGACTCTGAGCTTTAGCAAGATGGGTGAAAGAGGAATGCTTCCATGTATTTGCTGTCTCCATGAATCAATTCTGAACAGGTATTACAGCAAGTCAAATGTTCACAGTTTTCAGATTAACTTAATAGACCATTCTGTTTTTAGTAATGGTAAAAACAGATATACCTATTACTGATGGGCAAAGGCCAAAATTAATACCTATTTATACAATAGTTGCCATCCTTTAATCCTGTGAAATGCAATTATGTCTTGAACTAATAGGATTTTCATTGCTGAAAACCTCCCAGATAATTTACTAGAGAAGCATTTGTGAGTAGAACTCTTTAGCATTTATAGTATTACCAAAGATTATGGAGTGGTTGAACATAATGATGGGAATAAAAGATTTTGCTTGTTCATGTAATAATTTTAACTGTACAGTAAGTCATATCTGGACAAAGTACATTGCAGGAAGATCAAGCCGAATATTTCTCAAGTGTTTAGGGAAGAGGGAAATGAGATACAAGTTTTTTTATAAGTACAAAGCAATGAAAAGAAAAGATACACAAAAACTGTAGTAGTTTTTAGTTCATTTTCTCTAATAAGGTTGTCGAAAGAAAAATCTTCAGGTCCAGTCCAAGCTGGGAATAAACAAAATGGAGGCTGTTTGGAAAGAAGGTTCTTGTTTATTTAGTTGCCAGAAACTTCAATGACACAGCATGTTTCTGGGTGGCTGACAAAATGGGGCTAGGAGTGGGTGGGTTTTTATACTTTTCTGAATTTTGTGTTTGAAGTCTTTCCTGTTTGAGGTTCCTATTTCTGTGCAATGAACTTTGACCTGAGGTTTAGTGTGCCCTTTTGGTATTCTAATGGTGGTGGGTTAATCCTAGTATGTCCTAAAAGTCATGTCTTTAGATTTTGAGTGGAGGATGTAGATTTTTAGGGGTCTTTGTCTTTCTAATCCCATTAGCTCTAAGCTTCCTGGCTCCAGTCTTTCTGAATACGTTTATCAAATCTGCATTTCTACAGAGCTGGCCTGCTCAGTTTCTGCCTGGGGAAACTTGGGCAGAAAAGCCTTTTAAGATTTTTCCTCCATTATTCTTTTGGGGAAATATAATATTCTGCCTTTTTTAATATCCCCCCAAATATTTCCTTCTTTGGGGAGGGTGCTACTGACTTCCTACAAGATTAATGGACTTAAATGCAATAATTTAAGAAACAAGGAGTAAGAGTCAGCATCAACTGGAAAAAAAATGTGACTTGTGGAAACCTGCCTTTCAGCTGCATTCCGTTTCTCCATCCGTTTCTCAGCCTTCGCCATGTGTTTGTGGGACTATCAGTAAAAAAAAAAGTTCCATGAGACTTTCTAACTTCTTGCAAGATCTTGTGAGAAGTTAGAAAGTCTCATGGAACTTTTTTTTGTCCCACAAACACATGGCAAAGGCTGAGAAGTGAATGGAAAAACAGAATGCAGCTGAAAGGCAGGTTAGTAGGCAGGCATCTGGGCGGGGGCAGCAACCTTACCCTGTGCGGTTTCAGCAGGTGTCTGGCAGGGGGAGGGAAGCAACAGGTCCCACCCCACCCTTTGCATGGAGTGCCCTGCTCCCGCCTCTCCCCCCACCCCCACACGGCCCCTTTTTTTCAGCTCCAATGTGTCACTTCCTCCACCGCTGTGTGGTACTGAAAATAAAGTTCAATCAAGCAATTCCAACTTTGCGGGACCTTTTTTTTCCAGCGAGAAGTTGAAATTGATTGATTGAACCTTTTTTTGTTTTGCACACAGCGGCGGAGGCCTAGGACTGCAGCGACGGCGCACATGTGCACAGAGAGGGCTCTCCATGCCACCTGTGGCATGCATGCCATAGGTTCACCACCATGGCCCTTTCCCATTTCAGACAAATGGCTGAAATGGCTTCTTAAAAACTTCCAGTGTTGGAGCATTCACCGCTTCTGGAGGCAGGTTGTTTCACAGGTTAATTGTTCTAACTCTCAGGAAGTTTCTCCTTAGTTCTAGGTTGCTTCTCTCCTTGATTAGTTTCCATCTGTTGCTTCTTGTCCTGCCTTCAGGTGCTTTGGAGAATAGTTTGATTCCCTCTTCTTTGTGGCAGCCCCTGAGATATTGGAACACTGATATCATGTCATCCCTCGTCCTTCTCTTCATTAAACTAGACATACCCAATTCCAGCAGCCGTTCCTTATATGTTTTAGCCTCCAGTCCTCTAATCATCTTTGTTGCTCTTCTCTGTACTCTTTCTAGAGTCTCAACATCTTTTTTACATCGCGGTGACCAAAACTAGATGCAGTATTCCAAGTGTGGCCTTACCAAGGCATTGTAAAGTGGTATTAATACTTCACGTGATCTTGAGACTTCCGGTGGCTCGGCGGCTGCCGAAGGGGGTTGTTTTGACAGCCTCCCGTTCAGGACTGCGTAAAAAGCACCGAAACAGCGTTTATCAGCTGTTTGGCGCTTTGAAACTTCTCTCCGGGCAAAGGAGAGAAGGAGAGCTTTCTCGTGAGTAGGAGTCGAGTTCCCTAGCCTCCCTGGGTCTTCCCAGCGAGGTGAAGGTGAGAACTCCCCCGGAGCTCTGAGCTTCTCCGCAGATCGGGACGTCTTCGCTGCAAGCGAAGCCAGACGCCGTCTCCACTTCTGATTTTTTCTGAATTAAATTGTGAGTACTTTTCACAGACGGAGCTAACTAGGAAGTCTGGACTTTCTATAAAGAACTTAAAACTTTGACTCAGATTTTAAAGTACTCTTCTCAAGGATTGAAAATCGAAAGTTACTTTTTGGAGAAAAAAAAATGGCTGCGGTTTGCCGCTTCTTTGTTCTAAAGAGATACTTTTACTTTCCTTCCGGTTGTGGATGGCTACATTGTTAAAGCTGTAAAAAATCTTTAAAAATTAAGGAAAAATCTCCAAAAAATAAGAAAAATTAAAGGAAAATTTGTTTGACTTTTAACTGTTTTGGACTGTATATTAAAAAAAAATTTAAACTTCAGAATGGCTTCTAAACGAGGTGCAGCCCCTCCAGCACTTAAGTCAGCTGTTTCCTCTCCAGCAGTACAGGCTACACAACAGAGAGCTAAAACTCCTCCACCCTCTTCACCACCTTATGTTACTTTAAAGGATTTACAGGACTCTTTGATGCAGATGCAGATGACCAAACAAATTGTACAGCAAGTAAGAGTGGAGACAGAAGAATTGTTTGCCAAAAAGAATGATGAACTATGTGAGAATATGTCTCAAATCTTTCAGGGCTTTGCCTTTCATATGGATCGTATAGAGAACCGGGTGGAGGAAGTAGGAGAAAAAATGGAAGGGGTGGAGGAGAGAATGG
>NW_015386332.1:532850-547561 GCF_001527695.2 Protobothrops mucrosquamatus | reverse complement strand
ATATGACCCAACCCAAAAATTACAGGCCAATATCATTATTGAATACGGATTACAAGATTTTTGCAAAAATACTAGCTAATAGACTAATGCAAGTAATTAAACAGATTATTCATACGGACCAGTCTGGATTTATAAATGGGCGATATATGAAGAATAATGTCAGACAAATTGTGAATGTGTTGGAATATTTGGATAAAAATAATCAAGTTCCAGCGGCCCTTATCTTTTTGGATGCGGAAAAGGCTTTTGACAAATTGGACTGGCAATTTTTGCTACGGTTGGTCGACAGAATGAACTTTGGGGATAGATTTTCTTCAGCATTAAAGGCCATTTACCAACTACAGTTTGCCCAAGTGATTGTAAACGGGGATCTGACAGACTCAATTAAAATTGAGAAAGGAACAAGGCAAGGTTGCCCACTATCCCCGTTATTATTCATTTTGACTTTGGAGATCTTATTAATCAAGATTCGGGAGTCTTCATCTATAAAAGGCATAACTTTGGGCAATAATGCTTATAAACTTAGAGCATTTGCTGATGACTTGGTTTTCACTCTGTCGGATCCAACCGAATCGGCAAGAACCTTGATACAGACATTGATATCTTATGGGAATGTATCTGGATTTAAAGTAAATAATAATAAGACTAAAATATTAGTTAAAAATATGTTCAAGAAGGATATAGAAATTTTAAGTAATGTAACTGGTTTTGAAATAGTCAAAAAAGTGAAATATTTGGGTGTTGACATCACTGCTTCTAATGCTAAATTGTATATGAATAATTATGATAAGTTATGGAAAAAAGTCCAAAAGGATTTGATGGAATGGAAGAAATTACAATTATCATTACTGGGAAGAATTGCAGCAATAAAAATGAATGTTCTCCCCAAGTTTCTTTTTTTGTTTCAGATGATTCCTATTTTAAAAAAGGATGCAAATTTGGAAGAATGGCAAAGAAGTATCAATAGATTCATATGGCAGGGGAAAAAACCTAGGGTAAAATTTAAAATTTTGCAAGATGCACGGGAAAGAGGGGGACTTAAAGCCCCTAACTTAAAATTATACTATGAAGCAGTGGTATTAACCTGGATTAGTGATTGGATTAATTTAACTAATAGAGACATTTTGATACTTGAGGGTTGGGATTTATATTATGGATGGCATGCTTATTTATTTTTTGATAAGAAAATTGATCGGGCTTTTAAATCTCATATTTTAAGGATTGCACTTTTGAGAGTTTGGAAAAAGTATTCGTATAAGTTAAATTTTAAAATCCCTATGTGGGCTATTCCGGAACATGCAATACAAGGAATAGTAAGGGGAGTAAAATTACAAGGTATTGTTTATAAAGAGTTACTTAGGTTAAGAGGGCAGGACTGGCAAATTAAATCATTGGAGGAGTTAAAACAGGATAAAGTTCTCCAGTCCTGGTTGTTACATCTTCAACTTGTTGAGAGATGGCATATAGACCAAAAATTGGGGTTAATGGTAGAAAATGTGAACTTGATAAAACAGATTAAAGATCAAAGTAGAGCCCATATTAGGAGAATATACAGTGTTTTGATAGAATTTGATTCGGAAACGGAATTGGTTAAAGATTGTATGATTAAATGGGCTCAAAATATCCAAGAACCAATTAAATTGGAAACTTGGGAGAAAATTTGGGTAAAAAATGTCAAGTTCACTCAAGCACAGAATTTAAGGGAAAATTTCTATAAAATGTTTTATAGATGGCATTTAGATCCTCAAAAATTGTCTTGCATGTATCCGAATTTGCAACCAAAATGTTGGAGATGTGCTAGTATGGATGCTACTTATTATCATATCTGGTGGACATGTAGGGATGTTAAAGCTTTTTGGATTAAGATTTGGTGGAATATTCAACAGATTTTTAAGAAAAAGATAAAATTTACACCGCAGTTATTTTTATTGGGTATTATGGATAATTTGGATCAGAAAGAAATGAAGCTGATGTTGTATTGTATAACAGCAGCAAGGACATTAGTTGCTCAAAATTGGAAAAAAAAGATATTACCAACTATGGATGATTGGAGACAGAAAGTATCATATTTTGCAGAGATGGCAAAAATATCCGGATACCTGAAGGATCATTCTCAGGAAAAATTTATCTCAACATGGAGAAGATGGATAGATTATATTCAGAGAAAGTATGAACTGAAAAAATATTATGTTGCTTTTGATTAAAAACTTACAAAAAATTAGGTATATTATATATTGATATAACTTTAAAAAAAAAATTTTTTTTCTTGTTGTAATTTAATGTTATTTTAGAGTCACAGTAATTTTGTACTAGTGTGTAGTAATAATGAGTAGTTTTGATTAGTATTGGATGATTGTGCATTTATTTCCTAGATTAGCTTTGGGAAGTCCTGGGGGGGAGGGGGGAAAGGGCTAGGTTGGTATTATAGATTTATATGTATATGGCAAAAGAGGGGAAGAGAACCTGTGGCTCAGTGACTAAATCACTGCCTAGTATGTATAACTTTCCAGGTTCGAATCCCATAAAGGGTATGGCTAACTGATGAAGGCAAAAAAAGCCAGAAATGGTCCATCTTAGTCTCCCAATTTAATTCTTTACTCTTTGTCAGAAAAAAAGAAATTTGGATATATATATATATATGATTTTTTAAGGAGGTGCCCGGTGATACCCCAACTGCACTGACGGGATGGTTGAGGGAGAAAGGGAAGTAGGAAAGAGGGAGGAAGGAGGAGTGGTGGTAAGATAAGGAGGAGGAAGGTGTAGACAAGTGAGAGGGGGGTGCGGGAGGGGGACACCGGACACGTCCGTGAATGTATTGATTGGTGTTGATTTTTTTTTTTCTGGTTAACATTGTGATAAAAGATTTATATTTTTGTTTTTTAATGAAAAATCAATAAAAATTTATTTAAAAAAAAAAATACTTCACGTGATCTTGCTTCTATCCCTCTGTTAATGCAGCCTAACACTGTGTTGACTTTTTTGGCAGCTGCAGCACACTGCTGGCTCATGTCTAAGTGATTGTCCGCTAGGACTCCGAGATCCCTCTCACAGTTGCTATTATTGAGCAAGGTACCACCTACACTATACCTGTACATTTGGTGTTTCTTGCCTAAATGTAGAACCTTACTTTTTTCATCATTGAATTTCATTTTGTTAGATAGTGCCCAGTGTTCAAGTCTGTCCAGATCCTCCTGTATCTTAAGCCTATCTTCTGAAGTGTTGGCTATTCCTGCCAGCTTGGTGTCATTTGCAAATTTGATGAGTTCCCCATCTATCCCCTCATCCAAATTATTGATGAAGATATTGAAGAGCACTGGGCTCTAAACAGAGCCCTGGGGCACCCTACCACACACTTCCCTCCATGTAGATGCAGTTCCATTGAGGACCACACACTGAGTATGGCCGGTCAGCCAGCTACGAATCTATCTGGTGGTGATACTGTCTAATCCACATTTTTCCATCTTATCAAGTAGTAGGTTGTGATCTACTTTATCAAATGCCTTATTGAAGTCCAAGTAAATTATATCCACAGCATTCCTCTGATCCACTAATTTTGTCACTTGGTCAAAGAATGCAATAAGATTTGTCTGGCATGATCTGTTTTTGACAAACCCATGTTGGCTTTTAGTAATGAATTTGTTTGCCTCTAGGTGTTTGCTGATTCGTTGTTTGACACTACCAAATGCATACTCAGATCAGCCAGGGATACTGGAAACCATAGGAAATTTAAACATCTCTGATTTACCTCTTGTTTTACTGATAGTTTATTCACTGTTTTGAGTGAAGTAAAGGAGATATTTTAAAATAATCCTGAAATATCATAATCTCCCTTAGACAGGGAGATATTGACCTTTTCTATGAGTTGAATTAATTATGTTCCTTAATTGTATGGTCACTTTCCCAATGCCTGAGGGAAAAGCTAAGGAACAAAGAGGTAGTAGCCATCATTTCTCTGTATACTCTGTCCAGATCCTCAATCTGGAAAAAGAAACACATCAGCAGTGATTGCCATGACTTGATCACCATAGCCCATATTTATTATGTTTTGACCACATCCCCTGTTTCCTAAGGAGTTTGATGCAGCTAGTTTTATCCACACCACACCACTATAATCCAGTGAGCTCTCTCTCTCTCTCTCTCTCTCTCTCTCTCTCTCTCTCTCTCTCTCTCTCTCTCTCTCTCTCTCTCTCTCTCTCTGTGTGTGTGTGTGTGTGTGTGTGTGTGTGTGTGGGAGAGAGAGAGAGAGAGAGAGAGTGACTGTCTCAACTCTCTCTCTCTCTCTCTCTCTGTGTGTGTGTGTGTGTGGGAGAGAGAGAGAGAGAGAGAGAGTGACTGTCTCAACTCTCTCTCTCTCTCTCTCTCTCTCTCTCTCTCTCTCTCTCTCTCTCTCTCTCTCTCTGTGTGTGTGTGTGTGTGTGTGTGTGTGGGAGAGAGAGAGAGAGAGAGAGAGTGACTGTCTCAAAGTGATTCAGTGAATTTCCAAGGCTGTGACTGGATTTGAACCTAAGTCTTCCTAATCTTCCTAGTCTTAGTCCAATACCTTAATCATTACCCCACATCTGGAAGCCTCTGGAGGTATAGAATCATAGAATCATGGAGTCATCATCGGCTGGAAGGTACCTGACAGGCAAATGTTAGTAAAGCTAGTAAAGTTAGCTTTAGTAAAGTTAGTAAAGTTCATCTATTCTATTTACTATGATTTTGCAGAGAAATATCATTTCTTGTGGCAGGAAATTAATTTAAACTTAAAAAATGGCATATAAACAATTATTTGAGTAAACAGTAAAGGAAAATGTTATGTTCAGTCTTGAAAAAAATCAGTTGGAGAAATGGAACGTGATCCTGTTCTGGTCTCTGGGCACTAAAGAAAGCAAAAGTAAAAACCAGCATTAAATGAATTAGCCACAAACTAGTAACCAGTGAAGCTGATAGAAATCATCATAATCTGATTGTGCTATTTAAATCAAACACCAAATGAACCATCTAAAACTTCTGGATCATTTTCTGAGACTTACATAAAACATTTCAAGATGAAACATGTCCATCTTTGACTAAGGACTGGTTGTGCCCAAGGCAATAGAAACACGTTATGGGCCAACTCACCACAGCCAGTGGTGGGATTCAGTCAGTTTGCACCACTTCAGCAGAACCAGTAGCTAATATTTTGTTGCCCAGGCCCAGAATGGACTTCCGGAAGTGGCATCCATACAGAGAATCGGTTGTTTACATATTTGAATCCCACCACTGACCAGAGCCAACTCACTGCAGGACAACTGCAGGACAGCTCACTGTTGGCCATGATGTGTATATTATGTTGTACTCCAACCTGATCCATTTTTTTAAAAAAAGTTTTAAACAAACTCTTTTTTGGCAATGTACTTAATTTACTGGATACAGTTTGCTGACTCCAGATACTCTGTTAGCAGAGGAAAATTTCATAAGTTTAGATATATTCAAAATTAATCACAAATAAACTTTTTTTGTCCATGTTTTAAAAATGTGCTATTTGGCAACGTTTCAATTGTTAATGTTGCAGCTTTCACTGATGATTTGTTCATTAATGCTATTTCCCAGATCTTTTAATCTTTCAGCTATTTGGCATCAATTAAGAAGTAAGGTTTTACTAGAAAATGATTTTTACAAATGGTAACAGTGTCCTGCAATAATAATTATGTTTCTCAGAAACATAAGTCTTAAACTGAATCCAGAAGGATTATTTTATAGTGACTTACGGATATAATATTAATTCCAATTAATGCAACACATAGAGATTAACACTGGAAACTGCCTGACATTGAATTGATTGATCCACCCTGCTTAGAATTATTTGCAGAGACTATTTATGGCTCTCCAGGACATTAATAACTTTGCATCTTTCAGATGTTTTGGCCCTACAACCTTTAGAATTCCAAGCCAGTAGGCTTCTTAGAATTCTGGGAACATCTAGAGATGAACAGATTGGGGAAGATTTCTCTTCACAAAAGTGCAGTCTGATGCCACATGGAGTCTGTCAGCCTCTATTTGTGACCTAAAGCCAATATTTTGCTAGTTTGGCACGTTGGCTGGACATGGTATAATAGAAGAAAAATCTTGCAATACTTAAACATTCATCTCACATCTTAAAATACACAAAACATATTTTGGGATATGTCACTTTAGACTGAAGGTTGCAGGGAAGAAGAGTTATGTATTAAAGTATACAGCAGAGGTCCCCAACCTTTTGGGCACCAGGGACCGGTTCCGTGGAGAGAGGTTTTTCCGTGGACTGGAGGGGGCGTAGTTTTGTGTGCTGCCTGCATCCCACAGATGGGGCTTTGCTTGTTTGTGCGGACTGGTTGCTGGCATGCCACAGCCTGGTACCGGTCCATGGACCAGGGGTTGGGGACCCCTGGTGTACAGCATGTAAAAAAATTCTTTAGGAAAAAGAGTAAACTAATTCATCCAGTGTGTTTATAGGTAGTCCTTAATTTACAACCACAACTGAGCCCAAAATTTCTGTTGCTAAGCAGGAGAGTTGTTAAGTGAATTTTGCCCCATTTAATGACATTTTTTGCTACTGCAATTGTTAAGCTAATAACATGGTTATTAAGTGAATCTGGCTTCCCCATTGACTTTGCTTGTCAGAAATTCACAAAAGATAATCATTTGACTCTTGGACACTGCCTCTGTCCCAAATAGGAGCCAATTGCCAAACATCTGAATTTTGATCATGTGACCATTGGGGATGCTACAATGGTTGTAAGTGTGAAAAAAGGTCATAAGTCATTTTTTTCAGTACCGTTGTAACTTCAAACTCTCACTAAATGACTGGTTGTAACTAGAGGATTACCTATATGTATGTATGTTTTGGGAGAAAAGTATTCCTTTCACACAGAAGTACATGCAGTAGTGGGATTCAGCCAGTTCGCATCACTTCGGCAGAACCGGTAGCTAATTTTTTGTTGCCCAGGCCCAGAATGGACTTCTGGAAGCGGCATCCACACAGAGAACCAGTGTACACATATTTGAATCTCACCACTGAGTACATGGCAAAGTTTACTGCATAAAAAAGGATTTAAGTAGAACCATAATTTTTATAGCTAAAAGGTGCTTCATGCCCTAATAGTTATTTGTGCCTCTAATGTCAGAGATGGATTTGGAAGCATATCCAAGCTACAAACTTAATATTTTAGGATGCGTATAAGAAAAAAAAAGTGTCGGAGTGGGAAAGAACTATCAGTGCTATTTTAGTTTCCTGCAGGAAAAAGCTGATGCAATGTTGTTATTATTTTTCTAGTTCAAGTTGCATAATGATGTGACGGGTATTGGAATTGTATGATGATAATGGATGAAATCCAGTTTTGGTGCTGTACTTCAAACCACAAAATGTCCTGGAATGACCCTGACTGTTCAGTTTTTGAGAACAAACAATATCCAATGAATTGAATTTTTACCAAGAGAGTTGCAAGTGCCAGAGGGGACAGCTATTAACAAGCTAGGTTTATTCATGTACAAATCAATACTTCATTCAATCTATGCTGTAAGTGGAATATGTTGATGCAGTGATTAACTGAAATTATATTTTTTCATTGTTCAACTCCACTGCTCCCATGAATCAAACTTCTTTGGCAGAGGAAGAAAAAAAAAGGATCAGATATTCTACAGATTTTTCTTAAAACTTTGACTAATTAAGTGTAATTATCAATGACAAATAACCTATCATCAGTTTACACTCTGTTGATGAAAGCCCAGATGCGCTGGGCAGGCCACGTTGTAAGGATGCCAGACCATCGTATCCCTAAACAGCTCTTCTATGGTGAGCTGTCTCAAGGAAAGCGATCGCATGGGGGACAAATGAAGCGATACAAAGACACGCTGAAAGCATCTCTCAAGTCCCTGGATATCGACACCATCTCTTGGGAATTTTTGGCGCATGATCGACCGACATGGCGTACCCTGGTTTACCAGGGTTGCCAGACATATGAACACAGAAGGACAAACTTGGCACAAGAGAAACGAGCACTCCGTAAAGCCAGAGCTGCAAATGCTGAAGTAATAGTGTCCACATTTCTCTGTTCAGTATGTGGCAGAACATTCCATGCTAACATCGGTCTTATCAGCCATCTACGGAATACTGTTGATGGCCCATAATCCATAAGATGTCAAGGTCTTCATTGAAATCGATGGACGAACTCCTATATTTTTTCATCGTTCAACTCTACTGCTCCCATGAATCAAACTTCTTTGGCAGAGGAAGAAAAAAAAGGATCAGATATTCTACAGATTTTTCTTAAACCTTTGACTAATTAAGTGTAATTATCAATGACAAATAATTTGTATTAATTGGGTGTTCAGCCTTCCACAACTGAACAGGCATCAGGTGCATGCACAGATCTCATCAGCAGTGTCAGAAGAATGTACAAAAATGGAAGGACAGCACCTACAAAAATTGCCTCTTTGAAAACATCATTAGTAAACATAATGCTTACAAGCCAAAATATTGTCTTTCTCAAGGAATGTATGACTGACTTTGGTGACGATATCAAAGAGCTGTTAAAAGGAGGGTGGGAGGAGAATGAGCCATTAAGGACTGACTTGGATAAGATCTTACACAGTCCAAAGATTAAAGCAAGTATGAGAAAGAAACTGAAAATAATCCTTCCCTGATTTTGTATATTATAAGATGGGACAGAAAAAAAAATTAGACAGGCTTTCAAGATTCTGCTTTTCTATGCCAAACTAAAAAGTAGCAGTCTTGGGATCTCTTCAGATGTCTCTTGATCTGACCTATCTCAAAACACTATTTCAAAAAATAAAAGATGGGCTGAATTCTTTTCTTTGTGTTTACATGTTTTTTTTTAAACCAGGCAGTAGAAGAACCTAGAGAAAAATATTGAAGTGGGGAGGGGAGAAGAAAAAAGTTGCTTTATCAATGATAATGTTTTTATTTTTGATCCCCATATGTTTGCTTAACAGGAATGGTGGACTTCCAAAAACTGAGCATCTAAACCATGTAATCATTAAGTGATTACATAATGGCAAGTGAACAGGGGATTATTCTTTGCCAGCAAATACGGCAATAGCAATAGCATTTAGACTTATATGGCACTTTGCAACACTCTCTGAGCAGTTTACAAATGCCAGCATATTGCTCCCAACAATCTGGCTCCTCATTTTATCAATCTCAGCAGAGTGGAAGGCTGAGCCAGTCAGGATCAAATTCCACGCTGTGGGCAGAGTTAGCCTGCAATATTGTATTCTAATCACTGTCCCACCATGGCAAAAGAAAGGTTTAAATAGATATATTGCTATCTATGGTAACCTTGAATGAAATTTTTCTGATCAGGTCTGAACAATGAGGCTTTAAGGTTTTGTTTATAGGTAAGATAAGAGATATGGGAAGAAGATATCATTTAAGAGAAGGTGACAAGTTACTAAAATTGTTTATAATTATAAAAAAGGAGGCAGGTTGTTCCACTGGTTAATTGTTCTAACTCTCAGGGAATTTCTCCTTAGTTCTAGGTTACTTCTCTCCTTGCTTAGTTTCTACCCGTTGCTTCTTGTCCTGCCTTCAGGTGCCTTGGAAAATAGCTTGACACCCTCTTCTTTGTGGCAGCCCCTGAGATATTGGAACACAGCTATCATGTCCCCCCTCATCCTTCTCTTCATTAAACTAGATATACCCAATTCCAGCAACCGCTCCTTATATGTTTTAGCCTCCAGTCTCCTAATCATCTTTGTTGCTCTTCTTTGTACTCTTTCTAGAATCTCAACATCTTTTTTACATCATGGTGACCAAAACTAGATGCAGTATTCCAAGTGCGGCCTTACCAAGGCATTGTAAAGTGGTATTAACACTTCATGTGATCTTGCTTCTATCCCTCTGTTGGTGCAATCTAGCATTGTGTTGGCTTTTTTGGCAGCTGCAGCACACTGCTGGCTCATATTTAAGTGATTGTCCATTAGGACTCCTAATATCTCTCTCACAGTTACTATTATTGAGCAAAATACCACCTATATTATACCTGTGAAAGATCATGTGATGCCCATATAGCCTGCCACATTAAGGACTTTTTTTTATTGGAGAAAGACCTGGGATTAGCATGGATAAAGGAAAGGTAAATTTCAGACTAGTTTCAATTTGTTTCCCATTGAACCACTTAAGCATAAAGATGAATTAAAAATTTTGAGCTTTTATTTCAAATAGTTATTCTTGCACCACACTTTCAACATTGAGCAAATCTATGCAATAGCTCTGCCCCATTTTAACTGGCCATTACCATGTATTCATTACTTTAACATAAATTTTGCATCCTTCCACTGTGTGATTCCTTGTATAAATGGTTGCTCCCACATATTTTTCTTTAAACTGCAATCTAAAAATGTAACACTACTTCATCAAACAGCATATGCTTATTTCATTGTTATTATCACATTTTGGTTAGCTTTTTAAAACACTACCCAAACTGTAGTTACTATGCCAAGCTGAGGGATTCCCCCCTATTTCCTAAGTGTCTTTGTCATTTTTCATAATTACTAAAACCTAATTGGCAATTCTTTTGATGCAGTTTTTAAAAATTTACAGGGTGGTCTTACTTCTTATCATCTAATATCAGATAGTTTAGGCATCATTGCTAATCTACCAAATATACTTAAGCCATAAATATTTATGCAATATGCTTTGGGATTTGTGTTTGCTTTGAATGTATAAATGTTATTAACATTCCACTAATAATTCCTCCTCCTCCTCCTCCTCCTCCTCCTCCTCCTGTATAGAAAAGAAAAATAAATTTGTATCCTCTTTTGGATGAAGCATATTAGAAAGGAGAAAAAATCATGGAGGATAAAATATAAAATATTGAGGAGGCCACTTTGTTTTCCAGTCATGATGAATATGACTAATGGTTCAGACCAAATCTTTCTGAACTCAAGATAATATCCATCAGATTAAGATAAAACATGGGTGAAACCGCATATACATCATGTACCAGAAAGCATTCCTTTTTAGACTGAGGGGCCATCCATTAACCTCTTCTCTCTTATTTTACCTCAAGTCCAGATATTTTCATTTTCTTTTTGTCATTCCTCCATCAGCTATCTTTTTACTGTACTTTCTTAGCCCTCAGGTGCTGGAGCAAAATCTTACTCTATATGCAGGATGCTTTTTTTTTTTTAACACCAGGGACTTTGAACCTCCATCAGGATATTTAAAAAGTTTACCATAACTGCAGTATCAGATTAAGCTAAGATTTCATCATTAATAATGTTGCTGAAAAACCCCCACAAAATTATATTTATGATCTATAACAGGGATCATTAGATACACATTTCCATATCATGAAGTTTATTGTGTCTCCATTCAACCCAAACTTTTTTCTACACAATAAAATGAAAGAAATCTATCTCTGTAGGGCTGGTTCTTCTGTTAGGCAAAATTGGGCAGCAGCTTCAGGCATAGTTTGGGCTTTACTGAAGAAAACAAATGGTTTTTTGTTATTGCCTTTTTATTGTCATTTCTGCTTTGTGTAGCAAAATAAATTAACTGGCAGGCTTTGAGTTTAATGCATTTTTACTAGGCATATATTTCTGGATTTACTTTTCTATCTCAGGCAGAAAAAAAAACATTTTGTGGTGGACTTACATCCCTGCAATGCAGACTAATAGATAACAAACAATCTCTTTTTATACAGTTCAAGGTTCAGTGTTCAATCCTCTAGTTATGTTCATGTTTTGGTTCCCAGAAAGATGTTTCTGATCTTAAATGCTTAGGCATTTTCTGAAATGAGACGTATGTGTGTGATCTCATCAAATAACACAAGGCCATGGAGTAAGAACATCTGGAATATTGAAGAGCTGTATAGGGGTCTTCTATTCACTAAAATGGCTGATGGGAGCAACAGAAGAAGATTATTTTGGAATATAGGTAGTCCTTGACTTAAAACAGTTCATTTAGTCACTCTTCAAAGTTACAATGGCATTGAAAAAAGCGACTTATGACTATTTTTCAAACTTACAACTGTTGTGGTCTCCCCATGGTCATGTGATCAAAATTTAGACACTTGGCAACTGAGTCATATTTATGATAGTTGCATTGTCTTGGGGTCATACGATCACCTTCTGTAAACTTCTGACAAGCAAAATCTCTGGGGAAGTCAGATTCATTTAACAACAACTGTGCTACGAACTTAACAACTGCAGTGATTCACTTAACCACTATGGCAAGTAAGGTCGTAAAATGAGGCAAAACTCACTTAACAAATGTTTCACTTAGCAATAGAAATTTTGGGCTCAGCCATGGTTCCAAGTCAAGGATTACCTATATACAATTATTTTTTGCTTAGCCTGGTGTTCACTACCCCCAGCTTCCCCAGTGCAACAACTGGTTTAAAACTGATCCCAATTCCTAAAATTCCACAACCATTTTAGCTAATGCTGTAGTACAATTTTTAAAATTCATATACCCCAAGAAACACATGCAGATTTACAACTTTTATTTTTCAGTTGTAAGCTCAGGCAGTGAAAAATTTAACCCATCTATATATAATTAATCAACTCAAAATCTAGTCTAGCCAGGTTACATTTGAATTCCAGAAGAACTGAGGAAGAATGATGCTTGGGTATAATATCATGTTTCATTTAATAGTTCTAAATTGCAATAGTTTCCATACACATACAGGTTTATAATTTCCACCAGTGCTCAGCTGGTCTACCTTCCTGCAAATTTTCCATTTGAATTCCATTTCACTTGAAAATATATTTGGTTTTGAGAACCATACCTTGTATCTTCTTTGAAGTCATCCTTTATACATACTACAAAAGGTAAAATCTTCCTGAACAGATTTTTTTTTCTTCTATGGTCACCTTTTCAATGAGTCCGAAATATTCGATCTCTCAATCATGTCTATTCATAACTTACAATAATACATAGCATGAAACTGCAGGATATCATTATTGATTGATTGAATATGCATCAAATTGTTTTTGATTCCTAGCTACCACACAGATATATTTTCTCCATGATGATCTGTCCCTAATCTTCCAATATTATACCTATCCCCACTGTAACTAACTCCCTCCACCTTCCTGCTGGACGTCCTCTTCTTCTTTTTCCCTGCATTAGAGCCTTTTGTAGAAAGCTGAGTCTTCATCTAATGGTAGAATATCATTATACTCTGGCATTATATAATGATTGGCATTGCATACTGGTAACAATATATTTGCATTAATGTTTGACATTTTCTGACATATTCATTCTACCACCCCTTAAATATATTGTTCTCACCAATAATATTGTTTGTGAAAATAATTTTAATGCTTAATACAACTGCATACATATATTAATTTTTAACTAGCAATTTCAAAATAACTATTGGCAAGAGACTAGAATATCTGGTTCAGAGTCCTCCTTTATTTTTCTGAAATGTACATCATGTCACCAGTTAAGTAATATTTCTATTCATGAATGCTGGGATTTGTACCTCCTTATTTTAAACATAATATATTGTCATGTTCTGATTGTTATTGTGGTTGTCTCAAATTGAAGGCATGAGGGACTTTCTATAATAGATTATTTTTTCCTTTGTCAATAATCATGCTTTGAATAATATTTTTCACAGTCTAAATTCCTTTGCCCTCCTCTTTCATTTTAATTTTTAACAGATTTATATTAATACTATATTTCAACTGGCTAAGAACATTCAATCCAACCAGTATATATCAGTATGCAAACTTTTTCTCTGTATTATTTTATCTCTAGACCAATTCTCCTATGTCAGTTGACTAATTGTTTATATTCTACACCCGCCTATGCTACTCTCTCTGGCACAGATTTTTCCCCAGAGCTATTTCATAGTTTTAAAAGAAAAAGAAAAAGTTCACTGTGACCAAAATACAATACTCAGAATAGGGCTACACAGAGAATTATAAACAGGCTGGATTCTCTATGGAGGGGTATCTCTGGGATTATCAGTGGGAGGAAATTATCCAGGAAAGAATCCAAATTCATCTTGCTGACTTCAAATGTATCTAAATATGATGGGGCAAAGGTAGGAGAGAGGCAGCCCCACTCATTATAGAAGGAGCCTGGAAACAACATGTCTCTACCTCTTCCACACAGAGAAGGGCAATGAACAGTTGAGTTTTGGATAATGAGCATTACACCAGATGAGTGACAACTTGTGAAGTGTGGAAAAAAGAAAAATGTATATATATAAAATTTTTCCCAAGGACTCCTTTCTTCCTGAAAAGTTGGAGATGTTGAAATAAATTATAGAGGCAAAAACTCAATTGTTGTTTTTGTTTTTGAATAATTAGTACAGTAACCAACTGTGTTCATTTATCACTATCCTTTACTCCAGGGGTCCCCAATCCCCAATCCATGGACCAGTACCGGGCTGCGGCATGCCAGCAACTGGTCTGCACAAACAAGCAAAGCCCCATCCACAGGATGAGGCAGCACACAAAACCACGCACCCTCTGGTCCGCGGAAAAACCTCTCTCCACGGAACTGGTCCCTGGTGCCCAAAAGGTTGGGGACCTCTGCTTTGCTCCATTACTCTTTCTAATAACTGTCTAACAATCTCTAGAGTATCTGAGCACTAATCAGTCTGGTTTTTTTTTTTCAATTATTAGAATCAGATGCCTATTGAAAAAATAAAATGAAATCTGTGTCACAAAAGCAGAAACTGGTGTGATCACCAATAGCTCAGGAAATAATAAACAGTGTCTAAAAA
>NW_015386332.1:528462-532616 GCF_001527695.2 Protobothrops mucrosquamatus | reverse complement strand
TCTAAGACATACATAATTTATAATTCCACTTCTTTTATATTTATCTATATTGAATGAGTAAAACTAATTATTATATATAAATACACACATAAAATATAGTCAGGTTATAATTTAATTTATTTTCCTGATTAACCCACTGCAGGATGAAGACCTATTCTTCAAAGATTATGGCCTATAATTAACCACACTGATCCAATCCAGATGGGTAGATAGATGTTTTTTCAATTTTCTAGTTTTGGGCTTAAAAAATGGCCAAAAG
The DNA here is from genome assembly GCF_001527695.2 of Protobothrops mucrosquamatus. NCBI lineage: Eukaryota > Metazoa > Chordata > Lepidosauria > Squamata > Viperidae > Protobothrops > Protobothrops mucrosquamatus. Next base: position 532,357 of record NW_015386332.1, on the reverse strand, counting down.
TCACCCATCTGGCTTCTCTGCTTCTTATAATTGTTCATCTTCCTAGAGGATTACATGTCATGCAGTTTAGTCTTAAAATAAATGATTTGCTACAGATAATAGAACACATTTACTTAATCATGGGCTGACTTATCATTTTCTTGCCTATCTTAACTTGTGTTTCTAATCTGTTTTTTACGGTACTGTTTTTGATAGTTTGGACTGTTTTTTCCTTTAGTGTAAAAACAGATGCAAAAAACAAGTTAAGTAGTTCTGGTTTCTCCCTGTTGCTTGTCACCTTCTTGCCACTTTCTCCCACTAATGGACCAATCATTTCATTAACTTTTTCTTGTTTTTCACATGTTGAAAGAAGCTTTTTTTGTTATTTTTTATTTTTTTTTGCAAGCCTTAGTTCATTTTGAGCCTTAGCTTTCCTCCCGTCATCTTTGCAGGCTTGGGCTATTTGCTGACATTCTGCCTTAGTTATGTTCCCCTCTTTCCACTTTTTATACTTGTCCTTTTTGTCTTTCAATTTATCAGAGAGTTCTTTATGCAACCATGCTGGTTACTTTTGAGAGCTGTTATTTTTCTTCTTTGTTGGTGTTGTGCTAGACTGGGCTTTTATAATCTCACTTTTCAAAATTTTCCAAGCTTTTTGAGTTGTTTTCCCCTTGAGGATTCTCATCCATGGAATCCTTCCCAAGGTCTCTCTAAGTTTATTTAATTTAGCTCTCTTAAGGTCCAAGACTCTTTCTTTTGTATGCTCTAATTTCTATATTCTTTACATGGAATTCTGTTCATTGACCATAATAAAAGATTGACTGAATGACTGACTGACAGATTATATTGAGAGAGCAGATCATCTCTTATGCATTCTACAACATACTGGGGTACCAGTAATACCAATATCTGACTCTGGTTTCAAATTGATTGGTAAAATGAAGGAGTTAAAAATACAATTTTTTTTTTAAAAAATGCTAGATTATAAAATAGAAAACCTAATTGATTTTATAAATGGTCCATTTGATTGAGCATTCTTGAAATACTGCTGAGTCGGGTTGTTAAAACCTGTTCTGAAGCACTTCTAGTGATAGAAAAAACTTCTAAGTTTAAGACTTTCCCTTATTTTTTTTGTTTTATGAATATTTATATGATATATCTGAGCTTGTCTGGTTAAATACCTCTATTCCCTCAATCCTTCAGATCCAATCAAACTAATCTGGTCCTCTCAAGATAAACAAAGGGTAATGGAAGAGACTTCCCCACATTTGCTTGATCCTTGGTTAATTAGGTGGTGCCAAGGAGGCAGATAATAGGATAAAGAAGTATAATAAAAGACTGGTAAAGCTGACCTCCTCCTGCTTCCTCTATAAGAATAGATAACATATCACTAGTTGCATTTTATAAGCAAAATTAATTTACTTGGCACTGGCAATAATTGTTGGCTCAAGAGATATTTATAAAATGAGGAAGGAAAGTAGGGATTAGAATAGAGAACTTTGAAGAAAGGGTACTATGGCACAAACAAGTTAAATTATCTAGTGCATATCTTTCAATAGTGGATTTACATAATGAATTGTAGTGCACCTTAGGTACAAAGCCAGACTTTAGGCCAGTCACTCTCTCTCAGCCTAGGAAAAAAGCATCATAAAACCATTTGATTATTGATTAAAGGCCTGGAGATTAAATTAATCATGATTAAAGGCCTGGAGGCTAAAACATATGAAGAATGGTTGTAGAAATTTGGTATAGCCAGCCTAGAGAAAAGAAGGAGGAGGGGTGACATGATAGCAGTATTCCAGTATTTGAGGGACAGCCACAAAGAAGAGGGGGGTCAACTTATTTTCCAAAGCACCAGAAGGCAAGACAAAAAAAAAAAAAAACAATGAATGGAAACTAATCAAGGAGAGAAGCAATCTGGAATTAAAGAGAAACTTTCTAACAGTAAAAGTTAGAATTAACCAGTGGAATAGCTTGCCATCAGAGGCTGTAGGTGCTTCATCACTGGAGGTTTTTAAGAAGAGACTGGATAGCCAGTTGTTTCAAATTGTATAAGGCAACCAATCTGAACCAATCAGAATAGAGCTGGAAGGGACCTCCAAGGTCCCCTCCAGCTCTATTCTGATTGGTTCACTTTTGATAATGTTGCCAACTTGTCCAGCCACTTGTCAGGAGTCAACACTAACTCAAAATCAAAAAAGAAAAAGAAAAACATTTTTATATAGTACTTTCTCAAATATATGCATACCATAAATATTTTTTGGATGAAAGGAATATGATCCACAAATTGTATAAATGTTTGTATACAACTGATTCTGTTTTGTTATGATTTGGGTTGAAAATGTTTCTCCAGTATATTTACCTGTGAGCAATAGCCACAGTATAAACATTTAAAGCTTTATTCCAGTTTATGTCTCCTGGGTGTCTCTCAAGGAATTCTGGGATCTATATTATGTTCAGGAAAAAGTTCTTACAGGATACTGAATTAACTTGAGAAATTTGATGTGCTCATAGATAGAGACAGAATTTTAGAACATCTGCTTCATGTACAAATGATAAACAGAACACTGGTATCATACTAGTGAATTAATTATTTCACAGTACTTTCTCAAAACATATCTTCTGACAGGATTTAGAAGAAATGTGAAAGTATATAATGAAAATGTTAAGACATATCTAAGCTTCTTGCCTAAAATCTTTGGATGAACTACTGCACTGGTATGCTTGAAATCCATAAATCTAAAGGAATTTTCAGGAAGTAAATATCTTTTGATATTTTCCTTTTAGGATTATGCCACCAACTTTTACTTGAGTTGCTTTTAATCATCTCTTTCGCTTCAAGAGCTTTGGAGAAATAAAGTTTTAGTGATCCCCCAGTTCTCTTTCATTCCTCTGTATTTTATGTTTTGTATACTTGAAACTGTGTAGTTTCTTAAGAAAATGCCTTGGTGTAACTTGATATTCTGAGAGAACATATTAGGGCATACAGATCAGTTTACCTGGAGAGACACAAAGAGGAATGTAACTTGCCAATGCTTAAAGAGCCACATAGGCTATCAGTCTGTTTCTGCATAGAATTCAAGATGCTTTTGCTTAGCTCAGGTCTTACATAAATGGCATTTATGTGTTCAATTCCACATCAACTTGCTGATATATAGAACAATCCCCTCAGATTAAGAGAGACCAGACAAACTCAGGTTTTTGAGCCTTTAGCTGTGATAAGGTAGCATCTGAAGAACCTTGTATGCGTTGAGTCTAAGCCAACCTCCTCAATACTTGGAAGAAGAAAAAAAAAACTAGATAATTCCTGGGCTCTAGATTATATTGGAAGTTGAAAAAATATCTTGAAAGAGGGCAATGATAAACTACTTTTTAAAAAGATTTGCATCCTTTTAGGTGTTGACTCTTAGAGACCACATAAATAGATTTCTGCAGGCTGATCTCTTTCCTACTTCATTCTTTAGGTCTTCATATATTAATCAAGTTCCTCTGTCTTGCTACTAGTCATCCTCTCTTTTTCCTTCCACTTTTCCTAGCATTATGTACTTCTCAACAGAGACATGTTTTCATCTAATATGTCCAAAATGTAATAGGGTAAAATTCACCTAACAACTGTCTTGCTTAGCAGTGGAAATTTTGAGCTCAGTTGTGGTCATAAATTGAGGATTATCTGCATGATAACTTAGCTTGGCCATTTGTGTCTCAAGTGAGAACTTTGGTGTAGAAAACCGGGACCTGAGTCTCCCGGCTTGGTTTCAGACCTCGTCCGGGGGCTGATTCATGAGTTGTCATATGAAGACACCAGACCAGGTTTCCTCGGGATGAGATCAGCCCAGAATAGTCTCTGGGGACCTCCTTTATTAGCAATCATCAAAGCAAATTGCAGGCAGAAGCGACAAGCAGGGGGGTGAGCCGG
>NW_015386332.1:515498-525252 GCF_001527695.2 Protobothrops mucrosquamatus | reverse complement strand
GGTTCACACTGGAAGGTCTTATCAGGAAGTGATAATATTATAGCTTGTGTAGACAGCTTTGTTGACTTGCTTCTTAGTTGTCTGTCCTTACGTGTTTGCAGCTGCAGATTGCAGCCTAACACGTAGGCATGAAGAAGTGTAGAATTAAGCATACTGAAGGTTACAAGATGGAGTGACTTATGCTATATTCCAACACTTTGGATTGATATGTTCTATAGCAGAGGTCCCCAAACTTTTGGGCACCAGGGACCAGTTACGCGGAGAGAGGTTTTTCCGCGGACTGGAGGGGGGTATGGTTTTGTGTGCTGCCTGCATCCCGCAGATGGGGCTTTGCTTGTTTGTGTGGACAGTTGCTTGTTTGTGCAGACCGGGGGTTGGGGACCCCTGTTTTATAGGCCATTTGTTGGCTTGTTTGGCTAGCTATATCATTCTCTATCCTGCTTCTTCAAATCTTAAGGTGTTAGGACCCTTCACTGCTACTCTACCAAGTGATAGCCTGAGGCATATTTCTTGACTGCTCGTTCTTTTATTGTTGATAGTTAATCCTAAAAAGGGGAAGTTATTCATCTCTTCAATCTCTTTATCATCAGTTCTCAGATCGTCAGTTCTAATCTTGTCATTAGTTTGATTTATTTTATCTTTAATCATAGTCCCATTTTTACTGCACTCCTTGACTATCATTGCTATATCATTTACATTTTCAACTATCAATGTAGTATTATATTTTGAATATGATTTTGTAAATATCAAAATTTGAGGCCTGTTGAATTTAAGGCCCAGGGTAAATGGTCCCTGATTCCATGTGGACTTCTGGTTAGCAAAATATTCCAAGACTTTTTTCTTAATGCACTTTTTGTCTGAAGTAGAAAACATGGTGTGCAACGGAAAAATAAGAATGACATGTACAGAGCCTTCTTGGATATGGAATACCTTGTTCTTGGAATACCTGTCTCAGGAAGATTTGTCTACACTAGTCCTAAGCTAAGAAACCTTTACAGTCCTGCCTTTTTTGGTTTTTAAAATGCTGAAAATTTTGGAACCTTTGTGCACAGTGATTCTCTTTAATGAATTCTTGTTAAGATTGCATTTAATTATTATTTTAATAGCAATAGCATTTAGACATATACTGCTATATCTCTCTAAATGGTTTACAATGTCAGCATATTTCTCCCATCAATAAAATGGGTCCTCATTTTACCAACCTTGGAAGAATGGAAGGCTGAGCCCTGTTAGGATTGAACTCCAGGCTGCGAGCCTGCAATGCTGCATTCTAACCACTCTGCTACCAGGGTTAATTAATAATTTAGGGTTTAGTCATACTTACACAGATCTATTGGTATAGTAATCAATATAGCCAGTCTTGGAGGGGTCTTAATATTAACTCTAAGTAGCCACATCTCATGCATGAAAAATCTGGCTTAGTCAGTTTTTGCTTTGATCTCTAACTCCTTATTTTATGCTATCTAAACTGAAAAGCGGTTCTGAAAAAACTCAAACATGTGCAGAAGCATCCAGAAAATCCTTGATGCATATAAAAAAGCAGGGCTTCAATCAGACAGTCACAGCTGCCATGTTGTCTTTTCTGTCTACTCCTGCAGTTGCCACTGTCTAGGACTCTAATTGTTCTAGGTCTGAACTATAGTATTCAACAAGTTTTATTCACAGGCAATACTGGAACTAGAACCATCTTGAGAAACATGACATTTTTTATTTTATGGATCCTTGTTAGGATAATTTTCTCTAATCTAGTGGTTTTTGGATGTGTTGGGCTTCAATCACTCCAGCCCAATATTTTTCAAACCTAGCTATTTTAAGATTTGTAGATTTCAACTCCCAGGATTCTCCTAGCCAGCATTCTGGGAGTTGAAGGCCATACATCCTAATGTTTTCAAGTTTGAAAAACACTGAGTTAGCATCTACATGGAAGACTCTTCCTTTATAATATAATATAATATAAAATTCATTTCAGATCCTAATAACATATTCTTGAGCATTTCCTATTCCGGCCATTGGCAGACAGAGCAATATGTAGTGGAGGAATAGGGAAATATTGTGTAATGGTATCAGCAGGTACAACTGCACATTAAAAGGAGCAGATAATAGGACCCAGCATGAGCTGTAGCTTCCAGTGGCCTCTCAGTGTTTGTGATAATTATAGTTCTTCTCAATAAAACACTAGAATTTATGTGGACTGATCCATTAAACTCAATCCCTGGTCAAACGTCATTGAAATTCAAAGGAAATGTATAGGACAACATGGATTGCCTATAACAATCCATGGAAAGATATAAGGTTGGGTGATGTGCACGATTCATTTTGTTCTTAACCCTTGCAATTCAAATTATTTATTTGCTAGATGTCTTCAAACAAAGGTTTCTTCTTTGTCTGCCAAGATCCCATGCTTTCCAAACAGTTCTTGTTTATTACATTTAAGCTTTCCCCTAAAAAAAGATAAAGGCTTTCATGGTTTTATAAAAAGAGACTAGTTCTATGTAGAACTGAAGTCTGCTTATAGGTTAATCATATCCTAGTCCAGTGGTGGCGAACCTATGGCACGTGTGTCAGAGGCGACACTGAGAGCATTCTCTGTGGGCACGCGCGCTGTCACCCCAGCCTCACCTCCCCCTGCGGCCCCCTCCTCACCAGCAGCCCCCCTGGAGGAGAGTCGCCCCCGGGCATGGCCCACATGGAGCAGTGCAGCCAAGGACAAAGCTGGGCAGCAGGGACAAGACTATGCTCTTGCGCCCCATAGTGTGCAGATGATGCTGTGGGGTGTGGGCGGAGGGCGTGGCTGCCATGGTGCTGCAGAGCTGCCTGGGCGAACTGCTCTGGGCCATGGAGGCGGTGCGTGGCCCTGCAGGTGGGCGGGCCAAGCAGCGGGCAGGGGTGGAGCAGGCAGGGTGGGAGGCGGAGTGGGGGCGGAGGTGGTTTTTGGGCACTTGGTCTCTAAAAGGTTCGCCATCACTGTCCTAGTCCATTCATCATAGCTTTGAATTGTAAATATTTCACAATTGTAGTAGCCTTTCTTTCAATTTGCCCCAGTTTGTCCCTGGGGTATCCTGTGCTGGACACAATTTTCCAAATGGAATCAGAACATAGCATTGTAGAGTGGAAAATTACAGAAGAAACTGTTGTTAAACTTGGGTTAGATCATCTCAAATTCTACACCATGTTTGCTTTTTTTTTCAGAACATGTATCTTTGTAGAATTTAGCAATATTGAGTTGAGATGTAAATATTACCCATAGGAAATACAAAATAATCTTACTCATTTCATTGAATTATGCATGGGAGGTGGTTATAACTGGCTACTCTGCTTAGATTACTGCTCGGGGACCACTATAAATCTATGCTATGCTTAGACTAGATAAATTGCACCCAGTTGTACAATTATATAAATCTCTCCCTCCAAGATCCAATCTTATTCATCAATTATATAGGTCAAAAATCATAAAAGTATGCATTCCACTTGAGTAAGTTAAAAGAAATCTAAGAAATACTATAAACAATATGGGCAACTTTTCTATAAGTTGGACTCACACTGGAAATGCATCATCACATGTTTGAGCAGAATACTTAATTTACATATTTAATCATGTACAACAAACATAATTTGCATAGTTATTGGTTACATTTACATACCCTTCATGAAAGACGCTCAGTGGTATTTCACCCTCATGGTATCTATTACAATTCAAATACACAAGAATGTACAAATAAAAATAAACATCTCCTTCTTTGGGGGATTTCTAGTTACAGGCAGGTACTAGGGAAAGAAAAAAGGTTTATTTCCCCAAATACTTTCTTTCTTCTTGCAATCTGGGAAAGCATGTGAAAGTAGAAACACATTTCTTTGCAGTGCAGATCCATGTTCTGAAAGAAAAGGAAATACAGAGATCAACCAGCCCAAGTTCAATAGCAGTTTGTGTAGACTTTTCCTTTTTACTATATCTTGGGGGTTCATTAAGAGAAGCATACATTCCAGATCCATGATCCCAGATCCCAGGATAATATATAAAGTTAGTTTCCAAAAACAAAGTCTAAAGTGAGTGACATCATCAAGAATGGGAATACCCAGGGCTTTTTTTCTCATAGAACGCCCAGAATGGCGTTCCGGCACCTTTTTTGGATGGAACCTTGTAAGATAGGCAAGGCAGGTTGTATGACGTGTGTGAGTTCTGGCAACTTTTTTTAGAAAAAAAAGCACTGGGAATACCAGAAATTGTAGCAACACAACAGCCATGTTGTGCTTGATGCCTAGACTTGCTGTAAGTGACTGAGGTGATTTATCAACTGATTAAGTAAATTAAATATGTCTAACCACGTACAACAGAGATTTATAAAGAAATATGTGAGGGAACCCCAACTCCCATTTTCTCACAAAGCCTTTCATTTTCTGAAAAGTTAGAAAAATAAAGACATGGAATTATGAAATATACCTCAGTCTAGTTCAGCTTAGTAGATGTGGTCAACTGACGGACTGTTCAGATTTCCTAGTCACATGTGACCTCCAAAGCTAGCAGACCAATGCGAAGCCAAGTTATCTGGGAAAGATGATGCCAGAGATTAATTGTTGGGGGGAGGGGCTTCTTCCAGGCATTTTATATATACTGTACATACTATCACTATCTCATATTCATACTGTGTTCTTCACCTGCAAAAGATTGTGAGAAGTATAAAACAATTGATTTTTTATTTCAAACATCATTTGTAACTCAGCACAAAATTGTAACCACATAGAACTTCTTTGTATGTTTTTTTCTATACAAGAATTAATTCTAGTATTCCAACTGCATAGAAGTTTATAATAATATAATTTAATATCATAAAGGGAACTGTGATATGTTTTATCCATCAGCATTCTGAATGTTATGTCATAGTTCAATAAATATTTTAGTGCATCAGTATTTATGGAATCTTACAATGGAATAAAGTCTAAGATAATTCACCAATCACTAAACTCCTTCACTAAAAGCAAAATCTGTTTTGATCATTTGATTCTTTGCTCTGGATTAGTTTTTAATAAGGCCAAATATCCATTCTCATCCCCAAATAACCATTCACTTATTTGATCTGATTTGTTCTTTGTTTTGCTCTCAAATCAAAAGAAGGATAATCCTATGCAAGTAGGGTATTATCCAGAGGTACCAGAAGGGAGAGGGGGAGGGGAGTTTGATGAATCAAGATTGATGCTAAATGGAAATTAATTGATGGAAAGCTTCATCCTTCTGGTAATATATTATAATATCCCACTGCTATGCATATGAACAAGGTGGAATTTGCATTGCCACAGCCCAGTCCTGCTTTCATTTTTTTAACAAAAAAATGACTGTACCTAACAACCCATACCATCAAACTGAGAGAAAATCATGAGAGTATCAGAAGTAAACTGAAAAAAAAGGTGCTCATTCCTCACCTGCCCAAGGATTTTCAGACAGGTCATGAGATAACTGGTTAGGTTTATCTTGCCATTGGGCTTGGTTTAACTAGCTTAGCTTTGTTGGCCTGTTCTGATATTGATTGCAAGCAGAGGTACCTGCAAGGGTGGTCGAACAAGGACAGATGGCATTTGCAATTATGTAATCAAAGCCCTGCCATTTTCTTAGGTGTGTAGCATGCATGGTGTGTATCTCAGGGACATAAAATAGGCATAGGGATTCAAGCTTGTCATCTATTATTCCTGTGAGTACCCCTGTAGGAAAGGGAGGCTTATCTTTAGCGCTTCTTTTGCCTTTAAAACAAACCTGACTTTCTACAATTAGATGATAGTTGAAAATAATGGATAGCTAAGTTATTTTTAAAAAGCTCATGCTAAATATAGGCCTCCACTTGACAGGAGAATTATTTGTCTTACATGCTCTCTCTCTCTCTCTCTCTCTCTCTCTCTCTCTCTCTCTCTCTCTCTCTCTCTCTCTCTCTCTCTCTCTCTCTCTAACACACACACACACACACAACAAGCATACAAATCAAAATAGGAACATTACTGAAAATGTCTCTGCTGGGGACCCAAATGCACTTTCGTCATTTTTTTTTTAAATCCAGCATCTACAGCTTGTTAGGCAATAGTTCCCTATGGATAGAATTCCGAGTTTTAACTGGCTTCTAGTACACATTTTGAAACATAAATGCAACCTTTCCAAGGGAGCTACAAACAGAACATAAAAAAGAAATATTGAGCATATCAAAAGTAGAATCAATACAATGTGATTTAAAAGAAAAATAGCTTTTCCCAGCTAGGACATAACTGGAGATTGCAGCACTTTGTGAACAACATTGCTGCCTGCTAACTACCAATGATACTCAGGCAAAATATATTAGTCACTAATAATGATAGATCACAAACACAGTCACGTGTCAAAATATTATTTCTTTGCAGGTAATTACTGGAGCATGGTACAGAATAATAAAATAATTGATGTTTTTCCCAGCAGCAATAAACAAAATGCAAGATTAATTATAGCACTATTATAGTGTCAATTCTGGGCTCAAAACTTTTAGTTTAGTGCTGTCTTTGGTAGGTCTGGTAGTACAGTGAAGCAAGTGTTTCAGAATATGGCTTTCAAAGGAGTTCAAGACTTGGGGATTGCTAAACACATAATTAGGGATTACAGTTTGTTAAATTATTCTTAATAAGTGAAATTGAATAACGGATAAAATGGGGATAAGTGTGGTTTCTGTTGAACTATTAAATCAAACCAGATTCTTACAAAATATTTACTGGCAATATCTACGTGCCTTCAACTCAGTTTTTGACTCCTGGTGACTTCTTGAACTAGTACCTGCAGGTTTCTTGGCAAGATTTTAGAAGCGGTTTGCCATTGCCTCCTTCCTAGGATTGAGAAAGACTGACTAGCCCAAAGTCATTCTGATGGTTTGATGTCTAAGACAGGACTAGAACTCATTGTCTCCTGGTCTCTAGCCTGGTGCCTTAATCACTACACCAAACTAGGTCTTTTTATTGTGTATACATTGATAATCATGATGACTATTTCAATCAAGTTAATATCACTTCCCAGCAACCATACACATTCTTCTAATATTGTTTTACTAATGTAATGCTTTGTTCTTACTTCCTCCAGTCTCTACTCTAAGCATATATTTGCTGCAAAGAAAATACAACAGTTTTGTACCCAAAATAAAAGAAACCATACATATTCTAAGCCTGCTAAGTAAAAACATAATGAAATAAATCATGGATCCTATTATAAAGTCTATTATATATATAAAAATCTTCATTCTAACATCTTTAATTTATAATTGCACAGCTTTCCAGTAATAATGTTGAGAATGTGTGTTATGTCAACAGTTTTAACAGTCATTCCCCATTGCAACCGACACTTATGCATTCATTACTGATGGGGTGTGAACATGGTGTGCCTGTTGATTACCCATTTCATTAGTAACTGAAGGGAAAAGGATGATACTAATTATAATTCAAGGCAATTACACCAACACTTCATAGATTCCTTCAAGTTGACACAGACAGCTTGTACAATGGTCAAATCTTGATTTGTTACTACCTACAATTACTGCAGTCTGTTCTAATATGCAATTTGTTGCTTTTAGAAAGCAAAGAACACAGTGGAATATTAAAATAGCAGAGTGATTGCTGATATGCAACAGTTCCTAATTAATTTTAATTGGCTGGGTTAGACTTGTGAGGCCATTGCCTTTGGCTGAGATGCTTTTGCAGATTCCATGTCTACTGTAAAGCTCTGCAATTCCCAATAATTATCTTAACCTAGTGTAATCAAACCTAATACTACTTAACATCTTTTTTATTTTTTATTATTTCCAAGGTTAAATACAGAATCAAGAAAAAATGCAATACAAAAACAAAAAACAAAAAGTGTATAAAACAAAATATCAGACACACACACAAAATGTTTCCCCTGAACATTGATAAATATATTTCAGAATTATTCCCCCATCCTTGCAAAACAGGTCCACAAATTATAAACTTCTACATCTATATTTACAAAATTGCTATGTAACATTATCTGTAGAAATCTATTATCAATCAACCAATCTGACCCACCATCTATCTACTATGTATATAAAATAACTGTTAACAGGAAATCCCAACCATGAAACTAAACCTCAAAGCGCTCTGGTAACAATCTATTGTTGTATTTAACTTGCAGAAAGTCCACAAGCAGCTTCTGTTCTCTCACAGAGACAACCATTACTAGTATCTCTGATCCATCCAGGATCAAATACCATTGATTGGTTCTTGATAATAAAAACAGTTCCAGGTTTTCATCTTTACTTTTCTGTAAAATTATGAGTGGAATCTTTCCAAATAACTACTTCTCATTCTCTAACAAAAAAGATATCTGTTGATAATATATCCATAATACTTGTTGTTCAACAAATCTTCCCACAAATTGTATCTTGACACCAATTCTCTGATTGTATGTGATGTCTGCATTCCTCAGTTCCATCAACTTTTCTGAGAAAGTAGAGTTCATCAATACCCCCTTCAACCTCCTCTAACAAATCTCCAATTTTCAAATAAAGCTTCTTCTCTTTCAAATCTATTAACAACAGATTAACTTCCAGTCCATCCAATTGTATAACTGATTTACCTACTATTTTCTGTATCTGGGTGTCTTCTTTAGTTTGATTTCTGATTGTTACAGATTCAGCAAACCTTTTATCCAGTTTTTCATTTAAAACTTATAAATTAGCAAACATTTTCCCCAAAAGTTTCTGAGAAAACTTTAACATTAAAGTCATCTGAGTCCCATCTCCCATTTATACCTCTTATGGGAGATATTATAGAGGGTATATAATATATAATATTAAAACTCCTTAATTTATTGTTACTTTGGTCTTGTAGTCAAGTTTTCACAGCAAGGATGTTCCATAACAAAGGAAGCACAAAGATCCAGAGCTAAAAATTCTCATAACAGAGTAGATGGGGAAAAAATTAAAACGAAGCAACAGAGTTATTTTAGGAAAAACTAAAAAAAACTATTCATTAAAATGAAAATCCAGCATAGATCAGATTAAGTCACTTTCACTGTAAAGAAAAACAAAAGCCCTCATGCCACCAACTTCCTTGAGGTGAAAGAGAATTTTAAAGCACTAAAATAGAACAATAAAAGTTTACAATTATGGGATGTAATGCAAATCAGAGTCCAGTCAGACTACCTACAACTAACCTATAGTTAGTCTTGTTTAAATCTGGGGTGCACACTGCCACTTAATCAGCTTTGGCAGCAAATCAGCTGCTTGTTGGCAGGAAGAAAAAAAAACACCGTGCCTTCAGCATGCCATTTTTTGAGATTCTGATACTGTTTAACCTCCAACTTAGAGGGAGTTATCCAGGTGCTACCACGTGCTGAGAAACTATTAAAGAAATCTATACTAAATTAAATATATTATGCCATTTTGAACAAATAAGCAAAGGTATCAATGCTGTTTGGCAAATCCATTTCTGGAAGATGTGGATGAAAGAATAGGGTATCTAATTTTCAGTGATAACCTAGAACTTAATAGACCCACAGCTTCCATTTATGTATATTACATTCTCAGATAATATTGCATACTTATGATTTGTGGGATGCTTATTAACTGGAGAAAATTTCTTTTATGAATCTTTATTGTTATTTTATTGTATATATATAATATTATAGCTTCAAAATAAATTACACTAATGCTTGAAGAGGAACTATATATCTGCTTATTTTATTAAGTGGTTGGTGAATGAAATGGAATTTTTAGTACCTTTGTGGAAGTTTTTTTTTTTA
>NW_015386332.1:512494-513516 GCF_001527695.2 Protobothrops mucrosquamatus | reverse complement strand
TCGCCGTGCGCTGGCCCCCATTCTGGTGAGCGCTTCCTTGGTGAGCCTCACCATCCGTTCCGCCCGTCCGTTGCTCTGAGGGCTGTAGGGCGTGATCAGCGTGTGACGGATGCCCAAGTTCGCCAGGAACTCTTCCATGTCCTTCGCGGTTAGTTGCGGCCCGTTATCGGACACCAGGACATCTGGTAATCCGTGGGTCACAAACAGTCCATCCAGGGCCTTGATGGTAGCACTCGTTGTGGTGGACGGCATGGGGATCACCTCCAACCACTTGGAGTAGGCATCCACCGTTATTAAATAAGATCGGCCCTCCACGGGGCCGGCAAAGTCAACGTGGAGACGGGACCACGGTGCTCGTGGGATCTCCCACTCCAATGGGGTTGCTTTCGGTGGGGCTGAGCGGGATTCCTGGCAAGGCTCACAGATGGCTACCCACTCCTGTATGTCCTTGTCCAGCTGTGGCCACCACAAATAGCTCCGAGCCAGTGCTTTCATACGCACGATCCCCGGGTGCCCCACGTGTAAGGTATTAATCACCTTTTTCCGTAGGGCTTGTGGGATCACAACTCTTTCCCCCCATAGTACACAACCCTTACACACCGAGAGTTCCGTTCTTTTGGCGAAGAACGGCTTGGAGTCCTCTCCTTCCGCCTCCTGCGGCCACCCCCTCAACACCCAGTTCAAAACCCTTCCCAACAGTTTGTCTTTCTTGGTGTGCTCTGCGACGTCTCTCGAGGTGACCGGGCTGGAGGGGTTGACGTCCACCAGGAGCACGGTGGCAAACGGTGCTGGGTCAGCGATGTGGCCGGGTGTTGGGCATCGGCTGAGAGCGTCTGCGTGGCTGATGCTGGCCCCGGGTTTGTGGATCAACTTGTAGTCGTACCCCGCGAGGAATATCGACTAACGGATCAATCTGGGTGACAGGAATTGGGGAGTCTGTTTGTCCCCCGCCAGTAGTCCCAGTAGAGGCTTGTGGTCCGTGATGACCCGGAAATGCCTTCCATATAGGTACTCGTGGAATC
>NW_015386332.1:507903-509917 GCF_001527695.2 Protobothrops mucrosquamatus | reverse complement strand
ATATATATATATATATATATATATATATATATATCATATAAATGATGATTTATATGTAATTTGCAGTCTTTTCCTCCATTTTCCCCCAGTTACCTTGGGGTTTGATGCATTAATTTTTGAATCAATACTCTTCATTGTATCATACAGTCTATCTAAGATTTGTTGAAAATAATTCATTTGTCAGTCAACAAAACAGCATTTCCTGTATTAACACATCAGTTCACATCTCCGATTGCCAATCAACACACCTCTAATATTATCAACATTCCTTATACATTTATTCATAAATATAATAAATAACCAAAAGAATGTCAAAGATCTTTGTCTTACTTACTCTGTGTCCAGTAGGAGAAGGAGAAGAAGAACTTGGATTCTGATTGAATTAACCATATTGCTATCAGAGTTCCCTATTCCAATGTTTGTTTGTGTTTGTGCATCTGGGGAAAAGAAAAGCTTTCTAGCATTACCTTTAGTTTTCTGCATGACCTCAAATAACTTTACAATAATTTTGTAGCAGTTAAATAGAGTTGACATCTACAATTTTAGGCAAAATTAATTGGTGTATCATCAGCTAAAAGGCACATTGAATGAAAGGCAAGCTTAAAAAATAGTTAACTTTATGACATCATTTGAAATTTTCTGCCCTGAATCTTTCAGAACTAATTGTATGTTGTTAAATACAGAATCATTTGAGACATGAGGAAGGCATGTTGGACTTCAACTTTTGTAATTCTCAGTCAGTATATCCAAAAGCAAAACTATGTCTGCTCCATTTAACTTCAGACCACATGAGAACATTAATCAAACACAGAATAATTTATACCATTATAATAAATCTCTTTAACTAGAAAATTATTCTTAAAAGAATACCATAGTTGGAAGGGATCTTGGAGGTCTTGTAGTCCAACCTCCTGCTCAAGCAGGAAACCCTATACCATTTCAGACAAATGGTCGTCCAATCTCTTCTTAAAAATCTCCAGTGTTGGAGCATTCAGAACTTTTGGAGGCAATTCATTCCACTGATTAATTGTTCTAACTGTTCGGAAATTTCTCCTTACATTTAGGTTGGTTCTCTCCTTGAATAGTTTCCATCTATTGCTTCTTGTCCTGTCTTGAAGTGCTCTGGAAAATAAGCTGACCCCCTCTTCTTTGTGGCAGCCCCTCAAATATGGAACAGTGCTATCATGTGACCCCCTAGTCCTTCTTTTCAGTAGACTAGACAAACCCAATTCTGGCAACTGTTCTTTACATGCTTTAGCCTCCAGTCCCCTAATCATATTTGTTCTTCTTCTCCGCCGCACTCTTTCTAGAGTCTCAACACCTTTTTGAGAAAAAGGAAGAGAACCCTTCTTTTGACATACATAATTTACTATATGTAGGTATTTACGTTTTTTAAAATGGTGGGTTCAGTTAAGAAAGTCCTTCTCAAGTGGCTAAGATAGACAAAAAAATTTATGCTTCTTAAGCAATAAAAATAGTGAGATTCTCTTCACATTCAGGGGAGCAGAATGAGTCCCCAGTCTGGCCCTTTTGCCTTGCTCTTTGCACAAAGGTCAAACATCTATTATGGAAAATTGCTCATTGTGAACAATTGTTCTTGTATATCTCTGTTTTAATTAAACTATACATTTAACCTTTGTAGACACAATTTGAGTTTGTGAAGTACATTCTTAAATTTGTCTGGGGATGTATATCTGTTAGGGATTTATCTGAGCAGTATTTTGTGTTTAAATTATTTTCTAAAGCAGAAAGCTCAAATAAAAGTTTGTTTGAGCCAATTAAAATTAATAATACCAAAAAAGTCCAAAATTAGATAAGGCTTATAAAATAATAGCTGAACTGATTTATCTAAACTACACAGTTATTAGAGATAAGTGAACTTCCTATTCAAAATGGTTCATGTGGCTCTATCATGAATTCTTCTTTTATATCTTTTGCCATGTAATATTAATGTAATAGTTTGTATTTCACATTTGAAAGACATTTATGAGCAGATAATCTGAGATAATGCTCT
>NW_015386332.1:502840-507693 GCF_001527695.2 Protobothrops mucrosquamatus | reverse complement strand
AAGGCTTATAAAATAATAGCTGAACTGATTTATCTAAACTACACAGTTATTAGAGATAAGTGAACTTCCTATTCAAAATGGTTCATGTGGCTCTATCATGAATTCTTCTTTTATATCTTTTGCCATGTAATATTAATGTAATAGTTTGTATTTCACATTTGAAAGACATTTATGAGCAGATAATCTGAGATAATGCTCTCTTCTCTCCAAAACTATAAAGTATTCTTGTGTCAAACATCTTTATCAAAGTATGTGTTCCTGAGGTAGATTCATGTAGCAAAATTGTACACCCTTATCTGAATTATCTGTGCAGTATCTTTTTTTAATAAATTTCCCCTCACTTTCCAGACATCTGTTTAGCCAAGAATCAAATAAGTTATTTATGATCTAACACTCCTCATTTTATGGTTCCACCTGGTTCTGAGTTCCACTAATAAGGTGTCATGAAGTAACAGGGTCATAGTTAGGTTAAGTAATGTGGAATGCTTTCTACCAAAAGACCTGTCAGCTTTTTTTCTCCAGCATCCTTTTGTAGATAGGATTAGCCTGTATAACAAAATGCTTTTTTTGAAGTTTTTCTGTATTTGATTTTCTCAGATGTTTTTCCAAATTAAATCATGCAGATGGTGCTTCTTCTGTCACACCAAATTATCCATGGAAGATCTCCACATGATTGAAAATCCTGATTGTACATAATTTACTTGCATAGAATCCTCTACAAATAGAAGAGTCTCTTCAGTGTATATGAAAGTTGATGAGATAGTGAGCAAACAGGAAGGGCAAAATGGAGTTCAAGAGGAGGAAGAGACAAAGAAGGGAAGAAATTGGCCAAAGAAGCATTTGCTTTGTGGATTGTGTGTTTAGCTGTGAAGGACCACAAAGCATAACTGAACAATGAATTATAATGCAGAATATCCTCATGACAGCTACTAGCTAACCATTGTAGATGACTGAGTGATGTTTCCTGCTGAATAAATAGAGTTTAATGTGGAAGTTTAAAGGGTGGTGTCCTAATACATTTTCCTTCTGTGGGAAATGTTCATATTTAGTTAACCTGATAGCCTGAAGAGGAAATGTGAAAAAAGAACCTTTCATTGAAGGTGCTTTAAGAAACAAAACTGAAGATAAATTATGTAATCATGAACTGCAACACTTGTGGCATTTTGTGCTCCTGTCTGAAAACAACTTGACATATATTTGCAGCATATATATATATATTACAATCTTGTAGCAATCTTTGAGGAAAAATCTGCAGGAGTAGAACACTGAATTTTCATATCAAACAGAGGTGGCTGGCCCTGCAATAGAGAAAATAAAATAAAACAAGTGATGGGAATGAAAACCAAAATCAAAAGAAGATGATGTCTTGAACTGTGGGAATTTTGAAATGTTTTTCAGAAATGGCAAAGAAAAGAAGTGCTCCAGAACAGGAGACAGGACAGTCAATTCCTGAAGGCCTGACAGCTGTGACATTCACTGAGGGGGGAGACAAGAGGGGTCAGAATGGTGAAAGAAGTTACACTGTACCCTTTCTCTTTCATATATGCACTGCAATGTCACACAGATGTACAAAAGGGCTGGCCTATGCATCACAATCTGCAACACTGATTTCACTCTGACAAAATCAGCAGGCTCTTGTAGATGCTTAGTGAAGATATAAAAAACCAGAAACATACAAGAAGTGGAAAGAAGAATTGACTTCTAAGGAACAGGACAACCAAGTTATCCAATACTGTAGACATGCTATCAGAAAAAGCTAGGATTAAGTATGAATTAAAGCTGAGAAAAGATACCAAGATGAAGAAAACTGGTTCCTTCACTTGAAATATAGGGTAGAGAACATTGTCCCCCTGTCAGCTGCTCTGTGAAGATAGCAAAATGGTACCAGACAACAGCACCAGCCAGAGCAGCAACAACAACAGAGTTTACTTTTTTGGCTCAATCTTCTCTACAAAGAGGATATGTGCTTCATTAGCAGTTGTGAAGAACAAAAGATGAAGGGGAAGTATTGAAGCCAGACATTACCAGAAGCAGAGTCAGTGAATGTCTACTTACATTAAGTGAGTTAGATCTTGAGGATCAGATTATTGCATTTTGAGATGTTCTTCCTGGTAATGTGACTCAATTTCTATCCATTATCATGTCTTGGAGAACTTGTTATGAATCAGAAGGTTGGTGAAGGGAATTTCAGGAAATGAGAAGCTGGCCTTATAAGAAGGCAGTTTGGCTACACTTTAGAAGGATTGGAGGCAGCACACAGCAGCTATTGACTTCTTATTTTTTCATGAGTGAAACTGACTGTCCTCTGGATCTGACTGAAGCATTGTTCTTATTACTCATTGCATGGAACACTATGGAAGACATTTGGAATTCCATGAATTGATGAAACCAATGAACCTTCTTGAAAAAGAAGAGTTGCCATGGTGATGGGTGATTCCCTACTGAGAAGAACGGAGGTGGCTGTGCATAAACCTGATACAATGTCATGGCCATGTCATGGCACCCAGGTTGTAATTACAGAAAATATTCCAATCCACCAACAACTATTCTTTTCTCTTTTCTCTCGATTCATGGAGAACAAAAAAACATGACTAAAAAAAAAGACTTTGAAAGACTCTCCAGAGACTAGAAAGCCTGTGCAGAGAAATGGAAAAAATGGGAGCACAAACAGCTTTTTCATAAATTCTTCCAGAGAATGGGAAATAAATGTTCTTTTAACTCTCAGAAAATTAAGTGAGTTTTTGGGTTGCTTGCTCCTGTCTCTCATCAGCTTGTCAGCTTTGCTAACTTTATAGACTCAGAAACTTGCCAGATGTTCTCCTTTTTGTTGTCTTCAGTTCTGCTCTTCTCTCTTTGGAATCTTCAACCACCGGATTAAATGAGCAGCTGCAACCCTCTTTCTAGCAGCATTTGTTTTTTGTTTTTTCACAATTTAAACTTTTCTGCAATCTCTCACACAAATATACTGCAATGCCTTCTCTTTTGATATCTAGCACTTTCACACCCTCGGACAAATCTCAGCTTTCACTTGTCCAAACAGCCACTGAAAATCTCTTAAAGACACTGTGTCTCTATTTAAACCTTCTCTGCTCCATCTCTCACCTTTCTAGAAAGACAAGGAGATGATATGCAGTTTAGAGAGTTTTCATGCAAGAGATGAGATACCCTGACATATGTGTTGGGCCATCCTGTCACAGAAAAGTAAATTGATAGAATGTAGGCCAGATGCAAGTGACTTGATATCCTGAAGAAGAAAGATGTCCAGGAAGATAGTATATCCTATGAAATGAGATACTGAAAACTCAGTCACAAGCAGTTCTATCTGTTTCTATGAATAGTAAGATTCAGCAAGGAATATATAATGGTGGTTCCTTATCAATAGACATATCTTAACCTGCTGTGGACTTGAAAGATCTTGGGATCTTTTTTGAGTGAAGGAGCTTCTGGACCCAGACCAACCAGGTAAAAAAAGAGGGAGGAGGGGAGGCATAGAATAATAATTTTCAGAAGTCTGCTTCTGAAATTTATTAGACTTTTTTTTTATAACTAGGCTGCCAGCTGCGACGCTCGCTGCCATGGAAACAGGCATCACTGGCAACAGGGCAGATTGTCCTAAACTAATCTATTTTATAAAAGTATGGTTCCTATTTTATAAATTAGCTGAAGACTTGATTTTTGAGCATAGCATCCTCATTTGCTGTGACTACCTCAATGGCTGGGATGTTAAATTTAAAAATATGTGTCACTGATCTTTATCTGTCTACCTTGTCACCCAACACAATATTTTTGCCTTGCACTTATATATCCTTTTAGTTATTGGCCAGTAATCCTATGGATGAAGTGGAAATAGAATGGTTGTCTCCTGTTAGTTTTCACTGATTTAGTAGTCAACCAGTGAAAAATATACTGCCCTTTCAGGCCCATTTACAATAAAATAATAATATCTATATTATAAATAACCTTATAGGAAGCAACAAAAAAAAACCCACAGAAACTTTGTATGCATTCAGAATGCCCAGGTTTAAATCAATGCTTTAAACTTAGAATCTAAAATAAGCATGGAACAGGTCCCTTATGAAGTGTATCCCAAATCTAAAGCCATATAAATAAAATACCCAACACTCTGTAGTTTCCTTGTGTACTTCTGATAAGGAAAACTTTTGGAGAACAGATGCAGCAAAATAACATGGAATATGGGCAGTCTAGTAATAGGGAAGGCAACCTTTGTTCATTTGGTTTCCAAGTGACTTAGGTCTTGACTTTATTCTATAGATAGAAATATGACATTATACTATTTCTGGAACTCATTCACATACTTTATATGAGCCAACTACAGGTCCTTTGAGGCTGATTTGATTAAATTCTGGTTCATTTTATGGTATAGAAGGAAAAAAAACACCGTGAGAACAGTTCTGCAGCATGAACCCTAGAGCTAGGGTTACTAGTCCCCAGTTTCTTGGTGGTCTCAATCTACTGCTAAAATCAAAGTTCCATGATAATTAGTCACAATTTCTCCATGTTTTAAAACAAAGTAAGAGACCGGACAGCCATTTGTCCAAAATGGTACAGGGTCTCCTGCTTAAGCAGGGGGTTGGACTAGAAAACCTCCAAAGTCCCTTCTAACTCTGTTATTGTGTCCTCACTGCCTAGTGAAGAGCCCAGTGCTCTTCAACATCTTCATCAACGATCTGGACAAGGGGATAGATGGGGAACTCATCAAATTTGCAGACGACACCAAGCTGGCAGGAATAGCCAACACTCCAGAAGACAGGCTTAGGATACAGGAGGATCTGGACAGACTTGAACACTGGGCGCTATCTAACAAAATGAAATTCAATGGTGAAAAAAGTAAG
>NW_015386332.1:500258-502670 GCF_001527695.2 Protobothrops mucrosquamatus | reverse complement strand
TTCAATGGTGAAAAAAGTAAGGTTCTACATTTAGGCAAGAAAAACCAAATGTACAGGTATAGTATAGGGGGTACCTTGCTCAATAGTAGTAACTGTGAGAGGGATCTCGGAGTCCTAGTGGACAATCATTTAAATATGAGCCAGCAGTGTGCTGCAGCTGCCAAAAAAGCCAACACAGTGCTAGGCTGCATTAATAGAGGGATAGAATCAAGATCACGTGAAGTATTAATACCACTTTACAATGCATTGGTAAGGCCACACTTGGAATACTGCATCCAGTTTTGGTCACCAGGATGTAAAAAAGATGTTGAGACTCTAGAAAGAGTACAGAGAAGAGCAACAAAGATGATTAGGGGACTGGAGGCTAAAACATATAAGGAACAGTTGCTGGAATTGGGTATGTCTAGTTTAACAAAGAGAAGGACGAGGGGGGACAGGATAGCAGTGTTCCAATATCTCAGGGGCTGCCACAAAGAAGAGAGAGTCAAGCTATCTTCCAAAGCGCCTGAAGGCAGGACAAGGAGCAATGGGTGGAAGCTAACCAAAGAGAGAAACAACCGAGAACTAAGGAGAAACTTCCTGACAGTGAGAACAATTAACCAGTGGGACAACCTGCCTCCAGAAGCAGTGAATGCACCAACACTGGAAGTTTTTAAGAAGAAACTGGACAGCCATTTGTCTGAAATGGTATAGGGTTTCCTGCCTGAACAGGGGGTTGGACTAGATGACGTCCAAGTTCCCTTCCAACTTTATTATTATTATTATTATTATTATTATTATTATTATTATTATTATTATTATTATTATTATTATTATTATTATTATTATTATTATTATTATTTTACAAACAGCAAAGATAGTAAGGCAATGACATAGATGGTGGCAAACCTGAGTTAGGGAAAGTTGGAGAATTACACCAGCAATAGCAGTAAAGCAATTTGCAGTGTTCTATGAAAATGTGTCTGAGGCTTTGGGAGCTATGTGGAAGTGCCTTAGAGAATACTAGAGGCTGTAATGAGTTTAACTAGACTTAGATTCCCACTGATTAGCTGACTATAGGTATAAAACAAAAACCTATATGGATCAAGTGAATAGTGTAGCTCAACACAATTAGGAAAAAGGAAATATCTCAACTCCTGGTGAAATTTTATACAGACACAGTTTCCAAACACAACAGGCCCTTTACAATAGAAGACATTTACCACCCGCATTTAGGATACCCTCTTCTTTATTTTTCTAGTGTTTGTTGCTTTTTTTTCTTTATCATCAACATATTTTAGTCAGTCTCACATACTATAGCTTTAGTGAAACTAAGCTAGCCATGAATTACAGGACAACTTAAGATGCAGCCTAATTTTAAAAACAATTTGCAAATGTATTTTGCCCCTAGATGGAGAGGGGGAATGACAAGATTCTGTGAGGAGGGGGGCAATGAATGTGTCTATAATGCAAGGGTTGGAACAGCCAGTGATACACTGAAAATATCTTTGACAATCTCCTTCAGGTCTGAGGACCTCAGCTCCTGGCCCCTTCAACAAAAGGAGAAAACCCATCTTGGCATTTGGAATGTTATTATTGTGAAACTACTTTTGTAGTTTTGTAGTTTTTGTAGTTTCACTGGATGTCTTGTTTGTGTAATATATTTGATTCATACCCTTCCTTTCCCTTGTACTAAGGGCAGCCACCAAATTTGAAAAACAAGCATAGGACATTTTAGTTATTTATTTAGAACATTTATATAGCTACCCATTTTTCAATCAACTCTGGGCTTTTAACATAAACTGTTGAAATATAGATAAGAATATTAAAATTATTCAAAAAATCCTGGGGGAAAAGATATCTTTAGTGATTTTCTAAATGGTGAGGACCAATTGCAAGTCCTTAGGGGTACATCGCATTATATGGGGGTGTCACATAAGAAGACTTCTTGACTATCCACCAACCCAATACTAGAAAAATTGCCTTCTGATTGCAGGTCCACCTCTAACAGAGCTTTTGTGAATGTGTAGGTCACAAACTCTTACATCTACAACTGGCCAGCTGACATCAACTTACATACCAACCAGCATCTTGATTTGAATACACATTTCTCAAGTAGAGATGGTCTCAATCATGTACACAAAGGGCAGATTGCCCCCAGCTAACGTATTACCCTTAACTAGAATCTATTTAAAAACAAATCAGAATTTGAAGAGGAAACCAAGGAAGAAGTTGTGAGGGTCTGGATGGGGAGGAACAGACTCAGGCTCAACCCTTCCAAGACCGAGTGGCTGTGGCTACCGGCGCCTCGGCATAGTCAGCTGGTTCCATCGCTGACTATAGGGGGCGAAACTTTGGCCCCCTCGGATAGGGTGCACAACTTGGGTGTCCTCCTGGACTCGCGGCTGACACTGGATGACCAGTTGGCGGCCG
>NW_015386332.1:458301-499849 GCF_001527695.2 Protobothrops mucrosquamatus | reverse complement strand
CGGGACTGGCCTAGGGTAATTTTTAAGAGGGGTTTTTAGAGGGGTTTTTAATTATATTTTAAATTAGACAAGTTAAATATTTCATTTTAATTAATTTTAAATTTTGTGATGTTATTGGTGTTTTTAATTGATTGTCAGCCGCCCTGAGTCCGCAAGGAGAAGGGCGGGATATAAATTCGAACAATAATAATAATAATAATAATAATCAAGGCTGTGACAAGCAGAGCTTTTGTCTCCTCAAATGGCCACTGATTAAAGCTTGGACCACTTGGGAATCTGCTCTTACATAGTTCTAGGAACTGAGATGCTTTGTGTTCTTGCCCCAACCCTCTCGTTGCTTTTACTCTGCCCTTCATAGCTGCCACTATGTTCTTCAGTTAGGTCCCTTGCCAGAATCTGGCCTCTCATTATCTGACTCAAGTCACAGTCACATCTGCTCAGGCTCACTGTCTCCTGAAGCTGCCACAGGGACCTGATTCACTACTGGCTCTGGAGGCTAACAGCTTGCCCGGTCTGCTTCTTCAGCATCTGACTCTGATTTTACCCTCCAACGTTGCCAGTGAAAGCACTAATGGAAATTTGAAAGAAATTCTCAAGCACTATGGAAGATTTTAAAAATGAAGCTTAGTTGACAGGAGAAGGAAAAAGACATTTCCAGGTATAGCCTTATGAATTATTGGGTAATTATTGGGTATGTCTAGTTTAATGAAGAGAAGGATGAGGGGGACATGATAGCAGTGTTCCAATATCTCAGGGGCTGCCACAAAGAAGAGGGAGTCAAGCTATTTTCCAAAGCGCCTGAAGGCAGGACAAGAAGCAATGGATGGAAACTAACCAAAGAGAGAAACAACCGAGAACTAAGGAGAAACTTCCTGACAATTAGAACAATTAAACAGTGGAACAACCTGCCTCCAGAAGCGGTGAATGCTCCAACACTGGAAGTTTTTAAGAAGAGACTGGACAGCCATTTGTCTGAAATGGTATAGGGTTACCTGCCTGAGCAGGGGGTTGGACTTGATGACCTCCAAGGTCCCCTCCAACTTTATTATTATTATTAATAATAATAATCCAAGTCATTATGAATAATGACCAAGTTATCTATCCATGCTGAACATAAACGATTAAAATGTATCAGAGCAAAAATAAGGAGGGGAAAACGATCCTTTCTGTTTTTCCATAGAGATGAACTTTGGCCAAGCTTCTTATAGTCTCTTGAGAAGAGGAAAACTGAACACCACAAAGGTAGTGAAGAATATTGGAGAGAAGTAAGAAGTGGGGTACCACAAGGTTCCATCTTAGGCCCAGTACTCTTCAATATCTTCATAAATGACTTAGATGAGGGAATTGAAGAGGAACTCATCAAATTTGCAGATGACACCAAACTGACAGGAGTAGCCAACACCCCAGAGGACAAACTCAGGATCCAAAAAGATCTTGCCAAACTTGAACAATGGGCCCTGTCCAGCAAAATGAGTTTCAATGTGGAGAAAAGCAAAGTTTTACAATTAGGCAGGAAAAACCAAAGGTACTAATACAGATCAGACAAGACCTGGCTTAAAACAATAACTGTGAAAGGGACCTTGGAGTCCTAGTGGACAATCATTTAACCATGAGCCAGCAGTGTGCAGCAGCCGCCAAAAAAGCTAATACAATCCTGGGTTGTATAAACAGGGGCATAGAATCAAGATCATGCGAAGTATTCATACCGCTTTATAAAACCCTAGTAAGACTACACCTGGAATACTGCAGCCAATTTTGGTCACCATATCACAAAAAAGATGTTGAGAGTTTGGAAAAAAATTCAGAGAAGAGCAACAAAGATGATCAAAGGCCTGGAGACTAAAACATATGAAGAATGGCTACGGGACTTGGGTTTGGCTAGTCTAAAGAAAAGAAGAAATAGGGGAGACATGATAGTGTTGCAGTATCTGAGGGGCTGCCACAAGGCAGATTGGGCCAGGTTGTTCACCAAAGCACCAGAGGGAAGTACAAGAAACAATGGTTGGAAACTGATCAAAAAGAGAATTAAGGAGAAACTTCCTGATAGTGAGGACAATCAACCAATGGAACAGCTTACCCCCAGAAATCATGGGCGCTCCATCACTGGAGATTTTTAAGAAGAGACTAGACATTCACCTGTCTGAGATGGTATAGGTTCTTCTGCCTGAGCAAGGGGCTGGACTAGAAGACCTCCAAGGTCCCTTCCAGCTCTATTCTATTCTATTCTATTCTATTCTATCTCTACATTATTTATTTGAGAAATGTAACTTCTGTAGCACAAAACATTCTGCTCCAGGCACCTGGTTTGCACTTTTCAATTATTTTAAAAAAGTTTAGAGGTTGCAGACCCTGATAATATTCCTCATCCTTTGGAATACATAATAGATGTCAGAATATACTGTTCAAACATAAATAGCAGCTACTTGTCATAGATATGCATGTTTGTTCACAGTATCTGCCAAAGAGGTCACATTTTAATGAAGTGATTTGTTTTGCTTAAGATACTTTGATTATTTTTCTTTCTTCCTTCCTTGATATTTTTGAATAACACTTCTCTGAAGCCCACAAGAAGATGAAACCATGGAGATAAGGAAGGGATGAGCAGAATGATTTAAAGTATCCTTATTTATTTCCATTCACTCAGATTGTGGACAGCATGTTGTAAAATAAATAGATGGGATACACATTGCTATGTTTCTATCTATGGATAGGAATGTTATGTTTACCATGTTAAGTAAAAATGACAGGTAATAGAAAATATAGTTTAAAAACTATTACATGAGTGTCAAGAAACACACTGAAGATTCCTCATAGGATTACCTGGATTTTTTGCGCTCATACGAAAGAGCTGATATTGGCCATAGTATTATGTTTTATTTTACATTATTTTAAATACAGTGTTTATTATGAGTAAAATGTTTCTTATAGTATGTGTATGTAGATGTACATAAAGTAAAACTTCTGAAAGTTGACCACCCCAGGGACTGAAGGAAAGTGGTCATCATACGGATGTGGTCAACATATGGGACAACTATACTGATATGTATATGTGCCTCATTTTATTGTACAGCTTTTATTAGAGAATGTCATACAAAAATAAACATAGTGAGAACACAGGAAAATCATTCACACAATACTGTATCATACAAAATCAATATATTTACATATGTATTGTTTTCTCATGGTTTGTTCATTCTTTCTGAAAAAAGAGAGTCAATTTTAGTCTATTTTGTATTCTTTTTAAGAAGGTAAGCAGAGAAAGCACTCTCAACGCTGCCTATATCACTCGGCATACCTGAGCATTTTTCCATGGCAAATTTCTTTAATTACATTATCAAATGACTGACATCCTCTTCTTTTGGAATATCTGCAATTTCTGTGTCTTTCTGACTTAATTCTTCACTTAGGTCTTCTGCTTCATCAGTTGCTTACAGCACTTTTCTGCTGGATTGTAGCTTGGTCATACTAATTGGAAAATTGCTTCTGGGTCACGTTCATTGCAGATTGCCATGTCATCATCCATTGCAGCAAAATCTTCTAAATCTATTCCCTCGAATTCTGCCATGGGAGGTGGGCTGTCTAGCAGGGCTGCAACATCTTGCTCTTGGGTTGCAACCAATCCAGCTTTCTTGAGGCACTTCTGTATTGTTTCAGGCTGAACTTTATTCTGAGCAGAACTAATCCAGAGAACAGCATCCAGAGCAGTAATGGATGCAATGGATTATTTTGCTTCTGCAGATGGACCATAGGTTTGCACTGCAGAAGCTGGGCTCGGTAGTGTATTTTGTATGTTTTGATTATGCCTTGGTTGAGAGGCTGAGTTTTTTATGTAGTGTTTGGAGGCAAAAATTTCAGTTTCACATTTGTAAGATGATTTACCTGGGGATGGCTAGGACAATTGTCCACTACAATGTTTCTTCATTCTTGGGCAATACCACTTATCCACTCCTCAAATAGGGCACCAGTCATCCATGCAGATTTGTTAGATTTCCAGGTGACAGGATGATCTTTGAGCTGCAGGTTCTTGAATAAGCATGGCTTTGCTGATTTACCAATCACCAAAGGTTTTAACTTCTCTCCAGTTAAGCTAGCACAGAGCAGAACTGAGAAATGTTCTTTAGAGGGTTTTCTAGTCTTACATTTGTCACCCCTCATAATGAAGCTTCTGTCAGGCATCACCTTGAAAAAGAGTCCACACAGTTGTCAGAGTTAAAGACGTCGTCATCTTTGAAGCCACTGGCGAAGTCCGGAAAATTTTCAATGAACTCTTGAACAACTTCTACTGGAACTCCATCAAATTCACCACACAATACTTTCTGGGAGATCTTGTGTCATAGTTTAAATTTCTCTAGCCAACCACTTGATGCTTGGAAATCTGATGCCCTGAGCTCCTTTGTGAACTTTTTAGAAATTTCTTGGATTTGTTTGAACCAATGTAATGTGGCTTCATTGATTTCATCCAGTAAAGTTTTTCTCCTTTTCCATTGTAAATCTCCACTTTCTTTATCATATCTCTCCAGGTACTCATCCTTATGTTTTTGAATATTGCTTACTGTTGTCTTGCTGACACCAAAATGTTCCGCTGTCTTTCTTTGGCTACTGTTTTCTAGAAAATGTAAAAGATCAACCTTCTTCTTCAATGTCAGCTCTTTCAGTTCCTTCTTTTTCACCATCATGACTCAACTTGCATAGAGAAAAGACAAAAAAGTAAAACCAGCAAAAATGACAAAGCATAATAACACAAAGTAAAAAAAGTATCAGACAAAATGCCAGAAGGCTACAATAAGTGTGCATACCTAAAAGTAATTGCCTATGAGTATGACTCACTGAACTTAGTGGGACCTATTTTTGAGTACATATGCGCTGGACTGTATTATCGGCCATATTCCTTCATTTCGGAACCTTTAAGAGGTTGTACTTTTGAGTAAATCTACCAGAGATAATGCTCCTGTTGACATATTTAACAGCTCCTGCTGGGACTTACTAGTGCAAAGCTGAAATGTTTTTCAGCAGCAAAGGAAAAAAAGACTAAAATTCTTCCAAAAAATTGCATTCTATAAATAAAAATGGTTTCTGTAACCAAATGCATCTGCATGTATTAAATCAAGATGCCCTAATTAATGTAACACATTCAGCTGAATGCATAATAAAGTAACAGCCATGAATAATTTTGCTCATTCAGCATGATATATACTGGAGGTGGAAGAGGCACATTGTTGAGAACTTAATATTCTGCTTGAAAGAGGAGGAAAAATAGACACTGTCTCATTGTTTATGTCCTGATAACTCTCCTTAGCATGCTTTGTACTTTCTGTACAAAAAGAAAATTCCATTTTCCATAGAGTTTCAAAGTAAAGATTTCCAGGCTATCCACAAAGAGAAAGAAAGGGTGATATCAAGGACAATTGTAAGGCATGAGAAAGGGCTGGAAGGGAGAGTCAAAAAAGTCAAGAGTATAACTTCAGTCATACAACTTGTGTTGTTTTTACTTTACATTTAATAATACCAAGGAATGTATCTAGATTTGTATTTACAGTAGATCTGCACAGTTAATACTCAAAACTATTTTAATGAAAGCATTTGAATACATTGAAGTACTGGTATGGTATTATACCTAATGAGGAAAAACTCCAAGCAAAGCTTTCCATTGACAAAACCAGTAAATACTGACAATCAAATAGTAAATTAGGAGTAATCAATGTACTTTTTAATGTTCTTCCAAGTTCAGGATGCATGAACTAGCTCTTTGTTTAGCTAATTGTTTCATAATTATGATAAGTCAAAGAGCTTGTAGAAAGAGAAAGGTGGCTGAAATTCAGAAAAAAAAGTGAATTTTTTTCCATTGTTTCTCATGCAGATCTACAGTAGCCCCTTGGAGGTGGTGAAAATGGCCATTCCACTGCCAGCATTTGCTACAGCTGGTGATTTAATTCATGTTTACAATCAGGCTGGAAATCATAATGACATTTTCCACTCTCTTCCCCTGAAAGATATGACCGTAATCAGAGGAAATTATTCAATCTCTTCCTTCCAAATGTGGCTCTTTATAATTTCTTCAGTTAACTTGTCCTTCCTAGGTTGGCCCATTATAGTGCTGGCACTGTGTGTTGTATGACTAAGCATATGATTAAAAATGCATAAGAGGATCAGTGCTTAAAGTGAATTAAAATAAAAATTAAACACAGAGCATTCAGAAGCAAAGCATGTCACTAGGGGGAGAGCAGTTAAAATACCTCCACATACAGCAGTCCAAAAAATGATCCCAAATGCCAGCTGTAGATAAGCAATCACTGCATGCTATGTATGGGATAATAAGAACTGCTTTATTTATTTACCAATCACTGTTTTATTCATCAAAGTAACTCTAGGTGGTCCATAGTAAGGATAGATAGCCAGAATTGGAAGAGATTTACACAATGAACAAGTGGGCATTAGATCAAGATTTGTTTTAACCAAAGTTTCTTTAACAAGGCCCAGTTTATACAACACTGAGCCATAAACTATTTACAAGTCAAATGCCTGAGTTCATATGCTGCATCAAATCAGTAGCTTTTTTTTAGCCATAAGCTACACCTTCTTCACTCGCCCAATGTTTCTTAACCCTGGAAGCCTGAAAATAGACTCCAAATCCCAGAAATTCATAGCTATGCTGGATGAAGTTTACACTTGCCAGTGTTGAGAACTGCTGCAGGAGAGATGTTAATATCATAGTGACAAATTGGTTAAAACATCTACTAAAAATGCTTCAAAGCTTCAAAGCAAAATTGCTGCTAAATTTTCACATTTGCTTCTAAAAGATATTAAAGTTGTTTACATGAATGAGAAAAAAGGGAAATATATGCAGACTGAATTTTAGGGATTGTTAAAAATCAAGTTCTTTCTGTCTTGTTCATGAATAAATTTGCGTATTTTGTTAAAAACAAAATAAGGAAGTTTTCCACCTGAAGTTTCAATAAAGTCATTTATTCCAGGGAAAATTAGACCATTCTAGGTCTGCCTGGCAAAGATGGGATATTTTTTAAAAGGTGGTAACCTTAATTTAGTAGTAGCAAGCTTAGATTCAAGTTTAGAAATCAGCGTCTTTTGATGAAGAATCCTGCCAGTTTCATGTATATATATTTTTTAAAAATCACACTGTCCATTTTTTTTACAAAGAAGCTCACAATTCTTGATAAGATTTTATCACTATCCCTTGCATCTATCCCTAATCATGAGTCTCTCATCTCAGCAATTGATCTAGGTAGTACTACTGCTTTATTCTTTGGTATCACTTATATATCTCAAGGTAAGAAAAACAAAACAAGAAGAAACATAACACAATGAAATTAAAAGAGAACAAGCATTTATACAAATCTGTTCCAGTGGGCTTGTCATTCCTTAAACAGTTACATAGAGTACAAATCACCTTAGCGCTAGTTTCATTTAGCAGGCAAAAATGTCCTTGAACAAGTCCTTTTTTTGGTTCTAACAATTTCAAGAATACCACCATAACATTTATTTATTTATTTATTTATTTATTTATTTATTAAATTTATATACCGCCCTATCTCCCTTACGGGACTCAGGGTGGTGAACAGGCGATACTAAAAACCACAATAATAAATAAATAGTTTCTATGCTAAAATCAAATTAAATAACAGGCCTGTTCTAAAAACACCCCATACAAAACCCCCACTAAAACATAATCAAACTACGCCAGGCCGGCCGCATGGAATAGATGGGCCTTCAGGGCTCGGCTGCTTAATTAAGTAATACTATATATATATAATATGATTACTAAATAATATGCTATAATAGTGTAAAATATATGAATATACATATATGATACATTCTATTATAATAGATTGTGATATAAAACTGTATAGGTATATTTAATGAGAGAGATATTACTTTTATAATATAAGAATGAAAGTAATCTAATTTTTGCCATGAATCACTTTGATATATTATTCTTGCTTAATTTGATGTCAGTAACATAACAAATAAATTTAAGAAAACAAAAGAGACAGTACAAAGTTTGCCAAACTGTATTAACTTAAAGGTATGAATTAGTCAGTGATAAATTCGTTTAACTCTAAAACATACATATATACAGTGCATTCAAAAAGTATTCAGACCCCCTTCACTTTTATCAATTTTGTTGTGCTGCTGCCTGATTCTACAGTTGTTGAAATTCATTTACTTTACATTATGCAAATTTGATACAATCTTGACTTGCTGAAGATAGGTATAAAACAGAGAGTACTGTGTTGTGTTTAGTGCAGGGGTGTCCATCCTTGGCAACTTTAAAACTTGTGGACTTCAGCCTGTATTTGGAAATATTTTGTAAACCTTTTTTTGTTTTCCATATCTGTTTCCATCATCATTGACATTACAGATGCCATCATACTGCTTTTTGTCTCTCTTCTAATATTTCCCTGAAATTCTTTGTTAAATATCTGATAGTTTTGTCTTTCTTAATTTTTGTTTTTCTTACATTCTTGGCAATTTCTACTGTTCATTTTTATGTGTACTTCTAGTTTGATTTCTTCTGTTTCTTCTTCTTTGCTAGTCTCTTTTCACATTCATCGTTAACAACTTTTTTGATTCTGTTTACACTTCCTCTGGCTCCATATCAATGAGGCTCAGAACTTACTTCAAAGCAATTTTTTATCCTTTACTTCAAAATGGTGGGTATATGCTCAAACCATACTGTGCAAATTGGTTGGTCTTCTGCTTTAGTTTGACTTGGAACTTGCACATAAGCAATTTGTGATCCATTCCACAGTCAATCCTTGACCATATCATTGCTTTTATAACTGACTTTTCCATTTCATTGTACCAATAATATAGTGAATTTGATTTATGTGTACTCCATCTAATGATATCTATATATATAGGTAACATTTTGGTTGTTCAAAGACTGTATCAGTAATGAATAAATCCTTGGATTGGCAGGAATTAATAAGTCATTCTGCTTCATTTCTGTTTCTTAAGCCAGTCATGGTTTCCTCTATAATATTTCTCACTTTGACATTTCAGCCTCCAATCACAAGCAGCATATCTTGCTTGCATATTCTGTTAATTTCAAAGTGAACTCAACCAACCCTCCCCCCAACTCCTCATCAACCACTTCTTTTTCTGTATCTCTAGCTGGAACATAAACCTGGTTAAGTGTCTGAAGTTCAGTTGATATTACTTGGTAGCTGACTGCATTGCACCAAAGTCCTGTTCTTACTTCTTTATTCTTGTGCCTAAGTAATAAACAGCATGATCTTCTGACTGTGTCCAATTCTAGCCATTTCAATTCACTGGTGCAAAGATATTAATCTGTTTCTTAATTTCTGTTTTCTGACTCTAATTTTGTCTTTGTAGCTTTTGATTTTCTTTCCCTGCACAATATGAGCTACTAGACATCTGTACACATCCATTAATCTACCCACATTATTTTCCCAAAAGATTTTTACCTGTTCCTCAGTAGCATATTCAGTGCCATCTGACATGAGGACTGGAACTATA
This sequence comes from Protobothrops mucrosquamatus, assembly GCF_001527695.2. Taxonomy (NCBI): domain Eukaryota; kingdom Metazoa; phylum Chordata; class Lepidosauria; order Squamata; family Viperidae; genus Protobothrops; species Protobothrops mucrosquamatus. The sequence goes on along the minus strand of NW_015386332.1, from coordinate 490,351 downwards.
TCATCAATCACTCTACATTGTCTATCCATGTGGCTTTTTTGGCAAAACACAAGACTGGTTTACTATTGCCTTTTGTGCAATTAAAACTGATGCCTCTGCTATTGTCACTAAAGTGACACTCTGGTATCTTTCTTATATTGCTGCTGCCTGATATATATGCCTGATTTATACCTATGGTTATCCTGCCAAGTATGTACTCTTGACATACACTCTAGGCATTTTTTGCTTTCCAGGATCTTCCCTTCCCTAACTTCCAATGAACAGCATAGTTGGGAGATTGTGTAGGAAAATTTTCCTCTGAGGATGTCCTTACTTCCTATCCAGACCTCACTGAATGTTCCTGAGGTTTGTCTCCAGATTCAGTCAATATCCACTGTTTCAAAGTCAGAAGGTTGCATCTGGTCTTTCACTGGGCTTACCTTTATTGGCTTATTCCCTTACTGTGGAAATTATTGTGTTCAGCTTGGTCTTCCCAAGGACAAATTTGTATAGGTAGTTGGAATCATACTGCTCTGTTCTAGTAAACATCCATCAAATAATTCTGAACATAAGTAAATACAATTTTAATTAGTATTTCCTTGGAAAATGTTAGAGTCTGGTTCCCCATCATCACCATTCCACTTATTATTCCTGCTAGGAATATTGAGGTCAAAAATGCAAAGTGCAGCAGAATGATTATGTGCAAGTATTGAGTATATTTCTGCATAGCATTTTTCATCTTTATGGTTCTGTGTCAGGTAATTAATAGATGTGCCCACATGACTTAATTTAATTAGGAAGCTAATAGACAGCAACAATAAAGATCCCAGTTGTTTGTTGGAAAACAAGAATGGCTTCCTTGCTTTTTCTTAATGGATGGTACCTAATACGCTACTCTTCATGACTCTACTTAGTAATCTTCTTCGACACAATAGCATTTTTAGGAGCCGAGAATCTCATTCAGGCATTATTAAGCTGCCACCCACTGACATCTCTGAAATGACATCTTTCTTTTGAGGATATTTGCACTTCATTTGAGCAATATCAGTATAAAGCTTAAGCAGCTTTTCAATTCTAAGAATACTTGGACATGATTAGGGAGCTTGGGAAATGCTTAAAAGGGTGATGGGGCTGATCCTCTAGTTGTCATCAATTGTGGTATGAAGGTGACTCCAGAGAGAAGGTTATCATTTTTTGCAATCAAAGAGATAAATTGTTTTTCCCCCTTCCTTTCTTTTAGCATGCTAATTTCAGTTAAATTTTTCAGTCACATAGTTAAAAAAACCAAGCAGGCTTTTTATAACTTATATATGCCTGACAATAATATTTGTGGAATTCCAGTGATGCACTACAGCTGGTGACAGAGAGGGATGTTAATGGGCTGTGAATTCCCTTTGGTAATCTTCACATACTTTTTACTAGACCAAAACTAGATGCATTGGTAATATAATCAGTAAGCCTGATTCGGATAACAATTGAAGAAGTGGAAGACAGCCATGCTTTTGTATATTATAAAAACAGTCTTAGGCAAAAGCATCCTGAAGGTGCTTTGGGAAAGATTATATAAGCCAAGAATTTATTTTAAAAAAGAAGTAGTATTTGATATCCTAGAGAGTTATTGAGCATCAGCATCTGTTGACTAAAGTGTGTTTTATTTTTCCCATTGGATCTGGATTGTTTCATGCTATGTAACCCAGATAATAGCATCACTTACCTAACTAAGGAAGATGAAGGAAGCAGCCAATGGGAGAAAATATTTATTGATATATTTTACATATAAGATGATATATAAAATAATTTAAGTAATCACAAGTTAAAATAATCAGTATCATAATTTTAAAATATAATGAAATGCAGTAATCAACCACAATTAAAGAGTCCAAAAGCCATGTTTAAAAATATAGCATGGGAATACAACTTCTTACTTTTGTTTGCATGATACTAGGAACACATTTAAGTAACATCCTATCTTAAGGCAGTATTTCAAACGATGGAGGACAGAACTGAAAAGGCCTTTTCATGTATGGCTACCAGTATTTTCATGTGACAAGGTATTGCAGAAGAACCTTGGATTAATAACATAGTGCCAATGTCAGCTGACTAGGTAAATATGGTATATATATATAGTCACAGTATGATGTTAGGCTAATCAATAGTTCTCACCTAGACAGAGAGGGAAAACATTAAAATATGTATGGCATATTGCGGAAAAATTACTGGTTTCCATTCTGACCAGCAAATATCTTTTCAATCATGAAAAGGCATGATTAATATTTTTCACTGACAAGCTTTTGTTTTGAAGACATTTCCTGTCTTCACATCTTTTATGATTCTAAAGACATGCACATAGAAAAGAAACAGATATGTCTTGTTTACTGTCAACATTTGTCCTTATGAAACTAAAAGATGAAAATTGTTTTTACTATTTTATTTGGGGATTACTTGCTTTTTCATGAGATTCATCTGTACACCACCTAGAATGATGAGGATGGAGCAATATATATTTTTGCTAATAAATAAACAAAATTGGCCAATCCTTTCCAAAACTTCAGACCCAGAAATCTTTTTTCCTATTCATTATTCATAGTTTCTAAACTCCATGCTACTTATTAAATCTATGATTTTAAAGCATGCAACTGAGAAACAATCATTTTACTTGTTTTAAATAATTTAGCAAATTGCCTTTTTATGCATGCTGTGATTCCTTTATTATGAAATATCCCTGTTTGCCTCAACCTTTTGTAATATGTCTTACAGGATAATGATATTTGTGAAAGGGGAACAGAATGCTTGATCTGTCTACATCTATCCAGCTATGATAGCCTGCATCATTTAGATAATTAATCATTAAATCTTGGAAGTACAACAGAACAAGAGAGGAGACCAGACACCAGTAAAATAATGCTAAACCAGTAATTCAGCCTTCTATTTGCTTAGAAGAATAACATAGCAATTCTTTTAAGATAGGCATAGTATAGAGTGATTTGCAAAAGTACAATAAAACTTTATTTTCCTTAGTTAAGGATGTCCAGATCAGGTGAATTTATATTTCATATTCTAGGAGGTCTAGAGCAAGGACGGACAACTTATAATTCATACACCACGTGCAAACCATATATGGTCCCCCAGCTTTGTAAAATTGTGGCATCAAAAACCTCTGGCAAAATGGCAAGTTTTCAGCTTTGTAACAATTTTTTTTTCATTTCATTAATAAGTATGAGAATGAGAATTGGAAGTTTTATTAAATCATGACCCTACAAGTTCCCCCTTAAACTCCCAAGTTGCAAAATTAACTTGATATTGAAGAACTGCTTGAGCAGAGGGTTGATCTTGAAGACTTTTATCAAGTGTAAAGCCAGTTATAAATAAAAAAAATAAATTTGATCCTGATCACAGATAGAAAACAACCCCCCCACACACACACACAAAGTCACTGCAGCTTTGAAAGTGTGTTCAGCACTTTCACTGAAGTAATTACAACATGGGCTCATTACTGACAGATAAATAATCCACAGAAATGTGACAGTTTTCCTTGGTTCTCTGCACAGGGGGAAAAGGTTACTTAATTGTGATTCTCATAGCTTTGCTCTTGACTGGAGAGACTGACTGGCTACTGACCCTGATCTCCTGAAAACCTGAGGCATTGTGAAGAGCTTCCAAGGGCTTGATCATACAACAGAGGATACTCTGGTAGGTCTCTTTTGCTCTGCTATATAGAGTTAGCTCAGAATCAAGCTCCTTTGAATTCCTAAATCAGGAAGAAGCATTTACATATGCAATAAATAGAAAGCCACATTAAATTCTGAATTCATTTCTAAGATGAAGAAATATTTTTGCTTGTCTTTTCATTATTTTCCAATATTTATTGTAAATATTGTACATATTTACCACAAGGCTTGTAAGTGCACTTGTTATTTACTTAGAAATCATTAGACTTGTTGTTTCTTTAGGAACAAAAAATGCATTGAGAATCTTAATTAAAAACATCATATGCCCCCTTGTAGTCACAGTTTTATGGAGCATAAGAGAAGTGGTTCATAACATATGATCATCATGTATCCCCAGAGAGTATTCTTTCTGGCTGTTTATTGTGTTAAAATAATAATAATAATCTTAGAATAGGAGTGTACTGGTTACTGCAGACATACTGTATTGTCTTTATGCTATGTTTTCAGGACTAGATGTCCTCTTTTTTTAAAAAAAAATATATATGTTTAAGGTATGATTCAGTTTAAAACAAAATACAGTTCATGTATGGATAAACAACTGCCTCTAATTTGGAGAGGCTATTAATGCCAAGAAACCTCTTGAAAGCTTTTAGTCACTATTGCTCTTATTCTCCTCCACCTTCCACATCTGGTGTAATAAGAGCTGCAGGATTATTTGGGTGATAGGTCTTTCAATTGGGAAACAGTACCGAAGTGAGGATATCAACCTCTTGCACCACAGGAGAACAAGTTTTTCTCACTCATTTTCCCAGGGAGTTTGTTTTAAACCAGAGACAAGTACATAATTCCATTTAAGCACAGATTTACCTATCAGAGTCCCAAAAGTAGCCAAAAATCCAAATCCCATATTAACCTCATTATAGAAAAAGGAACTGCAAACTTTATAATGCTCTTATAGAAATGTATATTTCTAGAATGTTTCAGTATACTACAGTATAGTTTGGTATAGCATTTCAAATACTATATACCATAGTGGTCACTGTATTGAAAAAAAAAGAGGAAATAGAGTCCAAAAAGGGCTGATAAGAGTAACCCCAAAAAGTCAGGAGGCTCAAATATCTTCTTCACATGAAAAGCGAAAGTTTTGGGATTTGGATTTTAAAAAAGATTGAGTTATAGAAAAAGATGCCTGAGATGAAAAAAGTGGAATGGGAAATATTTTCTCCCTCCCTAAAACACTAGGATCTTTGGATGGCGATCACGGAAGTAAAGTTAGAATACAAAAGAAATAAATAAATACTTCTTTGGAACAGATGAATGAAAATAGATAATAAATAAAAGAACACATAATTAACCTTTGAAAGTCATTACTACAACACAGGGGGATGGCCATTAACTTGGATGGCTTTAAAAGAGAATTGCATAAATATATGAAGGACAGGTATATCAAAGCCTATTAGTATTCAAGCACCAGTGGTATCTCTGATTTAACTACAATATGTCTACAAAAGCCCACAAAAGGGGAACAAAGGCATAAGAATGGTTTTGTTTCCCTCCCTTGCTTGTGAACATCCTGGAAAAAGATGGGCCTTAGCCTGATTCAGTAGAGCTATTTTTATTGTCTTATTTCCCTGGGGCCCTGGGTATGCTGCCAGAGCAGCATTTAAATTACGCTTGATAACATCCAACTATATTAAGCAATGGTGATTGAGATTTCTTGGAAGAAGATGACAACTTGCCAAAGAATTCCTTAAAGTTAAATGATGGTGGAGGTTCTTGATATCGAGCATCATAAATATTTTGGGAGGAAAAATGTTCAAAATTCTTAATGCAGTCCAGCTTTAAAGAATTAGTCAAATGTGGTGGATCTGGTTTTCTGCTCCCATGTAGCATCTGTAATTTCTAGGGTTATATGGATCAGACAAGATTGTATTCAAACTTACTGCTAAATTCTAACTGTCTATTCAATTTGATTTGAATGTCTGATATAATTCCAAAAGTGGAGGCAATTGGATTGGATTGAAAATTGTTATTTTAAGTCTGATTGAAAAGTTGCATTCAATTTGGTAAAAATGTGTGCTCATGTGCAAACATTGAGTAAAATATTCACTGAATAAGAAGGAATAATCATATCCCAATGATAAAACATTTGGTTTGAAGGCTAGTTGTTTAAAACTGTTTTTGAATTTTAGCTGTGATATACTCCAATAATTAAAAACAGACTGATGTTAAAAGTACAGTTTGGTAAAATTTTGAGTCACTCACCATTTCAATTCACACAGCTATTTGATTTGATAATCTGTCTTCATTTCTCCAGTTTTGTTTCCTCTTCTTTAATTTTCTTATATACAAACACTGCAACTTATAATAAATAAGATATCATGTCAGATAATATAATTTACTTAAAATGTAAGGTTTCTTTTAATTGGACATATTTATTATTGCCGGCTGCTTTCATTAAAATAGTTTTGAGCATCATTTTTCTTTTCTTTTTTTACAATATGGGGTTTTATCTTTCTAAGTACTCCAAGTGTTGCTGAATAACCTAATGATATTTAATTAGAAATTGGATACAATTTGTCCCTCGTTGCTCTCAGATTTTTTTTTAATTTAGAAAGGCATGGTTTTGTAATTTTTAATCTCCAGCAGTCAGTGGTGCAATAAATACTATGAAATTTTTTCTTGATTTTGTAAGTCAATATTCTCCTCCTCCCAATCATTTTCTGTGGTTTTCTGTGCTCTTTTCACTCTTCAGTTCCATAAACCAGTTTCCCATTTCCTGCTTCATTCCATTTTAATTATTCCATACAGAAGTGGTTACATTTGAAGATTTCATCTTCCTTTTACTGCCAGACAGTCATTCATTCTCCCTTCGATTGTCCATTTTCAATTTCTAAAACAATTATCAAAATTGAGTTTTTCAGTGTTAAAGTGGAGTCATATGTTGTACACAAAATGGCTTGTTTCATTCCCTGGAAGCATGAATTTGTTACAAGAAAATTCTGGGTTCAAATCTAGCCAGGCCATCCATAGAATGCACAGGGCAAGTTACTTGGAGCAGAGGCAAAGTTTATTTGACAGCATACAACAATCAAAGGTTGCAATGGAAGTTCAGATTTTCAAATGTTTACTTTTATATCTTTCCTTTGTTTCTCCCAGGGACAGAGTCTGCCCACTAGGAATTATTGGAAATTGTAATTAGCTGGATAGCCAAAAGGAGGCGCGCAATGGTTAGGCACCTAGCTGAGTTTGTGAAGTTTTTTTTCCACTCATTTACCATATCAACTGACTTCCTGTTCAATTAACATTGAGGCTGGAAGTGTCAGTCAGAGGAAGGGATCTCTCATTTATTTATAGGTGTATTCTCAGGTATCCTGAAAGGAATGATTACTTGAATGGCTACCATCTTTGTGTGTAAAGCAGGGGTGTCAAACTGCCGGCCTGCGGGCTGGATGCGTCATGCGGAAGCCACGCCCACCCCATTGCCGGCAATGGCAAAACTCTCCCGATACGTTGTGTGACATCATGTGACTTGCGAGCTTGATATGTCTGGTGTAAAGGATTTCCATTTCTTAAAGGATTTCTTATGATATTGATTGAGTGGCTGGTTTTTGCCAATTTCCTAGTGAGAGAAACACTTCACCAGTTCAGCCCAAGTGTCAATATCGACTGAAAAGCTTAAATGGTTCTTTGTTTTGTGATCTGGAATTTACTGAGAATAGGCATGGCCCATGCTGGCAGGTAATGTGCATGGCAAGGGTGACATAGAGTATGTCATGAGTCATATGAAAGTCACTTTCCTTCCACAGTTTGACATGTGCAAAAGAGATTTGTTTGTTTGTTTGTTTGTTTGCTGCTCATTTAGCAGTTAAGAAATCCAAGCAATATTGCTAAAACATTGATAAATCATGATATAATTAATGTTTAAGATAGGGCTGTGCCTTTGTCTAAACTCCTTTGATTTAACTTAGAGGAATAGGATAGACTACAAATTGGGCTCTGCCAAGAAGTGGCAAAGCCATCATTGCAGAAAGAGATCAGGCAAACTTCTCTTCTCCTGGAAGCTCTCCTGTTCCTTCTACAGCAGGGGTCCTCAACCTTGGCAACTTTAAGAGTTGTGGACTTCAACTCCCAGAATTCCTCAGCCAACTCTTAAAGTTGCCAAGGTTGAGGACCCCTGTCCTACAGTGTTGCAGAGTAACTTCTCAGAAGGCATGGATGATGAAGAAATTAGAAGGATATGGGTAGCAATCACTTTTTTCTCATCATTCAGTATATAACAGTCACAGCTGTATTGGTATTCAATACATATATGTTCAAAACTGTTTAATATCTGGCAATGGGAAGCATGTAGAATAACATATCAGAGAGATGCATTGGTCAGCTTTTATTTTATTTTTATAAAAAAAACATCTCAAGTTTCTTTCCATTCCATTTATTTTTTTAAAATGCATTTTAGTCAGTTGTCACTAAGTATACCTAGCAAATGAAAAATGTTTTATCCAAACAAGTAAAATTGATCTCAAGAGCATACTGTAAAAATTAGCAAGACCTGGAGCTAGAGCTGCTAGCAAATTTCACTTAAAGAGAACATTTGAAGCACATTTGTCTCATTGTTTTGCTTTTCCCTGTCTGGCAGAACCTCTGAAGAATTCTGATAACAGCAAAAAGAATCTCAGTAACAGAAAAAAAACATTTTAAGGAGAACCCTCCTAAATTCTTTGTGTTTGAACATTGACATATCTGACAGGCTACAGTCCAGTGCTTTAAATTGTCAGCAGTTGTCAGTCCCTCTAAATAGATCAGACCATGAAGTAAGCCCATAGGAAGAGTAAAACTACTTTTCTTGAGATTAAATATAATGACAGAATTTTGCAAATCTGCTTGTGTTGTATCACCTCTTTCTTGTTATATTCAGTGAATTAGGCAGGTGTTTGTTTTTAAATTCTGTGGATGTTGCAAACTTAAAAAATGCTTCAGCCCCTTTTATCTAGACAACAGAGCTTGCATACCTCTCTCAAGGTCATCTTTCTGACTTCTGAATAAGAAGTTGCATTAAAATGGAGTCAGTTATATTAGAAAAGCTGTCTAAATGAAACCAAAATTGCATCCAACCTAATATACTTTTTTTAGGAGCTGTGTGGTGCAGTGGTTAGAATGCAATATTTGCAGGCTGACTCTACCCACTGCCAGGAGTTCGATTCTGACCGGCTCAAGGGTGACTCAGCCTTCCATCCTTCCGAGGTTGGTAAAATGAGGACCCAGATTATTGGGGGCAATATGGAATTCAATCAGAATAGAACTAGAAGGGACCTTGGAGGTCTTCTAGTCCAACCCCCTGTTCAGGCAGGAGGTCCTATACCATTTCAGATAGGTTGCTGTCCAGTCGTTTCTTAAAAACCTCCAGTATTGGAGCACCTACAACTTCTGAAGGCAAGCTGTTCCACTGATTAATTGTCCTCACTGTTAGGAAGTTTCTCCTTAATTCCAGGTTGCTTCTCTCCTTGATTAATTTTCATCCATTGTTTCTTGTCTTGCCTTTAGTTGCTTTGGAAAATAAGTTGACGCCTTCTTCTTTGTGGCAGCTCCTCAAATACTGGAAAATTGCTATCATGTTTCCCCTTGTCCTTTTCTCTAGACTGGCCATTCCTGAATCCTGCAACCATTCTTCATATGTTTTAGTCTCCAGGCCTTTAATAATTTAGTTGCTCTTCTTTGCCCTTTTTCCAAAGTCTCAACATCTTTTTGTAATGTGGTGACCAAAACTCAATGCAGTATTCCAGACTTGGTCTTACTAAGGCTTTATAAGGTGATAGTAATACTTCACATGATTTTGATTCTATACCTTTGTTTATACAACCAAGGATTGTATTAGGTTTTTTGGTGGCTGCTGCACATTGCTGGCTCATATTTAAGTGATCACCCACTAGGACTGCTAGTTACTGTTTTTGAGCCAGGTTTTGTCTAATCTGTACTTGTGTCTTTGGTTTTTCCTACCTAGGGGTAAAACCTTGATTTTCTCTACATTAAATTTCATGTTGTTGGATAGAGCCTGATTGTAGGATTAGGGTTTGGCTAGTCTAAAGAAAAGAAGAAATAGGGGTATTCCAATATTTGAGAGGTTGCCACAAAGAGGAGAGGATCAACTTATTTTCCAAAACACCAGAGGGCAGGACAAGAAACAATGATTGGAAACTCATCAAAGAGAGAAGCAACCTGGAATTAAGGAGAAACTTCCTGACAGTGAGAACAATTAACCAGTGGAATGGCTTACCATCAGAAGTTATGGGTGCTCCATCACTGGAGGTTTTTAAGAAGATATTAAACAGTCACTTGTCTCAAATGGTATAGGTTCTCCTGCAGGGGATTGGACTAGAAGACCTTTAAAGTGTCTTCCAGCTGATTGATTGAGATAGCCAGCCATATAACTCTTGTAAATAAATAAATCAATAAAAATAAATAAATAAGATTTCTGTTAATGGTTTGCTCTTATGAGGGATGGTGCCTACAGAGGGGGAGATGGTGTGATGAACCACAGTGGAGCAGCAGAGCACATTCCAGAGTGAGGTGAGACTAGAGGCAACACAACCCAGAGCTGGATAGGAGACAGAATAAGAGAGTTATGATATCCCTATAATTTCCCAGAGTATATCCATTAGGGTGAGTGTAGTAAACATTTAGTCTATTGGATGTAAGCAAGTAAAGAACTGAACTTTGGCTGACTTGCTCTTGGGCTGGGCCTGACGGTCCTATTCCTTCCTGGATATATCGAAGACTGACCTTGAGGTCTTCTGCATTATAATGTATAATATGTGCATACTGTACCAGAATAAGAAAAAAGTTTTCAAAGAAGGAATTATTTGATCTGCTATCTACAGGTAGTCTTCCACTTATGACCAGTCACTTAATGACTATTCAAAATTACAACAGACTTCTGATATAATGCAAGTAAACAGTCTGTGGGGTCCTTGGTGCACTTTGAGATGACGGGTTTTTTTCAGACAATTCATTACCCAAATAGGTAACTTAGTTGGGTAATAAAACATCTGCAAGAAAACAACCAGAAAAACAGAATAACATAGCTGGAAGGAGCCTCGGAGGTCTTCTAGTTCAAGCCCCTGCTCAAGTAGGAGACCCTATACCATTTCAGACAAATGGCTGTTCAGTGTCTTCTTTAAAACCTCCAGTGATGGAGCATACACAACTTCTGAAGGCAATCCATTAATTGTTCTCATTATTAGGAAATTTCTCCTTAGTTCTAGGCTGGTTCCCTTCTTGATTAGTTTCCATCCATTGTTTTTTGTCTTGCTTTCTTATGCTTTGGAAAAAAGGTTGACCCCCTCTTCTTTGTGGCAGCCCCTCAAATAGTAAAACACTGCTATCATGTCACTCCTAGTCCTTCTTTTCACTAGATTAGGCATACCTATTTCCTGCAATATTCTTTATGTGTTTCAGCCTCCAGCCCCCTAATTATCTTTGTTGCTCTTCTCTGCACTCTTTCCAGAGTCTCAACATCGTTTTTATGTTGTGGTGACCAAAACTAGATGCAGTATGTAGTTTAAGATATAGACAATAACTTTCCTCTCTAAGTTTCAGCACTTAGTTCCTCCCCAAATTCCCTTCCCATCCATCTAGAAGCTATTTGATGTGGTTAATATGGGCCTGTGGGGTGTGTGGAAAGGGTATATTAAATCCTTTAATTCAAACATATGATAGTGGGTTTATAATCTCAACCTTTGGTGCCCAAATGACTGCTACTGAGACAGTCTGGGATGGAAAGAAGTCAAATGATATTTTGATGATAAATTTTTGATGTCAGCAAAGGGACAATAAAATACAAATAGTTTTCTGCATTCCCAGAAATGTATATGTGAGCATTGCTTCCAAATAAAGAAAGAACTCTTTCATCTCATTAATTTTAATTGGAAATATCCACACTCCTACAGAAGTTATCCACTGATATCAGCTATACATAAAATGTTTAAATCTGGACTGTGCTTTTTGCCTCAGAGATCAATTTCTTTAACAAAAAAAATCATGTTTTCTTTATCATTTGCTGCCTTAAAAACAAGCTTTTCTAAAACTCATTAGGTATTGTGTTTTTCTTACCTTTTGAAATTCTGCCATTTGGAACCAAATCCCTGTAGAGATGAAGATAAACTGATTTTGTTCACAAACATTCTCCAGTAAGATTAGTTGAAGTTTTGCATTATTTAATTAATGCATAAATATGAAAAAAATTACTGCAATCAGAAGTTTATAACAATAGCTAGAACAAGGATTGTGCTACTCTTTTATCACACTATTGTGTACACCAGATGATCATTGAAACTCAAGTGCCTGCTTAATCAAAGAAGAGGTTATTGCCTTTCTCAAGGCTATTAAAGTTTGATACATCTTGCTGCTAATTAACCATGTTCCATCTTGCATGACATTTGCTCTTTTTCTGCTTGACAATTATTTCATTATTTGATTATATGGCCTTCTTTTTCCTTAACCCTCTGCATGTTGTGTTTCATATTGTGATGTCATTGTATCTGCACTACAAGATGTTACTCTTTGCTCATGAAACAAAAGAAACAATTGGTTTCATCATATAATATTTCTCTGAATGCCACTTTTTCTTATGTCTCAGTGATCCTCATCATTAGTCTAAAAGTTTTGAAAGCCAATTCAGTTTGAGCAACATGCGTATGTCTTCTGCACTTAGGCCTAATCTACCAGCAAGTAGCAACAGAAGAAGGAGAAGGGGAAGGAAGAGAAGGGGAAGAAGAAGAAGAAGAAGAAGAAGAAGAAGAAGAAGAAGAAGAAGAAGAAGAAGAAGAAGAAGAAGAAGAAGAAGAAGAAGAAGAAGAAGAAGAAGAAGAAGAAGAAGAAGAAGAAGAAGAAGAAGAAGAAGAAGAAGGAGGAGGAGGAGGAGGAGGAGGAGGAGGAGGAGGAGGAGGAGGAGGAGGAAGAAGGGGAAGAAGAAGAAGGGAAGGAGGAGGAGGAGGGGAAAGAAAAGGAGAAGATTGTTTTTCATATTTATTGGACACCATCAAGAGTGTTTCATAATGATTATTTGTGTCAGTGTTGCCAGAAAGTTGAGGACATCTTAACTCATGTGTTATGGTCATTTTCCTTTTTATGTTTCTTTTGGAGTAAAGTTATATAACACATTGACAAAATTATCAGGGTTATTGAAAAACCAAATTATTGTTTTTTAAAGTTATGCATATTATATTAAACTATATACTACTACCTGGAACTCAATATGTTCTGAACAAGTATGGTTTTTTTATGCTCGGGGAATTGCTAAAAGAATAATACTTAGCAAACAGAAAATTCTGAAACTCCAGACAGGATTGGGTTTTAGAGATATGTAATCTGACAATTTCTGAGAAAATTATATATTCTGCCAATCAAAAAGAAAGTTATGTTATCTCTTCATTTGGAAAAAAAATTGGACAGGGTTGGTGAATATTGAAAGCTTACGTTCAAAGATTTACAAAATAAGGTGAACTTGGGATATATTTGTGATTAAAAGCTTTTGATCTCTATTTTTTATTTGTTATAGCAGGTTGTTTATTTTGTTTTTGATTTTGAGTGGTGAGTTCATTTATTATTTCAGGTTTTCTGCTATTTCAACTTCTTCTGAGATGTAAGTTACAGTCTGGCCTAGTACACACTGAAGATAGACACTCATGCCTTGTCATATCTCTACCGTGAAGATCAGCCCCTTCAGATGGCACAAAATGAAGCAGCATATTAGCTTACCAAGCCATTGTGATTCTACTGTGTCATATTGCTGCACTAGCTGCTCTTGTGGCTGGTTTGCTTCTCTGTGCAATTCAAGGGCTGGTGCCTACTTTTTAAACCCTAGTGTCTATTGCTCATATTTCTAAGAGAGTCCTCCCTAAACAGATGCTGCCTATCTGACCAGGTGACAGGAATGGCTGCAGAAGATCCTCTGTTCTTGGGAGGTGCAGGAAGAAGAAACCCAACAGCAGAGATTCTCTGTGGGTGCTCCTTCCTGTGGAAAAGTCTATTTTTCAAAACCAAGAAGACTTACAGCAAAGCAATCTGGTAAAAAAAAACACCATTCTGATCTTCATTGAGCTATGCCTTCAGTGTATAACTCTTTTCTTTCTACAATCCATTTTCAAAGTGGATTTAACATCTTGAAGGATTTTTTGTCTGTCAGTGTTGACTCATGGTGTCTGCCAGACAAGTCCCTGCAGTTTTCTTGACAAGGTTTATTTGGAAGTCATTTGCCCTTGCCTGTTTCCTAGGGCTGAGAGAAAGTGACTGGCCCAAGATCACCAGCTGGCTTTATGCTTGAGGCAGGACTAAAACTCAGAGTCTCTTGGTTTCTAACCTGTGCCTTAACCATGACACTAAACTGGATCTTATATGAAGGATTTAGAACACTATAATTTCTGAACATTTCTATTTTAGGCAAAGATACACTCAAATTGAATGTATTTTTTTCAACAATATTCCTTTTCCTGTAACAGAACAGTACAATATAAGAATACTGCACAGGAAAGTTTCAGTTTTTGTTCAGGGTTTTGTTTTTTTGTTTTTTGTTTTGCTTTCAAACTGACCTAGCATAGCAAACAGTTTTTTTCTATTGAATCTATCTGACCTAGCTTTAATTGGTGGCTAAAATGAGCAATGCCTTACTAATAAGAATTGTAAAATAATCTACCTAATCCCATTGTTTATGTCATAAATATGATTATTTTATTAGTCTGTCCCTTAATTTCCATAGCAACCAATTTAGCTAGCAAGTGAGTTTGCACAGATGTGTGATGTATAAAATAGAGTAGTTAATGCATGCCCCCCAAAAGACCTCAAAATGTAATTTTTTTAAAAAAAAATCCACATGATAACGTGTCATCTTCATAGCTGTGAAATATTAGGCAGGGAATTCTTCTTCCATTTCTCTTATTTTCTAGGCTTGGGGCATTCTGCAATATCAATATCAATCAAGTATCCCAGAACCATATAGAAGTAATATCTTGTTTGATGTGTGATACATTTATTTGTACATATGACAGGGGATTGCTAAGCAACCTGCCTGAGAACAATAGCCAGCAACAATTTACATTCTGCCAGGTGACATATTTGGAATGCTGACTTATTCTGAAACATAAATAATTCAGCCTGATCATTGTTTCCTCCTGTTTTAACAGCCCCAATTCCCTGCTAAACGGCTTGCTGGCACAGCAGGAGGGAACAAGAACTGCTGCTTGTGTATTGCCCAATCACTCCCTATTTGTATCAGCAAAAAGGCTTCAGAGCAATGAAAGTGCATAGAACTGTAAAGATCAGATGAAAAGATTGGGAAAATCTCAACTCATGAGGACATGGGATATAATAGCCAAAAGGCAATGCATCTCCCACTGGTTTTGCATAAAATTTCTGCTTTATTGGGACTAAGCCATGGTTTTGGTTTCTGAGTCCTGTTTGAGGTAGATAACAATTTCTAGACTCAGACTAGCTGAGTACTTTCTGTTTCTAATTCTTGATTTTTTCCCCCTTTGATTTGTATAATTCTTTGGTATCTCCTCTTATCCCCAATTCTTTACTCATACCAGTATGCTGAACATTATAGTCTTCAGAATTTCAGCATTTGGATATACTACATTCAAATATATGACTCCAAATACCTTTGAATCACTTCTGACAGTAAAATGTGGAATTAAACCTAAACTTTATAAAATAGACATTTTAACTATATTTAATATAGTACATGTACTGACAAATATTTCAGTACATAGCATAACAACAATTCTGGTATCAGCTGTAGCTGATTCTGATTCTTTCAAAGTCCTGGTTTCCATATCTATTTTATCTTACCATACATTATTAGGAATATACTTTCAAAATTTAATTGTTCATTCTAAGATGTCACAAGGTCCACCGTGCTTGGCTGTGGTAACTGTAATAGGATAAAGATCTCATTAGATTTCATCTGGAAAGATTTGAATAGAAAGCTAGAAAGTCAGTCATAGGAAGAAAGACCAAACCATCAAGTCTGTTAGCCTAGAATAAAAAAGTATTAAATGTAATAAATCATGCTGAAAATGGGAAGTAGAAGTGAGGCATACTTTTTTCCATGTCTCCTACCTTTTTCTGTTCAAAATCTTTTTGATGGGAGAGCACTCAACGATGGTTTTTCATCTGAAGTAGCATAGCCTGAGGGAAAAATATTTCCCCCTTTCCCTTTTTTTCCTCAGAAAGTTTAAACTAGCTTTTAGATTTAGGTTGTTCCAACTCTAGATAGACAGATAGAAAAGAAGATAAAATTAAATGATTTGTAATTGATTACCCATAAGCATCCTGTTCCAAAATTTCTTGGCCTATATGTGTAGTGCTGGCCCTGTAATACTTCAACATAATAAAACAGTGCTAATAATGCAATTGCTATCTAACAGGGTTTACATGTGCTTAAACATAGTTAGGTTTTTCAGAATAATAGGTAACTTTACACCTAGAAATACTTATCCTTCAGGTCCACTGTTAACACAAACAATAAATATGCTCAGGAATCTGAAACACAAATCAAACCATTAGCAGAAGATGTGAGCAGCCTCCAAGCATTCATCTATTACATAGAAAGTGGGTGAAGGAATCCCTATTCAACCCCCTACAGCTACTGATCTGTTTCCTAGACAAGTGGGTAGAATTTTCCAAAAAAGCACTAAGTGTAGAAACCACATTTTTTATTTTCTAAGAATGCTGACATCGGCATGCCACAGAAACAAAAGCAATGTCAACTGGAGAGTGGTTGATTGGCTGTACTTTCTCTTTCTCTCTCTCTTTAAATTAAAAGACTTTAACTAAAGATAAAGTTAAATGGGAGAGTGAATGTAAGTATGTTGGTGCCCATGACCATAAGAATTAATTTAGTGTGCCTTCTAACACAGATTCAACTAACTCCATATTTTAAAATAAATGTGTGGAGCAGCACTCATTTCTTCTTCAAAATGTAGGCCACCAATTTTGGTAGATACTAAGCTGACCTAACTAAGGTAAATGTATTTATTTTTCAGAACTTTGTTTCTTTGTCTGACATTGTCTTTTAACTTCATTATCAAATATTGTACTACTAAACTGATAACAAGGTGCAGATTTATAAAATACCCACTTTTTTCAAATACATGAAAGATAGCATCCAAGAATGGGAATTCTTAGAAAACTTAGAAGCATCCTCTTTCTCCCTCACTTTTTTCTGAAATCTGAATCATATAAAATGTAAGACAACCCAACACAAGGCAATAAACTAAATGATTTTAAAGTTAAGAGGTTAAAGAGAATTGCCACAATAAAAGACACAGCAAACTTGGGAATCTTAGAGGTTTGGGGAGGAACCTAAAAATGATATTCTCGGCCACAGCCCCTCCTTCTTAACCTTTAACATTGACACTTGCTTAACCCAATACCACATTCACTATTTCTAAAACTGGAAAGAGTGATTGCTGGCCTGGCCTTAGTTTTTATGAAGCTGGAGACATCAGTTGTCTTTTGAAGAATATTGTGTTAAAGTTTTAATTAGACAGCAATTAATTTTATTGTCTATTGTTATATTTTATTGATATTATTATAAGACACCAAATTACTTAAATAGGCAGTATATAAATACATAGAAAGACAGACATGTAAATATCTTGAACCAAAATAAATTTAGTTGAAATATTGGTGCATTTATTCTTTAAGGGGATCTTTATTGGTCCTGCCAAAGCAGGGTCCTCATTTGGATATGAAAGTGACCTAACATTACTCCCTGGTTCAAATATGATTGGAAGTTTAACATATATTTTCCAAACATTCCACAGTGTTTGGAAATTTAACAAACAGCTACAAAAACAATAAAAATCATAATATGTCTAGGAATAATCATGTTGCAAGACAAAATGAGAGTAAAATATGACTATAAAATGTTATCTAAATTTGTTATAGAAGTGCAACATGCAGAAGAAGGATAGAACAAATTTCTTGATGACCACATGCAAAACAGACTTGTATTGGGCAATGACCAATTCACTTAAATTCATGTCAGAAATCCACCTAATGCACCCATTAGATGAACAGTAGTTACTGCATGTTATGGACAAGTTGCCAAAACACTTGCTGAGTGTGCAAGGTTAATCATTGTGTGACATATAATGTGGATAGTTCTTTGATCAAATCCAGCAAGTTTTGATACAGCAGCCACAAATGTTAAAAAATTCAGATGGATCTTCATTAAGAATGGATGCAACTGGTATAATAACATTAAATGCACCAAAACATTCTGGTACATTGTCACGATTGGTGTATTCAGGAGCTTCAGAAATGTCCCAAACTGTGAATATAATTTTGAGCAAGAAGATAACCAGAAGTGAATGCCATAAGCAACTCCCTATCCTCTCCCATGGGCTTACATTTCACAGCAAAGGTAATAGATGTAAGGGAATAGAGTACATGGTTTTTGTTTTGTTTTTTGATTGATTGAAAAGAAATATTTTTCAGTAAAGTGACTCCCCAAGCCTTTTATTTTTAGATGTAATAAAGCATATGGGTAAGATTGCAAGAGTAAAAAAACTTTTAATAGCGTTGTTCACAGTCTAATTTATACCTCTAATGGGAAGAATGGTGGGAGTAAGAAAAAGCAAAAAAAACAACAAACTATAGCTTTAATTTATTCTCAAGGTAAGTTTAAAAACTGTAAAAGTTTTTGAATAAACAAGCCTGATAATAAAGTTTTATATCTCATTTTCAGTCATGGTCATATATAATTAAAATACAGATTTACTTCTTTGTGATGTCTAGTCTGTTATGCAGTCTACATTTCTTGTATCAGCTTGAAAGGGACCTGTTATCTCTTGCTGGATTAAGGAATGAACTCATATGTAAGGTATTTCAAATGATAAGCTGATATACATGGTGTTTAATTTTCTTGGGACAGGATAATTTTTCTTCTTCATTAACCACAAAAGTGGGAAGATCATAAAAAGGGAAGCACATTGCATTCAGTAAGAAGAAATGGGAGAAAAGCAACATTATTAAGTAAGCAGCATTGTATTGTCTAGGGACTGGATATTGGTTAATGACTTAACAAGCATTCTGCCTGGTTTATAAAATACTTTACAATATAATAAATATAATAGTAATATACAATATAATAGTAATGTAAAAGCATCAGCATACATAACTCATTTTTTTAAAAGGTGGTGAAAATAATAACAAGAAGCAGTGCAGAGTTCTCAAAAGCATGAACACTGTTTATTTAAAACTAAAGTTTGAATTTAGTGCAGAAACAGAACTGTCATTCTAGAAGTCTCTTATTGCATTTAGCATTAAATAGCTAATCACTCTGCTCCCCCAAGGCTGGCATATTCTAATAGGTTGAACTTTTGAAGATAGCTTCAAAGGCAATCCCAATGAAAAACCCACCAAGAAGTCAACCAGACCTATATACACTTCCTTTGGAGTGGGTGGAGTCTTTCTGTTACTTTAGATAGAGAACTTAATCAGAAGATACTGACCCTCCCAGGCAACACAGTCCTGGATTGTATAAACAGAGGCATAGGATCACGATCAAACAAAGTCTTAGTACCACTTTATAAAACCGTAATAAGACCACACCTGGAATACTACAACCAATTTTGGTCACCCTACTGCAAAACAATGGCTGGAAACTAATCAAAGAGAGAAGCAACCTGGAATTAAGAAGAAACTTCCTAACAGTGAAGACAACCAGTGGAGCCGCTTGCCTTCAGAAATCATACGTAGGTGTTTCATCACTGGAGGTTTTTAAGAAGAGGCTAGACAGTCATTTAACTGAAATAGTATAGGTTCTCCTGCTTGTGCAGGGGGCTGGACTAGGTCCTCCAAGGTTCCTTCCAGCTCTATTCTATTCTCTGGCCACTTTCAGTTTGTTCCTTAATTTTTGGAGATAGGTGTCAATATAATGTCTATGGGTACAACCCAACCAAATTAAGGCTTGTGGAAGCTCATTGATTTCAATGCTCCCTTTGAAACAATGAAAATTAAATGTGCTTATCTTGTGCTTAGTCATGACCAATGGCATTATTTATTTAGTTGATATTCTACTCTTTCCCAAATTCCTCAAAGTAGTTTGCAAAAATTGTTCTCCTACTTTCCTTATATCACTATAGTCAGAGAATATCACCCAACTGAGTCATGGCTTTAGCTTATATCTACCCCTCTGGTTATTTGTTTCCTGATTTGTATTATAAGACTTTAGGCCCATTTAGTGTAGTAGTTGTGGCACCAGGAGACTAAGATTTCTAGTCCTCTCCTAGGCATGAAGCTAAATGGGTGAACTTTTGCCAATCTCACACTCAGTCCTAAGAAGGAGGCAGGGACAAACCACTTCTACCAAGAAACCTGCAAGGGCTTGTTCAGGTCATCAACTGGAAGACACTAAAAAGAGAAAAGGAAGGGGAGGGAGAGATGGAGAGATGGGGAGAAGGAGAGAGCAATTGTGACTGTCAGCCCCCATGTTTTGAAAGCACCCCTACCCTGAGTACCTCATCTCTGAGGCATCTTGATGTACAGCAAAGTGTATATTGTATAGCACAAGCCATACGCCTCAGAATCTATAACACATTTATGTATGCAGAAAATTTTAGTAGCAATATTTAGACAGCATCAGTAACAGAAACAGAAGACTCAGAGAAACCTGATAGCTCTCATCACTAAATTGAAATACTATTCTGCTCTGATCCTTGACAAAGGAAGGTTATTAAATGGCAGACTGAAACTTTCATCACATTTGCAGTTTTATCCATCTTTGCCCTTTAATCCCTCCCATTTTTCCTACTGCCATCACTAATTCTTCCAGGCAAGTTGCCAGATAGAATTTACTAAGATGCTGCCCAGCCATAATGAGGACGAAAGCATTCCATTCTGTTATTGGCCATGATGCCCTACTTCTGGTTGCTGAATTAATTTACAGAGGGGAGCATTGCTGTCCAAATTCTGCAGCAACCTCCTCAGCTTTTGTGACAGGGGAACCAACACTTTCTGATACACACCTGTATCCCACCCTGAATTTGCAGACATATAATAAAGTGAGTAAGTTATTATTTTTATCCTACAGTTATATGGAGCAATCCATGCATACCACGAAGAAGGCCTTTCCAAGGCCATCTAGCTCTTAAAAAACTAATATCAGTTAGCAGGTTTGGAATTTGAGATCAAGGAAGGTTCTCATCGCATTGAAGAAGTGGTGCAATTCTAGGCTTTCAAGAGAGGATATTTCTTTTCTTTCTTTTTTTGCAGAGATTAGTTGAATTTGACAGTTATCAAGAGTTGGATTGCAATTATTATTTCAGTGACCAGAAGTCAGTGCCAGTATTTGACTTGACCAATGTTCTCTTGGCCTATTTCTAGAGGTATAATTGTGTTAGTATGCAAAAGCATTTGAAAAAAAATCAACAAATTATGCATTGTTTTAGCTGCCAGAATCACCAATACGTTTATGAGATGTATGATGTATCATCTCAGTTTGGGTTGGGGTTTTTTTTTGTCTTTCAGGAGCAAAGGTTATCAGAATGAGGCTTATATCATTATACACATATCCTGAATGAGGCTAACATTCTTCTGATAATAATTGCAGATTGAGGGATTACTGGCATATATTTTGGAGCTATGCTCACTGAGTTCATAGAAAATGCAAATACAAGTATATGCATAAGGATACAGGGGCTACATTTATAGAATCATAGAATAATAGAATTGCAAGGGACCTTGGAGTCTTCTAGTCCAACCCCCTGCTTAAATAGGAGGCCCTATACCATTTCAGATAAATGGTTGTCCACCCTCTTTTTGCAAGCCTTCAATGATGGAGCACCCACAACTTCTGCAGGCAAACTGTTCCATTGGTTGATTGCTCTCACTGTTGTTCCTTAGTTCTAAGTTGCTTCACTCCTTGGTTAGTTTCCATCCATTATTTCTTGTCATGCCTTTTGGTGGTTTGGAAACTAGTTTGAAAGCACCAAAAGGCATTCCAAATGTGTTATTGGGATGAGTGTATTATTGCATTCAATTTTTATGTTAATTATAATGAATTATGGTTGGTGTTATTATTCTCCAATCAGATATTTACTAACTTATCAATTCTGTAACAATAAACAATATAATTTTGGAATTTCTATGAATGGTACATGTAGTGATTTCAGGAGCAGCAAAAGACCCAAACTGAACAGGGTTTTATCATACATTAAACCAGAAAAAGGCACACCAAGATTAAAATGATTCAAACGCAGCATGTTGTACACATGCACTTACTAGAACTCCAAACATATTGAATAGATAAAATTATTTTATTTCATCAAATCAGCTGCATTATAAACATTATTTCATTGTTGTCTGAAACAGAAATTCAGTGACGTTTGAAAGGGTACACTGCTTAACTGCTTTCTTCTCCTAGTTTTTTTAGTTCAATTTCCGAGATCAATTATGGTTGGTCTCACAATCAGACAGATATTTAGATATTGGCATTAATGAAGGCAAATATACCTGTCCCAGGATAGTGTTGCAGGATCCAATCTGGGTCGGCCACCAGGACCAGAGATTTAGTCTTTCCAGCTTTCCGACTGGATAGGCAGAAGCAGTTGTTTAATAATATTAGAGGTATATCGTCACAGNATTATTATTATTATTATTATTATTATTATTATTATTATTATTATTATTATTATTATTATTATTATTATTATTATTATTATTATTATTATTATTATTATTATTATTATTATTATTACATACACAACAATGTGAAATCACATTTCCCAATTCTTTAGCTGGTGTTGGTCTTCATATGCATTGAGTTCCTCCCAACCACCTAGGATATCATAATGTATCAGCATATTATGTGTGGAGATCCAACTACTGTGGCCTTTTGTAATGGACAGGTGGAAATGTTGTTTCCAGAGTTTGTATTATCCTATTTTTATTTAATTGTATTATTTAGTAACGGAGAAGGAACAGGACTGACCATTGCACTGAACACAATAATGCAAATATAAATGCTTTCATAGATTTCCAGGATTGATTTCTTTCCCATCCTATGATGGCTGATTCCTATCTAAAATTAAACTGTGATGAATTCATATTTCTTTGTGGTTTCTTAAAGTTCAGATTTCAGTGTATGTTAGTTAACCGTTGCCTTTAAATGCCTTGAGAACATTATAATCCTAGACTGCCACCAATTTATAATTTGATATGGTAGACCAATGGCATGGTTAAATCCATAATAATCACTGCATACTGTCTTCACTGGGCCTCCCCCACGTGAATTAGAATGATAGCTTTGGTCCCAGAAGTATTGTTATATTCAGACAGCTTAGCTAATAAAGTGCCAATGAAGCATAACTATGGATTTTTTTTTTAAGTATCTTCCCTGTCATTTGACAGCATTTAAGACACAATGGAGCAAATTGCCTTTGTCTTCAAGTCCTTGTAGCCAATTTTAACAGAATCAAGCCAGTCTAAACAGACACTTGACATCTTGTTCAGCCTCAGTAAAAAAGGGTGGTATATTTCAAAAAAGTAAAAAGGCTGCCTACTTAACAAAAGGTAAAGCACTGAAAACATGGACTGGGATCCAAAGAGCCATTTCAGCAAAGTTCCATACATAACTGAAGCTGTCAGCACCTCCTCTTCATGCAGGAAGACTTTGGAAAATGCTTCCTAATAGTTGGAAACCTTTTAGGTTGGCATTTATTTTCTACAAAACATATAGCTAAAATGGGAAAATGGTTTCCTTGTTTCTTAGCATGTTCACAGCACTGTGCTCTTTTGCAGGTGCTTCTGAAAGCCTCAGCAATCGTTACTTTTTTGTATTTATTTCAATTTGTTTGTTTTGGTGGCTTCAAGTCATTGTTGACTCCTGGTGACTACTTGGACAAGTCTCTGCAGTTTTCTGAAGTGTTTGCTAGGGTTGAGAGACGGGGACTTCCCCAAGTCACTCAGCTGGCTTTGTGCCTCAGGCAGAACTAGAAGTCACACTCTCCTGGTTTCTATCCTAATTCCTTAACTGCTACACAAAAATGGCACCCTTTTATTGCCAATAGTGAAAGACAATTTGTTGTATCTTACTTGTTTCAACTTATGTTATGATACCCACTAAATTCCAAAAGCTAAAAACACATGAATTAATAAAATCTTTGCATTAAAAAGATTAATAAACTAGCTGATCTACCTATTTGGCTTCGTCTTGTAAAGAATTAAAAAAAATCATTTTTACCAGTTGATAGGAGAGGATAGATAATCTTATAATGGCCAGAGGCTTAATACATTGGAGGGCACTTACTAAGGATTTTGGTGTGTGAGGCCAAAAAGTAGAATCAACAGAATGTAATTGTAGCTGTCTACAACTATGTATGAAGTTTCCCTTTTTTTCACTAGCTTGGAAAGGAATATTTTGGAAGTTTCCTTTTTTTTAATGTGTTAAGTTTCTTTTATTTTTTAAAGAGATATACTGGGTTGACTAAAAGTTCTGCAGAGTTGTAAAAAAAAAAAAGTTCAGAGACTGCATATGGACCTCAGGCTACATACACACACACACACACACACACACGAGGGGATACAAATACAGATACACACACACACACAGAGAGAGAGAGAGAGATAGAGAGAGAGAGAGAGAGAGAGAGAGAGAGAGAGAGAGAGAGAGAGAGAGAGAGAGAGAGAGAGAGAGAGAGAAACATACACACAAGTGGGGGACAGAATCTATAACAGAGTTTGTGCTTGATTCAAACAGTCTCAACTGGATGTGTTAGGAACTATTGTGCTGCAGCTTCCAGACTTCTGGGCAACATTGAGCTGTTGAATTTCTACTTTTCTCTTTCTCATCAAAATAATTATTTTTTCTTCCTTCAGGAGCCAAAAAATTTTACTTGAAAAAAAAAGATTTTCATAACTATTCATATCTGCATTCTCTCTGTCATTCAGAAACTACAATTTGTACCAACGAACATCATAGGTGAGTGCTGGAGCTGATGGTCTTTCTTTATACTTGCAGAGAAGAAATAAGAGAGAAAAATTCAAATAAATCTTGGCAGAAATATAGAAATGCAAATGAAACTGATAGAATTATGTTAAAATCCAGCGAGTACCAAATGCCCTTGATGCTTTATATCAGACATGTCAAACTCGCGACGTCACGTGACATTGCACAACATATCGGGACGGTTTTGCCATTGCCGGCAATGGGGTGGGCGCGGCTTCCGGATGATGCATCCAGCCTTGGGCTGGCAGTTTGATACCCCTGCTTTATATGATCTGGCTGCCTGAATCCCCAATCCTGTGCAAATGCAATTAGCTCAAAGTGGTACATTAAGGGAAGGGAGGGAATGACTGCTAGAAATAAGTAAGGGGTGTCAGCTAAATAAATATAGGCAATTTAGTTTTTTTTTTAAAAAAAAACAACAACAACATTTTATAGCAATTTTTACAATGTCCTATAAGAAAAAAAACTCTTTTTTTCTTTTCTGCACTTTTTATTGTTTTGTCCTTTCAGGTTTTAGCTTGTATTATTTTTTTCATTGTAATTGTAATGTACTGAGCTGTGGTGATGCAATGGTTAGAATGCAGTATTGCAGGCTAACTCTGCCTACTTCCAGGAGTTTGATCTTGACCGGCTCAAGGTTGACTCAGCCTTCCATCCTTCTGAGATTGGTAAAATGAGTGTTGAAGGCAATATGCTGTCAAATTGCCAAGAGAGTGCTGAGAAGCACTATGAAGTCTAAGTGCTATTGCTATATGTAAGTCTAAGTGCTATTGCTATATTAATAAAAGTATTATTGTAAAGATGAGACAAAGGGGTTAAATAAGAATTTCCTTTAAAGTATATTGGGAAATCCTTGTAAGTGCAACAGATGGTATTGTAACAGTGCTGCCAATAGCCATTGATCATTTGAAAAAAATGCTATGGGAGGGAGGAAATACATCAATAATACAAGTGGCTTCTGCATCTTGGAACTGTCAATAAGTGGGAAAGTTGCCTGAGAAGAAAAAGGGATACCCGGAATCCCTCTGTGACTCCTTGAGCTTTCCCTGTGAGCTTAAAAATCAACAGGCATTTGTTTGAAATCTTAAAATGACTTGGAAAAGCCCCAAAGGTGCTTTTTCAAGAGGCAACTGGACTTCCTTGTTTGTTTTTTTTGAAGACTTTTCACTTCTCATCCAGGAAGCTTCTTCAGCACTGACTGGATGGTGGGGAAGTCAGAGCTGAAGAAGCTTCTTGGATGAGAAGTGAAACATTTTCAAAGAAAAACAAGAAAGTCCAGTTGCCCTTGGAAAAGCATCAATGGGGCAACCATGACTGAGAATCTCCATAGACTTGGAAAAGCAAGACACCAATAAAACAGAATACACGTAACTAAAGGTTGAACTGTAAAGTTCTTGGTGCTCTCTGAGCTTTATTGTAGGCTTGCAAATGGTTCATTAACTGATTGGATAATATCATCAGTGTAATGTTGTTACACTGATGATGTTATCTAGTTGAGCAATGAAAGGTCTGCAAGCAAACAACCAAGCTCAGAGAACACCAAGAACTTCAAAGTAAGAAACATTGAATCCAATAAGACTTAACATCTGAAAAAATAGGCATAGGAGTATTCTTTCAGAATTAAAACACAAGATTTTCACTTTCATTTCCTCCCCCTTTTCTTCCCCTTCCCCTTCCTCTTCCCCATTTCCTTCCTTCTTTCCTTCTTTCCTTCTTTCCTTCTTTCCTTCTTTCCTTCCTTCCTTCCTTCCATGATTCTCCTCAGCATTGCAGACTGGGCAAATCTGTACTCAGACTGGACAGTTTCAGATATTTGCAAAATCTCTACAAGATACTACTTTGAACATTTTCTACTGCATCACCAGAAGTAAGGAAAAACATATCCAGGTCTTTAGAAGATAATATAATTCTGCAAATAATTTATTCACAAATACTGAATCTTTTCAAGTGTTATGATTAAAATATAATATGGTTGTCTGATATGTCAGTATATTTAGGAGACACTGAAAAATTATAATGAGACAATAGATAAGAAAAATGTGCTCAACAAGGGTAAAGGGGGGATGTACTCATATGCAAGTGAACAAAAATATTGGGTAATTATAAAGAATTTCAGGATCTGTTATAACCAAATAGTTATGCAATGGTAACAGCTGCTGCCTGACAAAAGAAATTACAGCATGCAACCTTATAGTCTATAATTTAATAAAGTGAAAGTGATGTGAGGCATAAAACAATCCCAAGATACTCACAATAAAAATGCATTTGGAAAAGTCCCACAGGGGTGTGACAACAGCCTGAAAATATTTGAAAAAAAAGAAACAAGTAATTAAAAATACAGGACAGAATTGAATTTCTACGTTATAGTGACTTGCCAGTTAAAGCTTGTTTTTTAGATTTTAGATACCTACAAGTCACCAAAATAATGCCCTGCATTTTTTAATCCGAAGGGTTGGAAAGGAGGCTGTTTCACTTAATCTGTGGCATTCATTATTGTTTAATAACTTATCCTAAGACTTTGCATTTGGGGTCAAGATTGGTCGGTCTGCCTGTCTGGGTAAATCTCCTTTTCCATCATATTCTGTAGAGATTTTGAATGAAATCTTGGAGTCGCTAATGGGCTGGATGATAGTAAAAAACTGGAATTATGTCCAGATGAAACAAATGGAATTAGTCTGCTATTAGTCCGAAGATGCTTGGTTACTTTCATTAAAATATCCAAGTTATAGTGTGAGAGCATTGCTTGGTCTGATTTTATCCTGAAATATCAGTTATTAACTGTAGCCATGCAGGTTTGACTGGCATTTTAGTTGCATTTGTTCTGATATGAGACCCGGCCACAGTTTTACATAGATTACTGGCATCTCAATTGGATTATTATAAGGTGCTTTCCAAGGACATTTTCTTGAAAACCAGTTGGAACCAACAACACATAAATACTGTTTCGAGGAAAATTTTGAGGGCTAACACTATGAAATCAATTGTTTCTTTTCTTCATGTCATCCTCTTTCACAACCCACTTTTTGGGGGAATTTTTATATTTTTGGGAAAGAGGATTCCTACATCTGCCCAAACTTTCCACAGCTATCAAGTAGTTTTGCTTTTTCTTCATCTAAATCTATCAACATCTTGGATTAAATAAGTACTATGTAATCAATATACTAAATAGTTCTTGGCTTTTGTAATTAATATATGCATGTGAGATTATATCTATGATCTAGCCACCAAAATTAATTAAAAGTATCTTAGACTATATCACTACTAGACTGAAATAAAAAAAATAGTTTTCATATTTCTTTTGCTTTCATCTGATGGTCATTTGGATTTTTGCAGCTTAGATATGATAGTGCAGTGTATTCTGTCTGATATCTTTCAGGAATTACTTTGAGGAAATGGAACTGTTGAATTAAATGCTATCTGTATGATTCCAGTGACTTTAAACAATCATCACATTAGTATGATCAATAAGGTTTAATCAAGTTATAAACTATTACTAAAATTTACTCCTGAATAAATGACATTATTCCAGAACTAATTAATTTCTGAATATAATTTCAGGAATCCTTTCTTTCTAAAGCAGCTAAAGGATCACCCCAAGTATCCACTTCATTTCGTAAGGACAAGAACTGAGGAGATCTGCTCATGAGGATAGACCTCACAATGCAGACCTAGAAAGGAATCTTGTTATTTGCATCTCAGTGCTTTAATTCTATTTCTGAAGTTCACTACTTCAAGGTGTAACTTTTGTTCACCTAAATCATGCTGGATGGTTTAGAAAATTATCTCTAAATTGCAATTTCACCATTAAAACCTATTCTTAAAAATAAATTAAATTTAAATTACAGCAGCCTTCCCTAACCTGGAAGATCATGTTGGATTTCAGTTCTCATAATTCTTAGTCTACTGATGTTTGTGCTGGCTAAGGATAACATAGATTGGAATACAATCCTTACATGGAAGAGTTCAGAATGGCTTTGGAAAGAATGAAAACTCCAGCTCTGATGGCTATGTATCCAGTACTTTCTATGTATTTCTTAGATTCATCCTACATTATCTGTGGATATACATTCTATTATAAGGCATGTGTAAAAATGATTAGGAAGAGTTTTCTCTCAGAAGTGAAATGCAGCATTTTCCCCCTATTCATTAAGAGTCCAAACTTTTTCATGCTTTCACATGTAAATAAAAAATGTTGCTAGTTGAGAAGACATTTATTGAGTGATTATATACTGCTCAAAAAAATAAAGGGAACATTTTAACATGGAACTGAAGGAGTTTGCATTCCCTTTATTTTTTTGAGCAGTATATTTCCTGGAGACTTTCGTGTGGCCATGTCCAGATTTATCTGAGAAAGTTTGATAATCTTCCCCAATACCTAGGGGATGTGTTCTTATTTAGGGTTCATGTCATCTGATATTCAAATGTGTCTATACTATTCCTTGGCAGCAACACAAATATAGTTTGTCACTGCCTGCTTTTGAGTTTGATTCTGAAGTTTCCTCCCCTAGACTTCTGTCATGCCCTTTACTCCACTTGCTATTACCCCCACTGTAGATTACTCTTGGTTTAAGGTAACACTACAGGAAGCTATTCACTTTCAAAATGTCAATCACTATCAATCTGTTTGTTGGGCACACAGCAGATGTTCTTCTTCACTGCAGCTCCCAAGCTTTAGAATGTACTTTCTTGGCAACTGCACTTACCACCATATTTAGAAAGTCCTTTAATATTATGCTCTTCAATTATATTATTTTGTAATAACTTACCTGTACTATCTATGTATTTTTAAATTGGGATTTTTAATGTTTTTTATTTCTTACATTTCCTTATTTGTTAACCAGTTCGAGCCTTCTAGGTGTAGAAAGATTGAGTACAAACGGAAATAAATGAATTCATACTTATAATTGCTTGCAGGAAGATTCTGTTCTTAGAAATTAAAAATTATTCTTCTAACACTGTAAACAAGGTAATTTGCAATGTCCCATCAATGGTAGGAACATTATTTACATCCAGTCAAGGAAATTCACCATCACAAGGAATGGAAGTAGAGATTTTGGTTGTTCATCAGCACTTAACAAGTTCACGAGTGAATATTAAGTTTTTCTTTACCATGAAGGCCATAATTAATGAAAAAGCAGTGAAGGGTTATATTTCAGAAGGCGAGAATCTTAGAATCTTCAAAATGTCTGATTTAAAGTCAGTGGGAATAGATTCCTAAAATAAATGTATGCTGTCCCCCCCTCCTTCTGAAACAGACTTGTACATGGAGTCTAAAGGTCACATTCCTTTAGGGTTAAACATGTGATCTTTGTAATAAATGCAATACAATATTGTAATAAATACAGTGGACGAGATTCAGGGTAAAACAAAACCAACAACAGTTAATCGACAACTTTTAGTATATCTGATCTAAAGTTTTACCCATTTTTAATAATGTATTAGAAGTTGTTGCATAAATTCAGAATTCCTCTACTTAGAAATCAATTTAAAAACTATATCATAGATCATACAGTCTGTCTGCCTTGATGAATGCTTCATATTATGAGAATGAGATATTTATTTTTATTGCATTTGTTATATTTATATAGTTTGGTTTCTTTTTGTTCATCTGTGGTCTACTTTATAAAGAGAAAGTTATTAGCATGGCATATAGGGTGGTTTACTAAGTGTAAAACATCTTTGAAGATGCAACCTCACAGAGAGAGAAGCAAATCAGCAGCTGAAACTCAATCTTTTGTTCATTTAAAGAAGATTTAATAATGATCCCAATCCATTAATTTTAAAAAATGCCATTCATTTTACTACTGCTAGCTATATGTGATGATTTCAAAGTAACTTCAAACTAAAGATAAGACTTTTCCTTTGTAGCTCCACTCCACAGTTGCTGGGAAATGCGAAAAGTAGCCACTTTTTAAAGCCACCAATTAAAGAGCTAAAAGCAATAAAGATAAAAGTGAAACAGAGAGAAAAGTTTTGCTATTATTCTTGTATCTCACCGTTTGCTTTCTCTTTTAAAATCAAAGAATCATATTTTACTTATCCCCACAGTAAACTTAAATACTAAGATGTGAGAGTTATACATACTTACCCATCATGCCATTCCCTTTCATAAAAAGCAGCATTATGCAAAGTGCAGCAAAAAAAAAAGAATTAAGCCAAAGAAATTAAAGATAAGAAAAAATGAAAGAAAAAATAGTTAAGTCTAGTATATACCAATACCTTTTAGTTCACATCTTGATACAATCCTCTTTTGAAAACTATCCTTGTTCAGAGCTTGCATATCCCATTTCACACAATAATAGGTAAGAACAGGAAAGTTGAAGAAAGAGAAAAAGGGGCTAATTCTGGTTGCATAAGACCAAGCCTTAAGAACAAAAGCTTATTTAAGAAGACATAACTATACTGTATATTATCAAATGTTGCCTCTGCAAAGAAGCTGAAGAAACAGTGGACCATCTAGTTAGCTACTGAAAGAAGGTCACACAGACTGACTACAAACATTGCATGACAAAGTAGCATTGGAATATCTGCAAAAAACACAATTTGTCTGCAAACCAAAACTGGTGGGACCACAAATATATAAAGTAGCAGAAAATGAAGAAGCTAAATTGTTCTAGGATTTTAGAATTCAAACAAACATACACTTGCCATATAACATCCCAGACTAAACAATTGCTGATAAGAAAGATAAAAAAAGTCTGGATGATGTATGTTGCAGTACCTGGAGACTGCAGAATAGAAGAGAAACTGGAGAAAATCCCAAAATACAAAGACCTGAAAATAGAAATAGAGCAACAGTGGTTAAAGAAAGCAAATATAGTACTAATGGTAATAGGTACCTTGGGTGCATTCCCAAAACATATCGAGCACCACTTGAATGGTATTAATCAATTGCAAAAAGAAGCTTTATTTGGAATAGTTTACATCCTGCAATGATACTTTTAATATTTTGAAACAATAACATCTGCCTATGCCATGTCCTCGGGAAGACAAAATGGTGGATAAAATGCCAAATCCAGTCTAAACATCTGGCTGACTGTGTGAGAAACCATAATAATAAAATTTCTTTGCATTTTTTTTTTTTTTTTCAACAAAATTTTTATTGGTTTTATTTTACATGGTGGCAAGGCCATCAATTAATCAAAACAAAATCATATTTATACAATTCAAATTATTTCAATATAATTAACTCAATTATACATATAACTAATCTATTATTATTTTAATATATCCTACTTCCCCTTAAGTCAATACTAGTAACTCTATTCCTATACTCCTCCCACCCCCATCCCCACCTAACCCCCCCGGACTTCCCAGAACTGATTACAGGATTAAACATTCATCTTCCCAAGTTTATATAAAACTACCCATTATAAACTAATCTATTATAAAC
>NW_015386332.1:454131-456125 GCF_001527695.2 Protobothrops mucrosquamatus | reverse complement strand
CCAGCAAGCGGGACTGGCCTAGGGGATTTTATAGGGGTTTTAATTACTTTTAAATTTGACATTCTCAAATATTTCATTTTAATCAAATTTTAACTAGGTGTAATATGTTAGCTTTTTATCATTTGTCAGCCGCCCTGAGTCCGAAAGGAGAAGGGCGGGATATAAATACAATTAATAAAATAAATAAATAAATAAATAAAATTTCCACCTGTCAATTACAAAAGGCCACACTGCTTGGATCTGCACATATACTACAGTCATACACAATAACATCTCAGGTTCTTGGGAAGAACTTGATGCATATGAAGACCAATACCAGCTCCATAAATAGCAGCTGCAATTTCATTTCATATTTGCAGACAATACACATGGGATCCTGAGCTATGCTAAAGCATTCAGTTTCCTCAACCTCCTTCTAAAGTTCAGGCAATGTGCAAATGCCTTCTCTTGTATCCTCACAACAACAGCCCTTTAAGGCAGGCAAAACTGAGGTGAATTGCCCAGAGAGGGCAGGATTAGCTATTAGCCCTTTAAGTGGCTTTCTCTGAGTTGCAATAGTTTGAAGGAGGTTTGCCATAGAACCTGCAGTGAGATACATTCAGTAAGCTAGCTCTGAATTAAATAAAGACAAGGGGCAATTTGAATTTCTCATTTTACAGTTGACTCAGTGTTAACATTATATCATGAAGTAAATTGACTCTAAACAAATAAAACATCTAGTCTGTTAAAAGGCTACCTTCGGTGTTCAGGGGACAAAAAAAAGTGAATCATGAATCATGATTGAAAATGCAGGGAACAAATATCATCTTTCTATGTATTCTCATGTCTGTTAAATAATGAATGATTTTTCCCAGTATTGCAAATATTCATGAAGCTGAATTTAATGAGATTATAAATCCAAAAGGCCATGCTCCACTGCCATATTAATAGTCAAATGTATTTTTTCTTCTTTTTGTAGAAATCATTAATACAGCAATTCGAATTGTCACTTCAGAAGGTACTACTACTACAGCCTTACCCTGATTTATCTGCCTCAAAGTCAGAAAGCCATGTTATCTAGAGCATGTTTGATGGAATATGATCTTTACAAAGCATTAGTAAGACCACACTTGGAATATTGCATCCAGTTCTGGTCACCACTATATAAAAAAGATGTTGAGACTTTGGAAAGAGTACAGAGAAGAGCAACAAGAATGATTAAGGGTCTGTAGGCTAAAACATATGAAGAACAGTTACAGGAATTGGATATGTCTAGTCTGATGAAAAGGAGGACTAGGGAAAACATGATAGCAGAGTTCCAATATTTGAGGGGCTCCTACAGCGACAAGGGGAGTCAAACTATTCTCCAAAGCACCTGAAGGCAGGACAAGAAACAATGGATAGAAACTAACCAAGGAGAGAAGCAACCTAGAACTAAGGAGAAAATTCCTAACAGTTAGAGCAATCAACCAATGGAATAGCTTGCCTTCAGAAGTTATGGATGCTCCATCATTGGAGGCTTTCAAAAATATTTCCTGCTTGAGCAGAGTTTGGACTAGAAGACCTCCTGGTTCCTTCAAACTCCATTCTATGTTCTATGATAGGCCAGTCTTGCCTATCAAGACATTAGTTAAAACAGTCTTTATACAGACTGTTTACTGAATGAGTAGGATATTATTCAGTCCAGATTACAGCCCATAACTGCATTGGCTTTTTTGGCAGCTGCAGCACACTGCTGGCTCATATTTAAGTGATTTTCTAAGGACTCCAAGATTTCATTTTTCATTTTTTTTCATTTTATTATATTTATACCCCGCCCTTCTCCCGTAGGACTCAGGGCGGCTTACAGCCAGTTAAAAACAGTTTAATACAATACAATACAAAGTTTTAAAAAATCATTAAAAATAAATATTTAAATCGGCCGTTTCTACTAAAATTTGGCTAAAACCAATTTAAAATACCCCTAGGCCAGTCCTGCCCGCTGAAACAACCAGGTCTTAAGGGCGCGGCGGAAG
>NW_015386332.1:436489-453811 GCF_001527695.2 Protobothrops mucrosquamatus | reverse complement strand
TGCGTACCCTCTCCGAGGGAGCCAAAGTTTCACCCCCTATAGTCAGCGATGGAGTCAGCTGACCATACCTGGGAGCCGGCAACCACAGCCACTCAGTCTTGGAAGGGTTGAGCCTGAGTCTGTTTCTCCCCATCCAGACCCGTACGGCCTCCAGACACCGGGCCATCACATCAAGGGCATCATTGGGGTGGCCTGGGGTCTCTCACAGTTACTACTGTTAAGACAGGTACCACCTATTCTATACCTGTGCATTTGGTTTTTCTTGCCTAAATATAAAACCTTATTTTTCTCTACATTGAATTTCATTTTGTTAGATAGGGTCCAGTGTTCAAATCTATCAAGGTACTTCTGTATCTTGAGCCTATCTTCCTGCTAGCTTGGTGTCATCTGCAAATTTGATGAGTACTCCTTCTATCCGCTCATCTAAGTCATTGATGTAGATATTAAAGAGTACTGGGCCTACGATAGAGCTTTGGGGTACCCCATTGCATACTTCCCTCCATGTAGATCAGTTCTATTAAGGACTACATCTATATAGTAATTAAATAATTATAGCATTATAATTCCCATTGCAATTCTATGGCTCCATATTATGGTGATCAACTTTTGCCAAGTACATGGCAGCCAGGCAGTGTAGACAAGACTCTGCCCTCCTGCCCCATCCCGCACAGTTGATGCTGCGGGGCGCGGGCAGAGGGCGTGGCCGCCATGGCACTGCTGGGCTGCCTGGGCAATCTGCGGTGGGCCCTAGAGGCGGTGAGTGGCCCTGCAGGTAGGTGGGGTGGGGGATGGGGTGGGGTAGGGGGTGGAGTGGGGGCAGGTCCAGTTTTTGGGCATTCGGTCTCTAAAAGGTTCGCCATCACTGCTATAGCACAATTCTTTGACTTTTTAATAAATATTTTATTAATTTTCTAGTTTTACAGTCAAATACTTAATAGACAATTCTTTTATTTTTGTTCAGTAAGAATTATTTGTGTAGGACTTGGAAATTTTATCCTTCCTTCCTTCCTTTAATAGTCATTTTTTATTGCAAAGTTAGAATAAATCTGTGTAGGAGACAGTACTCTCCTGTGACCAATAATAGAGAGAGTACATGACAATGTTTTTGCCTACTCTGTATAATTCAGATATTTTCTGTTCTTTTAGGCCTTCTCATAGATCAGAAATACAACTTAATGACATTAAAATCTTTAGGTTATTATTTTCATGAGAATATAAGTAAGCATTTTTCCATAAAAAATAAAAGTTAGGGTGTACATATAATTTTTCCTGGCTTACACTCAGTATTTTATTCTGATTTCCTAGCGTAGTATATGTATACACATGAATACACATGGATAAAGTTCCAAATTAGCAAACAACAGCAGCAACAAAAGAAAATTGTGCTTGTTAACTTTTAAGAATTTTAATTTTGTTTATGTGATTTTATGCGAGTGGGATGCCACTGTGTTTTTGTTGGTGACTGCTGAGGGATGTGGTGTTTATTTTATGTTGATTATTGGTTTGGTTATGTTTTTAACTTCATTGTTATGAAGCATTCAGAATCTTGACAGCTGGGTGATATATAAATGTCTGTATGATTTTTCTGTAGCTGTTCCTGTTCTTTGGAATGTTCTTCCCTTATATAAAACCGCCCCTTCCTCTGCTTATATTTAGGAATGTCATTAAGGCCTGGCACTTCCTTAGGGTATTATTGGCCAGATGTAATGGACTGTGCCCCTGAAGAAGTTGTGGAAGGGAATCTTGGCAACACAGAACTTTCCCAGGGAGGAGGCAGTACATTTTAAAGAGAAGCCCAAATTAAAAGACTGTGCAGTCCTAAGCCAGATGGAGGAGTGGGGAAGAGATTCAAGGTAGCCATACCCTAGAATCTTTCAGAACATATCTATTAGGGTAGAGATTTATAGCTTTAGTTTGGTAGGATTCTGTCAAATAAGCAAATAAAGGATTGGACTCAAGTAGATTTTACTATGTAATCTTTGGGCTTGGTCCTGACCCTAATGCAGACATGTCAAATTTGTGATGTCATGTGATGTCGCGCAACATATCGGGACTGTTTTGCCATTGCCGGCAATGGTGTGGGTGTGGCTTCTGCATGATGCATTTGGTCTGCGGGCCGGCAGTTTTACACCCCTGCCCTAGTGAAACAAAAGTTTCTTTTTCATAATTCTATTATATTGCTTGGTCACCATTTTATATTCTGTATATATTTACTATTGTATAGTTTGGGGTTTTGTTTATTGATTTATTTATTCATTTATCCACCGAGCATCAATCTGCTTGAGTTGGGCAACCTTGTAAATCTTACTAGTAAATAATAAAGAATAAACTAAATTAAAATAGCAGCTATAAACAACATAATTATTTTGCTTGAAAAAAAAATCTCCCTTAGCTGCTTTTTTTTATTTTGCATTCTTATTTTAGAGACAGTGCTCAGAGAGCTGACACAAATCCCTCTGCTGAGTGTCCCTTCTGGCTCCTTAAGGTAGACATTTAACTTCTGGCTTCTTAAGGTAGACATTTAACTTAAGATAGACATTTAACTGCTATCAGAGTGGATTCTCTACTTTTCTCAAACTGAGAAACAAAATTTGAAGAGAGTCCAAACAGATGAAAAAATTCCCTTCTTTTCATAACTATGAAATTCATTGCCACCAGGTGTAGTGATGGCCACCAATTTAGATGATTCAGATGTTTTGAAAATATAATTGCTTTAGAATGTTTTAAAGTTTGGGTAATTAACTGGAAAAGGGAGGGCCAACACCTTCGCCAAATTTAGCATGGGTAAATATATGAATATTTAATATTGAATAGGCATTGTGAACATCTGAATTTCACAATATTCATAAAGGAAACATGGGAAATGGGATTATCAAACTTTAATTTAATTTGGATCTCTGCACTGAACAGAGGGTTAGGTGGGATGATCTAACAGTTTCTTCTAACTCTAAGACAAGATTTCTCAACCTTGGCAACTTCAAGGAAAGTGGACATCAACTCCCAGAATTGCCTAGTCAGCATGAGGAATTCTGGGAGTTGAAGTCCATACATCTCAAAATCACTGAGGTTGAAAAACATTGCTCAAGGGTTCTATGGTTCTATAATGGAATTTGTCAGAGACATCAGTATTCTGTTATTCTGTCCTATTATTGATTGAACTCAGCCAATAGGATTTACTCTGAGATAATCTTTTTGCTGATGTTTACTGCCTTGCCTGCTGCTTTCTCTTCTACCTGCCTGACTTCCCTGAAGAGCATTAAATAGCTACAGATCAGGATATTAGGAGGTGTAAGAGGGGATAGAAGATGGCAGCCAACTGCTAACAAATGCATTCTTTTTGCAATATCATCAAATAAATGAATTAAATTAAACTCCTGGGGGAGGAAGAAAAACTGAGACGTGCCATTACTAATGATGACCTGTCTTTCTCAGAGACATTGTTGGTGAATTTCTCCTTCCTTGGAGACACTCAGTGAAACATTATCTCCTTCCTCCCTGCTAATTCCTCTGCCTCAAAATAGGATAGAGGCTTTCAGAAGGTCATGCCTGAGTCAGGATATCAAGCAATGTGTCTTGATTAGCCAATGTTACAGGCAATACAGTAACTTCTGTTGCTTTGTTTTTTCAGGACTTAACCTAACTGGCTTGTTGAATGTTACACTTACATTTGCTAAGGTTGAGAAACACTGAATTACACCAAAAAGTCTGTCTTGTTTTTAAACTGGCTTATGGGCTCCTATCCTTATTTGTTTTCTTTGCCTTTTGTTGTGCTTCTAGCAATAATGGACTCATAGCTTCCCTCTGGGAATGTAATAGTTGTTTAGAGGCAATGGAATTCTGATTTACAAGGCTCAGAAATCAGTTCTATCATGTCCAATAGCATGTTTTACAACTGCAGATGTAGTGAATGGGCTTATATATCACACAAAGCTATAGTTGGTTAAAGATCATCACATAAGCTAAAATCCAATCTGTGCATTGTGTTGCAAGATTAAGTTTTCATCATGTCTTTTAACTGCTAGTCGATGTTCTCTGCTAGCAACTCACATCGATGAGCTAGCAGATTAGGAGAGAACTTTCATGAACACCAAGGACTCCACAGTTCAAAGAGAGAGAGAGAGAGAGAGAGAGAGAGAGAGAGAGAGAGAGAGAGAGAGAGAGAGAGAGAGAGAGAGAGAGAGTGTTTTGGATGCTCCCAGAGGAATTTGAGGGTTCAGTGCAGTATCTTAGCTGTTCTTAGCACTGTACTCTTCTGGACAGAGAGTTCTGATGTTGTTCCTGGAATCTGTTGGAGCCATTCTCCCAGCTTAGAAATCACAGTTGCTGTCATTAGGTCTGCTATTTTTGTAGCATTCCACCAATTTCAGATTTTCTTGTCTCATCCATGTAACTTCTCCTAGTAGCCCACTTATCAACAGACCTATTGAATATTCACAATTCTTTAGTCTCCTTATTCGCACCCAGACAAATCTTAGGGTCTGCAAACATATGCAGATACTTAATTCCATATTTTCAGTACCACTAATTCAATATAAACAATTTGAACAATATAAACAATTATTTACTAATTAGCTTTGCTTGGTATTGTAACTAAATAATAATTGGTATATTAACTGTAACAGCAGTTGGTACAATGCCTTCAATCATCAGAAAAATATGATATAATTCCTCTTATTGTCAAATTGGAATCTGATAGCCTACCCCAAATTACATGTCCAGGAATATCATTCTATAAAGAGGAAGATTTGTTTTCTGTTTAGAATGAAGATGAAAGAAATGGTTTTCCACAGTCTAAGCTGTAATCAAATAGGGGAAAAATGTGGAAAATATATTTCACATATTAATATGGAATGAAAATTTCCTATTGATTATTTTATTCAGGCTGCTTTAAACAAAAACCCATAGCTTAAGAAAAATCCAAAACAGCTAATTGAGATCATGCTCACTAGTAATAGAAAACAATAAGGAAAGTAATTTCTAACTCGATGGAGAATGATATACTCCAGGATTTATCTTTGCTAGAATATTACTCATGTATATTTGTGATCCTGTGATCCAGCACATAGGGCTAAAAAAAGTCTTAGATTATCTGATAATGCAATATTGGTTTTATAGTTCCTGTCTCCTCCCAACCTACCCAAACGAATAGCAATCTGTTTGTCATCAGTCTTTCAGGAGAACCAAGAACTAGAGCAGGATTCTTTTGGTTGTGCAAGAAGATTTTTCTTTTCAATATTTTTCCAGATCATTTATGATATGCTTCTTTGAGTCTAGATTTTTTCTACATGCCTTGGTAATATTCACCAGTATGTTTGGAGTTAATTGTACTGGATTCCTTTACAGAAAGCTATGGGCGGAAGGAGGGAGATGAAAAATGTACATGGTTAATTATTCGGATTGCAAATAACATGTTTGTTCCCCTGCTTAAAGAATTTGATATCCAGTATTTCCTCAATAATACTATTTGTGGAGTCCTAGATGCTAGCAAAGAAGGAATCACCTAGTTGGATAACAAAACATTTATAAGCAAACAACCAAGCTCAGAGAGCACCTTAGACCACACACACATATATTCTCTTCTATTAATAATACGTGTGTATATCTATTACATACACTGAAAATAAATAGGAATTTCAAAGTATTTAACTGTAACTAGAATGTCTTTTGAAATTTGCTATGATCCCATATTGTGTTATTAATAGTTTTGCTTCATTAAAAGAGCTTAGAGGGACTTAGTATATCTCATAAAAATGTAGCAGAAGTTTTTAATTCCTGAATAAGAAAAGAACAGAGAGAGTCTGTACTCATCCATCAAAGCACAGTTTCAACTTCATTAGCATAATCATTCATCTGTATAGCCTCCAGCCCTGTAATAACTTCCATAACAATTTCACAACATTTATGAAACAAAGAGGGTGTATTATTTATAGATTGTTCCCATGATGAGATAATTTCTCTATAGGACCATAAATTCTGCACTACTGAAACAGTGCTGAGGGAAATACCTGATGATCCTTCAAATGCTATTGTTAGGTTGCTATTAATGTATTCACAATACTCTGATTTAAATCTCAGTGAAATAGATTATGTTTATTCCATTGGCTTCAAGTTCAATAGATAGATGTGTACAGTGGAAAATAATATATTGGCTGCTAATATCTAATTTCATTTATTTATTTACTTGTCTGTAACCTATATGTCCCCACTCCAAAAGCTTTCGCCCCTTAACAATATAGATTCAAGCTTCAACAATTAGAACACAATTGAGATATATGGAAAGCAACATAAGATATCATAAAATCACAAATATAAGAACAACATAACACAACATAAAGATGTAATTTCAGTCATAAAATAAAATTCTGGGGAAGGAAGTATAAGATCAATTAATTTATTTTAATCTCTTTTTTAATGTGACCATAGTAATATTGCTACAGAGTAAGACTGAAAAATATGATGGGGTTGAATACTGAAGGGATCCTTGGTTTATACAGTGAGCCTCTCTGGGCAAGTAGAAGGTTAGCACTCTCTTACAAAGCCCTTGTGCTACTATCTCATGTAGTTAGCCATGTAAGTGTGATATCTCAGGAAAGATATTCCATATATGATTTAGGTCCATCTGTTCACACTGCCCATAAGGTTTTTTTTCCCCCTAGGCAGAAGGGAAGGGAGAAGTAATGGGTGGAAACTAGTTAAAGAGAGTTCCAACTCAGAAGTAAGGAGAAATTAACTGACAGTGAGTAAAATTGATCACTGGAATAGCTTGTTTTCTGGAGTTGTGGCTGCTCCATCACTGAAGGTTTTCAAAAATAGATTGGACAACCATTTGACTGGGATGGTATAAGGCCATCCTTGAGCAGGGAGTTGGGCTATAAGACCTCAAAGGTCCCTTCCAGTACTACTATTTTATGTTCTATGTATAAAATGTGCCCTATCTTCTAGTCATATGTAAAACATAGGGATGTGAAGTACCTTGAACTATTAACATGGTCATTAACAGATATTACGAAAATTCTTGTGATATCAATAAATTACTTTTCAAAAAGTAACTTCTAGAGTGAGTAGCATGGCAAAACTGATATAAACACATTTCTTGTAGATGTTTTGGGAGATACTTGAAGGATATCACCAAATATATTAAAAGCTATCAGCTGTGGGATTTAGTAGAAGTCTGATGTGAGTATCAAAAATGCACTCACACAGAAGTCTTCCCCATCATCTCTTATCTGGTCCTTGATAAGAGATGATGGGATTGAATAAGATAAAACTGAGCTGTAGACTTTCTGCAGAAAACTTATGTGAACATACTGTTGAACTGTGGTCCTTTCCTATTTTTATTTTTTCTTTTGCATAATAACAAAGCATTTTAGTTATATTTTGTACTGAAGATTGGAGCTATATAACCAGTCTAATAGTCAATGTCTTTATTTTCTCATTAGCACTTCATTTTCATTTATACTGATTTTTTAAAAATATGTGCTAAAGTAAAAGATACAGTTTATTTGAGGTCCTATAGTACCCGATTGAAATCTGATATATGCTATTGGAGGTTTTCCATTCTGCGCTTTCAAAACCCAATTCATTTAAATATCGTGGCAGAGAAGTTCCAGAGCTATGGAGTCAGACCTGGATTTACATGTATAAGGATTAATTTGAGCTGTGAAATGTATTATTAGCTTTTTTTGAGAGGGAAAGATAAGGAACTGTATTTTTAATCTGCTCATTCTCCAGATTTGCATCTGTGGGAATTAAATACAACGTTGGAGTTGTCTACAATAAACTACAAATACTCAGAAAGCTTTGTTTCTTCCTTCCAAGTGGTTAAAAAAGAAATCTTATCTATTTTGAACAAAAGTTAGAGCATTTTGCTTTATTAAACTTTTCATGATCATACAGACGCACAGACACACACACATGGGGTGTGTGTGATGGAAGTACTTATTTGTAAACTAATAAATTGTCAACATTTGCATTCATGTTTGCTTTAGTGAACTAAAACATAATTCCATTTATGGCTATCAAGCAACTATAAGAATATATGTTTTTATTATTTTTGTAGTAATTTTATTAAAAATTAAAATTAAAAGATAATTTACAAAAAAATAAAGAATTAAAAAATAGAAAGCGCAGAAAAGAAATGAAAAGTAGAACAGAAATAGAAAGTCGAAAACAAAAAATGTAAGAATATAGTAAAGAATAAGAAATATACTGCTCAAAAAAATAAAGGGAACATTTTACCATGGAACTGAAGGGGTTTGCGTTCCCTTTATTTTTGTGAGCAGTATATATAAAGAAATTGTTTTCCTCCTCATCATAGCTAATATAAACAATTCTAATTACATCACTTTCTCTGAAAATGACCTTTTCTTCCCTTAACCCATCTTTCATTTATAATCGAATATCTTATCTATAAACAAAAGGGTGGAGATTATCCAAGTATTTTATAACTAAAGATACTTGGTTGATCTCCACCCTCTTATTTATATAATTATACAATTTATACAATCCATAAAAAATGAAATGGAAAATGAAATGGAAAGGGGCTGGTCACATAGCAAGAAGAACTGATGGCAGGTGGACCAAGGCAATCATAGAATGGATCCCACTGAATAAAAAGCATCCATGAAAGAGACCTAAAACAAGATGGAGTGGCGACATCAGCAAGTATTGTGGGCCCAATTGGCAAACGAAATACGCAGAAGAGACTGTCATCCTGCAGTGGATAGACAATTGAATGCAAAATTCCAGAGAATAGCTAGAAGAAATAAGAATGCCCTCTTAAATGAACAGTGCAAAGAAATAGAAGAAAACAATAGAATAGGGAGAACCAGAGATCTCTTCAAGAAAATTGGAGATATGAAGGGAACGTTTCATGCAAAGATGGCCATGATAAAGGACCAAAATGGCAGGGACTTAACAGAGGCAGAAGAGATTAAGAAGAGGTGACAAAATTACACAGAATAACTATACAAGAACGAGCTTAGCATGCCTGATAACTACGATTGGGTGGTCACTGACCTTGAGCCAGACATCCGAGAATGTGAAGTGAAATGGGCCTTAGGAAAGCTGAGCAACAACAAAGCTAGTGGAGGTGACAGTATTCCAGCTGAGCTATTCAAAATCTTAAAAGATGATGCAGTAAAAGTGCTACATTCAATTTGCCAGCAAATTTGGAAAACTCAACAGTGGCCACAGGTTTGGAAAAGGTCAGTTTACATTCCAATTCCAAAGAAAGGCAATGCCAAAGAATGTTCAAACTATCGCACCATTGCACTCATTTCACATGCAAGTAAAGTTATGCTTAAAATCCTACAAGCTAGACTCCAGCAGTATATGGATCGAGAACTTCCAGAAGTACAGGCAGGATTTTGAAGAGGCAGAGGAACTAGAGATCAAATTGCCAACATACGCTGGATCATGGAGAAAGCTAAGGAGTTCCAGAAAAACATCTACTTCTGCTTCATTGACTATGCTAAAGCCTTTGTTGTGTGGATCACAACAAATTGTGGCAAGTTCTTAAAGAGATGGGAGTACCAGACCATCTTATTTGTCTCTTGAGAAACCTATATGCGGGTCAAGAAGCAACAGTGAAAACTGGACACGGAACCACTGATTGGTTCAAAATTGGGAAAGGAGTCCAGCAAGGTTGTATTCTGTCACCCTGCCTATTTAACTTATATGCAGAGAACATCATGAGAAAGGCAGGGCTAGATGAATCAAAAGTTGGAATTAAGATTGCTGGGAGAAATATCAACAACCTAAGATTGCAGATGATGCCACTCTAATGGCAGAAAGTGAAGAGGAACTAAAGAGCCTCTTGATGTAGGTGAAGAAGCAGAGTGCAAAAGTTGGCTTGAAACTCAAATAGATGGGGAAGAAATGGAGGTAATGACAGATTTTATCTTCCTGGGCTCCAAGATCACCACAGATGGGGACTGCAGCCAAGAAATTAAAAGATGCTTGTTCCTGGGGAGGAAAGCTATGGCAAATCTAGACAGCATACTAAAAAGCAGAGACATCACCCACCAACAAAAGTACGTACAGTCAAGGCCATGGTTTTCCCTGTTGCAATGTATGGCTGTGAAAGTTAGACCATAAGAAAGGCTGAGTGCAAAAGAACTGAGGCTTTTGAACTATGGTGCTGGAGAAGACTCCTGCAAGTCCCCTGGATTGCAAGGCGATCAAACCGGTCAGTCCTAGAGGAGATCAACCCTGACTGCTCTTTAGAAGGCCAGATGCTGAAGTTGAAACTCAAGTACTTTGGCCACCTAATGAGAAGGAAGGAATCACTGGAGAAGAGCCTAATGCTGGGAAAGATTGAGGGCAATAGAAGAAGGGGACGACAGAGAATGAGGTGGCTGGATGGAGTCACTGAAGCAGTAGGCGTGACTTTAAATGGACTCCAGAAGATGGTAGAGGGCAGGAAGGCCTGGAGGAACGTTGTCCATGGGGTTGCGATGGGTCGGACACGACTTCGCAACTAACAACAACAAAATAAAACTGATGATGCTGATATA
The DNA here is from genome assembly GCF_001527695.2 of Protobothrops mucrosquamatus. Lineage (NCBI taxonomy): Eukaryota > Metazoa > Chordata > Lepidosauria > Squamata > Viperidae > Protobothrops > Protobothrops mucrosquamatus. The sequence continues at coordinate 443,294 of NW_015386332.1, read as the reverse complement.
ACTAGATTTAAATATAAATTTAATTATGAAACCCTTACCAAATTCACAGGAAGAAGTGCATAGGATTTGTAGAAGAACAGATTTAACTATTTGGGGGACAGTGGAAATTTAGTTATGGGGTGGGGGAGAAGACCCATTGAGGTTAGAAGGATTTTTTTTTAATGTATGTGTGATGAGGGGGCAGTAATTTGAAAATTTATATGTAAAGAACAGAGATAAGAACTAAGGAGCAATGATGAATGGCAAATAGCTTAAAGCTTTATTGTTTTTTGTTAAGGTGAGATCAAATTCACCAAATGTGCAATAGGATGGAGGAGAGTCTGGAGAGAGAAATGTAGATGATGGATGTGAGGCCAAGGGTGGCAGCAGGAGGAGGCCTGAAGAGTCTGGCATTCTTCAAACAATTATCCTCACACAATACCTGCTTTTTAAAAAGGTGCAAAGATGTTTTTAATATTCTTGCTCCTGTGAAAGAGAGAGCACTCAATCCCTCTTCTCTGTCTCCTATTGCCCCATCTTCGTGGTTTCTTTATGTAGGAATCTGGGGGGAAACTTGCTTACTTTTGTAAGCACACTGTCTAGATTCCTGAAAATATTGATGATGCTTCAGAAATAGCCTGACATTTTTTTCAGTGTTGTCCTGGATTTTGGATTTAGCCAATTCTAATCTATATCTCTAGTTTTATCTGAAGCCTATTATATAGAAAAGTATACTGTGCTGAACAGAACTAAGTGCTTAGGCTTTTTTGTTATGTTATATGCAGAACTGTGGTCTCTCCACTTGCCAGGAGAAGCTCTCACATTTTGGGTAGGGGGGGGAACCAGAGCCCAGAAACATTTTATTTTGGTGATGGCACTGGCCCTCTGGTATGGCCTCCCAGTAGAGCAGAAATCTGAATATAGGACTTTCCCACAGGTCTTGTGAGCCTAATAACTATGCCCTGCTTTGGGGGTTTTATATGTTCCATGCTTATGTTTTATATTTTATGATATATACTTACTTTGGGAGTTACCAAGAGGCAGGTGATTTTGGTAGATACAGGTTTGGTATATAAATAAATAAATACCCATGTTGGGAGAAGGAAGGAACTTTTCTGCACCTCCCATCTTTTTTTTTTTTTTAAAGATAGAGTTTGTTGAATGTGATGGGAAGAGATAACTGCCCAGGTCCTGAGCTGGCAGAATTTTGCAGCCTAATTTCTGATATACAGAGGAGGGTGTGTGGTGGCCTAGAGGTGGAACCTCTTGCCTCACAAGCAGGAGGATGTGAGTTCAATCCTAGGTAGTGGCAGATATTTCTCTCTGTGTGTGCAAAGAGAAAATATCTGTTGCAAGCTCCACATAGGTGTCAGGAAGGGCATCTGGCCAGTAAACGCTCAGCTCCATTCAGTTGCCCTGACTCCACCTCAATGCAAGGGATTACAGGTTCATTAAAAGAAAAGAAAAAAGCATTGCTGATATACAGGGAATATGAGCTTGAGAATTATGCTACTCTGTGATATGTGTTTAAAGTATCTTGTTGCAGCATCAAGGAACAAGGCTTCTAGAAGATTAGTGGCGGTGTCTACTAAGAAGACACAATAACTCTCTTGTAGTGATGGAACAAGAGACCCATTATGTGGCACACTATCTTAGCCATACAACTGGGCAACCTAGTATTTCTTCAGTAAAGAAAAAATTAATAAAGGCCGTTGAGGCCAGAACTTTAGAGAACTAACAACATTATTCTGACCCAATAGACATTTAATTCTAAATTCATGTTAAAAAATATTATTTCCCCAAAATAATTGTTTTATTACATTATAAGATACAAATAATACATTATAAAATACAGAGATATTAGCTGGGGACAGTGGTATTTATGCAACATAAACTAGAAATTATTAGCATGGTGATGGCTTAGATAATTAAACTTCAAGAATAAAGAGAAAAACTTCTATGTCAATGTTAAATATAATTTCTAAGCTGCTAATAAACACAATACTGCTTGAATTGTCAATTAAAACATAGAATAGCCTTGGCAGTCAATTCAAAATGCAACAAATTATTTTATAATACAAAGACAGTTTCAATCTCTGAGCTTAATTGTTTACATTAGGTTTGCCACTGTACTTTTATTTAATATTGCTTATAAATGTTTAAAGAAAAAGAAAAAGGAAATAAAAAAGGAAAAAAGTAGATAAGCATTTGATTTCTAATCGCCCCCTGAAAGTTTTTAAGAAGAGACTGGACAACCATTTGTCTGAAATGGTATAAGGTTTCCTGCCTGAGCAGGGGATTGGACTAGAAGACCTCCAAGGCCCCTTCCAACTGTATTATTATTATTATTATCAGTGCTTTTTTAAAAAAAAAAAAAAAAAAAAAGGTGCCGGAACTCACACACGTCATACAACCCGCCTTGCCTACCCTACAAGGTTCCATCCAAAAAAGGAGCCAGAACTCCGTTCTGGGCGTTCTATGAGAAAAAAAGCCCTGATTATTATTATTGTTGTTGTTGTTGTTGTTGTTGCTGCTGCTGCTGCTGCTATTACCTTTATAATTCAACAATTTACAATATGCATGAAATATGGACCCTTTTAAATACCATACTTCCGGTGGTGGCACCAGGGCAATGCAGAGTTAAGGAGACAGGCTCTGTCACCTAACTCTGATCTTTCCACGTTTGGAGACCCTTTGGGGGCGCTGGGAAGTCTGGAGGACAACGCGTGAGAAAGGGGGATGCCGGAGGAACAACGAGGCGAAAGGCAATCACCCGTTAGGACGAAGGAAACCTCCTAATTTCAACGTGGAAACTTCTGCCAGCAGCTGATGGTGGATCTGAGGCCCTGATAAAGCCACAGATGATGCAGAAGCAAGAATTCTAATAGACGGTGCTAAGTAGTAAGCTGTAATAGCCTATATTATTTCTAATACTAAAGAATATGAGGAGAGTCTAATAAGATTTAAGTGTCTATTAGGACGGGCGTTGAGAGGAAGCTCAATTGGAGAGGGAACCCTCAACACAAGCGGCGACCCAGCGGAGGAGCTGTGAGTTGACAGATCTAAAGAACCGAGAGATTAAATANAAAACGATACAAACACTATCCCCAATAAAAACCAATTAAAAACAAATATTTACCGCTGTGTTACCATTAAAATTCTAATTAAAATTGTCCCTATTTAAAATTCTCCCTAGGCCAGACCCGCTTGCTGAAAAAGCCATGTCTTGAGGGCGCGGCGAAAAGATAGGAGATCCGGAATCGTCCGGATCTCGGGGGGTAGTTCATCATCCGACTCCTCGCACACGTCTTCCTTGTGAATAGTGGTGGTCTCAGGAGCGTTTCTCTTGGGCCGCATGTTCTTGACCGCCCCGCCGGCAGCTTCTTCAGCCGAAACCTCTTGCAGAGCATCTTGGAAGGAAACATCTTTCCTGGCGAACAGTCTCTGCTGCAATTCTGTGTTTCTCAGCCCGCATACAAAACGATCGCGAAGTCTTTCTTCTAAGTCCTTGAAGTCGCACGGTTTAGCTGCTCTTTTCAAGGCCACAACGTAGTCTTTTGCTGATTCTCCAACTCGCTGATCTCTCTGTTGAAATGTGTGCCTCCAAGCCATGACTGATTGCTTGGGCTGGAAGTGTTCCTTTAAAGTTTTCTTGAGGTCGGCGTATGATACCGTTTCCAGAGAGTCTGGGGAGATTAAACTCTCGGCGATCTCAAGGGCGTCTTGCCCACAATCGCACAATAATGTGGCAGCCTTTAAGCCATCCTCTCGAACCTGGTTGATGCGAAAATACGTCTCGACTCTTGCCACGTAAGATTCCCACCTCTCGGGGTGAGAGACGTCAAATTCTTCTAAATGCCCAACGTTAGCCATGATCGATGGTAAAGTTTCTTCTTCTTCAGTCGCACGCACCCTCCAGCGATTTCGTACTGGCAAGATAACGCTGACTTCCACGCCGTTTCTTTCCCGGACTTCTTTGGGTGAGTCTTCTAGCTTTTCTTAGCTGTAGAGACTGGATCCCACCCTCGTCGCCAGTGTTAAGTCCTGGGAATAATGGCGCTTGAGACGATTCATCTTCAACAAGTCTTTATTGTTTGCTCCACTCTACGAACAACCAGAGCAGAGGCACGCAGGCCTCTATTTATACCCTCTGATCCCTGGGCAAGTTCAACCAATCATGAGGCGGGCTTTTCCCGCCTTGCGCATGCGCACAAGGCCGGCGCCGCTCAGTCTGGTCCCGGGCAGCTTCTGCAAATGCCCGGGACTCTTGCAACGTCCCGAGCCTGCATCTTGCAGGCTCAGGACACAACAATGGCGAGTTGGCCATGGCACGTTGACTGCAGCAAATTGGCTGTGGCATGTTGTCCCATTCCCAAACAATAGGTTCTTTTCCTCTTATTCAGTTCGCTTTAGTTTTTTTGTTATTCAGTTCATTTAGTTGTGTCTTTCCTGTTTTTCAATTCATGTTGTTTTACCTTTAAACCAGCTATTTCCTCTTGCAGCTACTATAGTTTCTCTTACAGCTAATTCTTCTTCAATTAATTCCTCTTACAATTTTAAATTTTGAAGACCTTTCATTTACTCCTATCAGTCCCCCCTTCTATTTCTTGTTACTCTGAAGGGTCTTCATTATCCTGCTTGGAAAATCTTGTAACCATTAAATGTATAATTTCTTCTTTTCCTAAGGCTTTACTAAAAGTTTTTCCTACAGCTTTGGTTAGAGCAGATGCACAGAGAGGAATACATTGCAGATATGCACAACACATAAGGCCTATAACCAGAAAAAAAAAACAAGGCCAAGAAACATTTGTCTTAACCATCCAAAGTTGGGAGGCCAATTAGTTACCAACTCCAATCACCCTGCATATTTTCATATTTTTGTTCAAGAGCCTTAGCCACTTTCCTGATTCCTTTTGCAGTATCCATTCTCGCTTCATGATTGTCATCTATCTGCAAATAACAGTGGGTAAAATTAAATTTTCCACATACTCCTCCTTCAGAAACTAGTATGTAATCTATTTGGATTACAGCTTCCTTGATTTGTCCTACCTCAGTAGTTAGCCGTTCTAAAGCTGTAGCCATCTGATTGGCTATTACTTCTACCATGGCTTGTAACCTTATTATGCCATTGGTCAAAGTATATTGCTCTTGATAGCCTGCTATAGTCCACCAATTTCAAGTTACTGGTTGTAATTCCTTTATTCTATTTGTGGACTATACTCCCTTCCAACTCTGTTCTGGACTTCTAATTATATCCCTTTCCCCCTCTATTTCTTATATGAGGAGATTTGTATTTCATTATCCTTTTTATTTTCTAGTAAAAAAAATAATCAAGGATTGCTACCTCTGGATAGCAGATTCCAGCCCAATTTGGGGGCAATGCTCAGTACATGTTACTCTGTGTGCAGCTTGACATGCAGCTAAATCCACCTATCTTCCAATAAAATAGACCCTGTGTGTAGATCTTGATGTTTTATTAAAAGAGGATGGGTGAAACTGGGAAAAATAGAAATACATACAGTAAGAACCCAAATACAAAATAAGCAATATTGAATTGCTGGTGAACATAACAATTAATAAATACAGATAAATCTAAATCTCACCAGCAATGCTGTGTGTATGGGATGTGAATTTAGTCCTGAGATGAACATGTGCCACAGATTAGGTTGGATTCTTCCTGGTCCTTCTGCTTCCTTCAGATTGCTAAAGGAAATGGTTTTTGGCTTCCCAGCATGCACTCACTTTTGGAAGTGAGAGCTGATTCTGTAGCAATGGGACACAAGTCAAGTTTGAAGGTATTTGGACAGTGACCTGGCTTTGAGGCTGGCATATCTGCGCTTCTGCTTCTATGAGGCTGCCCTCAGATTCTGCATTGGATGAAGGATTTCCATTCATCAGGGAGTCTGCGAGATGTTGGACATCCTTCCTTCAGAAAGTGTTCTGGCTTGCAAGCCACATCCACTGACAAATGCAGATTACATTTGCCCTTTTGTGAAGTGCTCTTTTTCTGAATTTGGTTTGGATGGATGAAACTGAATCTTGGGCATATTTATTGGGGGGACCCACTCTGAAATGAGGAAACCAGATTGTCCAGAGGGTGCAACAGACTCTGATGTATTTGTCTCACACCTTGTGTTAGGATCCTCCTGTGGCTGACTGAATGGAAGTTCCTCTTGAACGAATACCATGGAAGACATTTCAGAAGACTGGTTCAATTGCTTTTTGAACTTTGCTGATGTTTGTGATGTGGCTGTAGGCTGCCTCACCAATTGAACTGGAGTCTTCTATACAGGTTCTGTGGTCTGAATAGCATAGATAAACTCTGGAGAATGCGGCAAAGAGCAGGCTATAGCTTTTTCTTTATTGTTAGTTAGGCATTGCCTAATGGACGAGTATGTTACAATTGAAATCCTTTTTGCTGCTCTTTCTCCTTTCATTTATATGCATTCTTTGTTCAAACATTCCTTCCATTCTTTTAAATCGTGTTGTTAATGACAAATCAGCCTTCAGAACCGATAAGTAATAATCCTTTCCCTTTTTAGTTATATTCAATCTGTAACGTATCTGAGATCTCTGCTGATAAAAAGCCTGTTTGGTTTCATTGTAGCAAGATCTTCTGGAAAAACAAACTATATAAAACCTTCCACGAAGATTTTGAAAAGATATTACTAGATGTGTATAATGATGTGTTGGAGAAATCCAAATTACCAGACTCCTGGACAGATGCCATCATATCTCTTATCCCAAAAGAAGGCACAGACCCCAAACAGATTAAAAATTATAGGCCAATCTCGCTGTTAAATACGGATTATAAAATTTTTACTAA
>NW_015386332.1:420587-434600 GCF_001527695.2 Protobothrops mucrosquamatus | reverse complement strand
GGAGACGTCAGAATTTTATGAAATTTGGAATAAATGTTATAATTGGCTAGAACAGAGAAAGAAAAAGATATAATTATTGATGTATATAAAATGTAAATAAGATGTAAAGAACATTTAAAATGTAAAGCACTGTTCTGTTAGAAGAAAAGATTTATGTTTATGTAGTTTTGGTGTATGGTGTATGGTGAAAAATAAAATATAAAAAAATAAAATAAAAAAATAAATAAATACCATGCTATAAACATTTGTATTGGCCTCACTGCATGATGTATTGCATATATGGAAACCATTCTTATTTAAATTTGATCAAACTTCTGTTGTGGCTATACAGTACACTGTTACTTTTGCCATTGTTGCAAGTTTATGTTTCCAGAAAATGCTCTTGTAAGCCTTCTGCGAGTGCTACAATTTTCAGTTAAGATGTTATTCAGACTTCCTTTTTAATTAATGATTACTAACATTAATATTAGAGAACACAGAGGCTTATTAGTTCAGATTTATGACTTGTCATTACATCTGGAGGCTACTAAATGTAACTCTTCTCACAATGAATAAATGATGGCTGAATGTTTACAATACCAATTAAAGATTTTATCTGGCAGTTAGTATTCACAAGGGTCCTGATATTCTATATGTCACAATATAACAGAGAATAACTATAAAGACCTGTGATTCCACTGTATCAATGGGTCTCATCTGAATAGTTTACATAGGACAGAAGCTGATTTCATACTAACATGATGGTGTTATGAAAAGCTCCAGATATGCTGGAATAGAATTGGAAACAATAGTTTTGCTACATCATCTTATTTCCATGAATATTGATAAATCAATCAGAATAGAACTAGAAGGGACCTTGGAGGTCTTCTAATCCAACCCCCTGCTCAAGCAGGAGACCCTATACCATTTTAGACAGGTGGCTGTCCAGTCTTTTCTTTAAAACCTCCAGTGATGAAGTACCTACAACTTCTGAAGGCAAGCTGTTCCACTGGTTAATTAATTAATTAATTAATTAATTAATTAATTAATTATATTCCTGCTATATAAATATTAAAGAGAGACTGTTCTTAAAATAGTCCTCACTGATATAGTTGAAAAGAAAAGATGATTGACTTGGTCCTATCCTGGACAAACAAGAAGAAAAATATGGAACTAATCAGTAAAGTCAAAAATGAATTTGCCATAAAGGAAAAAACAATAAATTGCAATATTTTTTTGTAGAAAAGTCAAATACTCTTATTGGCTATGGTAGGTTAGCTTTCAAAACAAAGGCCTTTCAGCACAGAAGACTTAGAATAGCAACAGTGAATCTTGCTTGGGGATTAGAACCCTATAATTGATTAATAACATATGCCATCAAGACATTTTCAAGTACTAGCAATCATATAGATAAATCTTCTTGATGACAATCTATCTCCAACATGGTTTTTCAGGTCTTCCAATTGTGTACCCATTACCACTGCAACTGAGTCCAAACACTTTGCTGCTGGTCATCCTCTTCTTTCTCCTTTCCCCTTTACAGCCTTCTTTACATAACATGGCCTAATTGGATTAATGTAAGTCTGGTCCTGAATGAGATAGAGCCCAGTAATCTCCAAAAATATAAAACACACTTGCTGTCCAGGAAAAAGACCCAACACGGCTTGCAGATTTTTTTAAGCTTCCAAAACTACAATTCTCAAAATTCTTTACCATAATTCCTCCATTCATTAAACTATTGTTACTTATACTGCAGAGATTTTATCAGAAAACAATTCTTGTTTGAAAAAAATGACTGGTAAATCAGCATGGATCAGAAGTTCCTCAACTAGTCTGCTCCTATAACATAGGCTAAGTATCTCTACCTCCAGCCATCTCATATCTTGTGTGAATTTCTGCAGGGACTGAGCTGTGTATAGTTACAAATACAAGGAATGATGTAATCAAAAGTGCATGGAATTATGGAATCATTGATGAGGAAGAGGCCACTTAGGCCATTAATTCTGATCTTCTGCTCAATACAGGAATACTAATATCCTGACATATAAGCTACCCAGTATCTTCTTGAACAGAAGACCAACATCTTTCTGGGCATTTGGTTTCACTGTTGAACTTCTCTTAATATCCATTTTAGCCATCCTTTTTAGCCATCAAGTCAAAACTGCCTTTTGGTAACTTCATCCTGTACTTTGTGCTCTATACTCTGAGCCATTGAAGTATAAGTTTTGCTTTTGTCTTCTGTGACATCCTTTCTAAAATTTCAAAATTATTGTTTTGACTTATTCTGACTCTCCACATTCATTTTTTATCAAGACTAAACATACATTTCCTCAATCTCTTTTCACTTGACTTAGTTTCCAGGACTCTGATCATCCTTGCTGGCCTTCTTGGAACTGCTCCAGTAGAAACCACTTAAAGTGTGATGCCAGGAGATGGATCCAATTCTCAAAGGGAGTTCAGACCTACCCACAGTAAATAGTGACTTCACATACTGTTTCTGTGGGTGCACTATGTATGTATGTATGTATGTATGTATGTATGTATGTATGTATGTATGTACAGATACATAAGTGGGATAGAAGTTGTTTAAATAAATAAATTTCTGTATAAGGTTAACATTTGCCAAATATGAGTCTGAACAGTTATTTATTTATTTTTTGCAAACTTTTCTGAAATGACTAAAAAGAACTACAGATCAATACTGTTTTATAGATTGTTTTGAGATATCACTGTGCATTTGTCTTTCAAACTGGGAAGTCTTTGGCATTTGACACAAGCAGTCTCTGCCATCTCTTTATCACATTGCTGGTTTTTGGCAGTTGAGTCTTACATAATTTTATTCTCTTCCTCATTCTCTTTTTAAGCACAAAACAACAGATAATATGAGCCAGCAAGATGGAAACTACAAATATTATTCACTTCTCTTGCTGTATTGAACACAAGGGGAGATTTTTGTTTGGAGGGAGGGGAAAAGAGCTTTCTAGAGCCAAAAATGAAGCCACAGTACCCTCTTCAGGAAACCTATAGAATAGCTAGATTAAGGAGTCTGTCAAAGGATTTAGAAATAAGACTGGCAGCCTGATTTCTTCCAATGTAGTTGGAAGAAATCATTTTCCAAATGTACATGGAAAAGTCAAACATTGACTTTTGATGGCTTTCATGTATGTAAGAAATACATACATGATGGCTTTCATGTATGTAAGAAATTGATGGCTTTCATGTATGTAAGAAATGTGTTGCTTGCACATCTGATTTTTACCAATTACTTTTACCTCTTGAAATCTTCTGTGTGATAGCCTCTTCTAGACCACATGGAAATATTCTCTTGCAGTTTTCTCTACAGTTATTGTTTATATGAATAAAAGGATGAGATTTTATGAGGGAAATTTAGTACAGGGGCACTCATTTTGTTTCACAGTGGCCAAACCTGAGTGTGAATGTTCTGTCTTTCATTCCACAATAATCTCCCTGGCAATCTTCAACTGCTCTGATTTCCCATGTTCTAGTTAAATCCCCAAAGAAATCACCATAAGAGATCACCTTCTATGGGGCTCTTTCAGATGGTGCAGAACAAACAGTCAATTTTCATAGTGAGAATTAAGTAGAGGTCCTGAAATCTGAAGCTCCAACCCCACCACTTTCTCAATGACCTTACCTAAAAAAGAAAAGTTGGAAACATGATTAAAATTGTCCAAGACCAATCAATCCAGAAATAGTTTCTTGAAGAAGAGACTGTTTATTGCCATTTTGCAGAACCACCACAACCACTATAACATTGACTTGCAGCTCGAATGAGATCTGGCCCCTCCAGATCTTCCTCAGACCTTCACATCATACAAAAACTACCATCAAGATGCTCTACAAGCAATAACTCTATGGCCAGTCTCTAACATTCATCCAATCATGTCAACTTACTAAAAAATAAATAAAAACTCAATGATCATGAATCCATCTCATCAAGTTCCTAATGAATGGAAGACAGTTGAAATGAATTTGGTAAGCAGATTTATATCTGCTTTCTGGTCTTTACATGATTGTCTCTATGCACATGTAAGAGATTAGGGTGGGATCTGAATGCATGCTTACATTTTAGATCTGTTCCTTTATAAGCAAAATTTTCTTTAGACTGTTGTTGACTTCAGCAAGTCTGTTCCAAGCTGTGTTATCCACATTCTAGTTGTTGAACCATTTCAGTTTTTTTCAGAACATTTCAGAACAATGTGTAAGATATGTTAGTATTATCTCCTTTTATAGAAACTGGGGTTGAAAGAGATCAACGCAGAGGCATAATTTGAAACAGGGACTTCCTGATTTCTTTATTTGTCTTTTAGATAATAGACCACATGAGTTCATCAAATGACCTGAAAGATAAAAGCATGAAAACAAATCTCAGCCAGGGATGTTACTCATATAGTTAATTTGAAAGGCCCTAAGAGAGGTTGTACTCTGTCCAATATACTCAAATCCGTATCTGAGGGCAAAGAATGGCAAACAAGCACTACGGGATGCCAGGGCTTCAGCAATTTAAATATAGGTGAGCAAAAGTGACAGGTTTTTTTCTAAAACCATTTTTTGCAATTGTGTTTTTTCTTGTGGCTTTGGGCCAACATTTCAAGGGCATAAAGTTTTAGAGCCAAGAGTGTCCCAGATGGCTTGGCTTTCCTTCTTCTTTTTAACTAAGTATGAATCTTCTTCTTCTTGTGCCATATCCGTTATCGGACGTTGGCAATCATGTTGGCGATCCTGTTTTTATCAGCAGCCACACGAAAAAGTGCTGCTGAGTTTTGTCTAAACCAGTCCCTTAGATTTTGAAGCCACGATATTCTTCTTCTGCCTGGACCTCATTTGCCTTCAATCTTTCCTTGGAGGATCAAATGGAATATGCCATATTTTTCTGGGTGTCGCATCACATGTCCGAAATATTCTAATTTTTGTTTTTTAATTGTTTTGATGATTTTCCTTGGCTTTCCCAGGTGGCTTATCACCTCCTCATTTCTGATCTTGTCAACCCAGCTTATACGTAACAGCCGCCTGTAAATCCACATTTCAAATGCTTCTAGGTGGCCTTCTGTCAGAGACCAGCTCTCTACTCCATAGAGCAGGTAGAAAAAATATAGCATCTGACAAGCCTGATTTTCAGTCTTAGGCTTATGTCATGACTGCAAAAGACCTTTTTCATTTTGAAGAATGCTGTTCGGGCTTTTTCTATCCTTGTCTTTACTTCAACGGTCATGTCCCAGCTTTCATGTAAATTAGAACTGAGGTGCGTGATCCTTTCAACTTTTTCTAGTGGTATTCCTTCTGAATTTATTTGAAATTAACGGGTTGTTTGCTGACAACCATGATCTTGTTTTTGAGGTGTTAAGCTTCAAGCTGTATTTTTCAGATATTTCTGTGACTCTGTTGATGAGGAGCTGAAGGTCTTCATGCTTACTGGCAAGCAGAACTGTGTCATCAGCATATCTTAAGTTGTTGATCCAAACACCGTTTACTTTGATGCCAGCATCGATGTTCTCCAGTGCCTTGTAAGTATGAATGCATATATAAATAGATAGTCCTTCAGATTTGAAGAAGGCAGTCTGTTACACAATTCATTTGTAGACATAGAGGTGACTCTGCAGTGGCTGTCTGGAAGGACAGAGTCTTGCACAATGGGGTACTAGAAGTCCATTGTTGTAATAACTGGATTTATTCTATGCCATTGCTCATGGTTCTCTATTATTTTTTGGTGGAATTTCAAAGCTGGTGGCACATCAGAGCTGGTGGAGGTTTGTAGCACAGGGATCACATGATTCTCTCAGCAGCCACAATTTCTAGTTCCTTTCGCTGGGTGTAATAATGTGGTAGGATTTGCTTCACAGAATCTTTGTAGTGCTTGAGATTTCTTCCTAGTCTCCAGTACACCATTGAGCAACTGACAAGGCATACAATGGTCATACATTCCAATTATATGTTTGCCAGTGAACTTTGTGTGATCCAAGGTCTCCAGCTTGGAGATACTGTCTTGTCAACAAATGCTAAGGATGGAGTGGAGAACATGCACATGAAATTTCTCCAGCTTTTGATGTGTCAGTACAAAGTCCAGGATTCACATCTATATAGGAGAGAAGGCATAGCTATAACTCTTAGGCTTTTAGCTTTCTGGAGATTTAGATATGGTGTTGATTGAGCCCTTTAGTACACAGCCACCCCAGAACCTGAATTCAAGTGTTGCTGTTCCTGGAGTCAGTTTCTTTGTCCATTGCTTGAGTTGATTCTTCCCAAGTATTTAAGGCTGTTTATATTTGACAAATACAACCCTCTATGGGGTTCGTATTTGGCATGGGCTGGTAAAATATTTCAGTCTTGTTCAGGCTGATAGCCAGACTAAGAGCATAGCAATATCTTAGAATTTGTTCAGCATCAACTGTAGATCACTGTCTTTGTGCATCAGGAACACACAGTCTCCAGCAAAGAGGGTTTCTTGAGTGACTGTATGGAGGATGGTATGGAGGTTTATTCCTTTATACGATTTTCTTGGGTTAGGAAAAGCCCTAGAATTATCCCTCAAGATCCTCCAATACAGTAAAGGTCTGCAAGTAGCTTCAGGAGCTACTAAATTTAGTGATCTAAATTTAATAGTTAACTTTAAAGTGTGCATGTTAAGAGGAATTTTTAAAAAGATGCATTAGAAATTTTTGATTTTAGAAATGTTTTTAGAGAAAACTTTAGTGTTGTAAAATGGATAAAAAGCATTTTTCCCTTTAAGGTTAAAGATTCTGAAAGAATACAGTGAATTTGGTTAATATAAATGGTTATAGTTTATAAAGATTATTAAGTGCAAATAGATGTACATATTATTTCTACAGCAAGGAAGATAAAGCAGAAATGGTTAAATTGATTGTTTTATTCAAAGAGGAGAATATATTTATGTTTTTTATTTGGATATCACTTTTGGATTTTGTGCTTGTGATGAAAAGAAATGAAACATTGACTTTGTTTTTGCCGATTAGGTAGATTTATTCTTATAGAAATGGCTAGTTATATACTAATATGTAAAAGTAAAAAGTTGAGGCTGAAATGTTGTTACCTATGCTAAAAAGAAGCAGAAATCAATGCTTTTTTTCTTTCTTCCCTTGTACCTCGCATTTTCTTTCCCCTTCTCTTTTTCCTTCTCTTAATTTCCTATTTTTATTTTTATTTTATATATTGATAAAACAATAAAAGTCATTAACTGGCAAAAAGATTTATTAAAAGCAGGCCATGTCAAAACCATTTAGATTGTGGGGAAATGCTTATTTAAAGGATGAGTTCATACCTATATTCCTTTTGGTTAAAGAATGAAAGTCATTGTATTCAATGGGCCTTATTCCTTATATAGGTAGGCAACATGTGGTCTCAGGATTAGAAGACCTCTTTCATAACTTGAGAATTTTGACAATTCTGATCAAAGTAGTAACAACATCGCTTTGTTTACATCAACCTATATTAATTTGAAATTTAACCTTCTCAATCAAGCTCTCAGGAAACCATATTTTCCTTTTGCCCTCAAAATGTTGTCAGTTTGGTTTACTGGAAAGATGAAACTTATCGTACTGGATATGAGAGTGTTTCTGCTTCTGCAAAGTCTTTGGCAGCCTTCAGCAAATGGTCTTCTCCAGATGGCATGGAAAACAATTATCATTTTCCTTCGCCAAATTTTGGAAGCTGTAGCATTACTCATCTTGAAGCATCAGGGTGGAGAAGGCTGCATTATGATAGACAAGTCCTTGATGGGTTTTTGAATTTCAGTATACCAGGTGGGACAGCTCCTATGTGTGAATATTGTCTCTTGACTGTTTTACCCTTCATTACTCTATACAGTTTTGTACAAAAGTTTAGATACTCTGGTCAAAGTGTATGTTTCAGTGAACAGACACGTTATATGGTACAAAGTTAAACATGACATATTTCTGAAATTTGAGTTCAAACATACTATTTATATACTGTTGGGGATGTTGCAGGTGGAAAGTTTGGTCACTCTTTAATCAGTACTTTGTAACCTCTTAATAGAACTAACAGCTACTAAACATTTTTGGAAGGACTCACTGGAGAAGAGCCTAATGCTGGGAAAGATTGAGGGGATGACAGAGAATGAGGTGGCTGGATGGAGTCATTGAAGCAGTAGGCGCGAGCTTAAATGGACTTCAGAAGATGGTAGAGGACAGGAAGGCCTGGAGGAACATTGTCCATGGGGTCGTGATGGGTCGGACACGACCTGCAACTAACAACAACAAGCCATGTTTTCTTTCTATTATTCTTGGGTTTTGGATTTTTTTTTCATTCTTCCTTGCAGAACTCTTTTAAGTTAGAAGATATCTATTTTCTTAAGTCTCCCTGCACGGGCTGGCTATTTCAGGTCATTTCACAGATTTTCAATAATATTTAATTCCAGGGGCTTTGAAGGTTATTCCAAAACCTTCCTTTTTCTTTTTGCCAGTATTTTACAGTTGGCTTGGATGTATGCTTCTGATCGATATTTTGCTGTAATAGCCCCCTCATCATCATTTTGCTGAATAAAGATTTGGAATGACTTTCATATTCCCCAGACTTGACATTATTGAATGTATATCAGGAGGGAGGATGTCATAATTGTTCAGAAGCCAAGCAGAGGGCTGCAAAAAAGGGATACTTTCAGATTGTTTTGAAACAACAACAAAAAACTAGAAATGTTTTGCTCTTAACTACGATAATTATATTGATATGGCCTTGTTTGCTTGGTTGTCGCAGGAAGTTATTGCTCTAGGGAGGAGAGAGGGAGAGAGGAAGAATCAATTCCAAGAATTTTCTGTGCAGATTTTCAGTCATCCAGGTCATAGTTGTCTCAAAAGTGCTCTTTCAAAAACAACTGGACTGTTTTTTTTTCCCTTGAGGAAGAAGAACAAAACATTTCATTTCTCATCCAAGAAATGGATGGCGGAGGGGGGGGGCAGGAGATGGAAGGTTAGGTACTGACCGGATGGTGGGGGAGGGAGGGAGGCTTGTATTTCTTTGCAGTCATTTAGTCATTAGCTCTCTCTGAGAGCTCTAGAGGCCACTTGGGGGGGTACATATTTGCCCTCAGGGTCACCTGAATCAGAGTACAGTTGGTTGTGGAATCTTCTTGGAACTGTTGCAAGGGCTACGTTGTAGACTGGAGATAGGTATCCATCCCCACCACCACCATCCAATCTCAACTGTCAGTACCTATCCTTCCATCCTGCCACCACAACTGATGAAGTTTCTTGGATGGGAAATGAAATGTTTTGTTCTTTTTCCTCAGCAAGAAAAAAAAAAAACACAGTCCAGTTGCCTTTTGAAAAAGCGCCTTTGGGAATTCCAAGAGCTGCTCTTTCTCTGGGATCAGTAAGGCCCAGGTGCTCTTTCCAGTTGCTGTTTCCTGTTAGTAAAAATGTCTGCTCTTATTTTATGTAGAATAACTATGTAGAACTATTACAGTGCTTATTATGTCCCCAGCCATACATGTTTTACTCAGTCTTGTTCCTGGCAGTTTTTGTCTATTCAAAATAGACAATGGTGGGGATGAGAGAGAGGCTCAATCTGGTGCCCACTTCAGTATCATTGCAGTGCCAAGCAAAGGCCTTTTTGATTTCCCAGAGTTTTAAATAGTCTTTTAATCATATCTTAATCATGTTTTAAATTGTGTTGTTTTATATTTTGACAACCACCTTGCTGCTGCTTAGGTTGTTTGGTGTCTTTATTAGGCATTTGGTTGCATTTTATTGGGCATGTTTTAATTCAGATTACATTTTTAGTATGTTTTAATGTAAATGGCCCAGAGAGTTCTGGCTATTGGAAGACGAAGGAGATGGAGGAGGAGGAAGAGGAGGGGGAGGAGGAGGAGGAGGAGGAGGAGAGAGAGAAAGAAAGAAAGAAAGAAAGAAAGAAAGAAAGAAAGAAAGAAAGAAAGAAAGAAAGAAAGAAAGAAAGAAAGAAAGAAAGAAAGAAAGAAAGAAAGAAAAAAAGAAGACATTTCCATTTCATTTTCTCTGGTCTTAATGTTTGTGATACGGCATATCCTGAATAACCTGTAAGATAAGTAAGGCTGAGAAATGATCATTAACTCAAAGTCATCAGATAAACTCTGGTGGCAAGGATGGAACTGAATCTAGATTTCTCCAGTCCAAGTACAACTCCTTGTATACTATCCTTGTCTTACTTTTTCCTGCCCACATTTTTACTTGTTTCTTTGGTTTTGCAAATTTTATTAATTTTCAAATAAACATATAAACAAATAATACAAATGTGGTGCATTTCATTAAAAAACAAAAAGGAAAACCTAGTCAATATATTTTCAGAAATGATCGGCGGTCCCCCCCCCTGCATCCCCCCTCACTCCTTCAACCTTCCTACCTTCCCTCTTCCTTCCTCACCTCCTACCCACACCTCTCTCCTCCTTCCTCCTTTCCAACTATCCTACACATCCCATCACCTTCTTTTCCACATCCTTCGGATGCAGTTTAGGGGTACTAGCCGATCATCTCTTCTTCTCAAAAAAGGAAAAACCATTACATTATTTTTATAAATACACCAAATTTTATATAATTCTACCCCTTCATCCCCTTCCCCCCTCCCCCCCCCCCGGACTTCCCAGAACTGAGTACAGGGATAATCACATAGCATCCCAAATCTAAATAAAACTATCTAAACATAATACAAACAAATATTAACATACTTTAACTCTAATATACAATAATAAACTTAAATATAATATATATATATATAAATTATATTAAGTATATAGAAATAATTTTTACTTGTTTCTTGATCTTTTCCACGTATTGGTTTCTGCCCTACTCTGTTTCCAATACTAGCTATGTTCCTTCAGGACTGGATTCCTGGAAACCCCGTTATTAGATCTTGGATGTCTTATTTGGTCATACTTTGTATAAATTCTTCTGTATTTAATATGGTCTCCAATTTCTCTTCCAGAAAGCCAAAGTCGTGCATTTTATCATGAGACTGTACAGTATTGTGTTTCTGTTACTTAATCCTCAGGTGCGGTGGAGTAGTGCCCTCTAGTGGACATTGTACACGAATGCAGCTGTAATAAAATTCAGGCCAGAACTCCATAGAAACATAGCAATTATTAATTTCATTAAAAAATCACGTTGTAGCACAAAACAAACAAACAAAATCGAACACAGTAATATATAAGTTTTTTTCTTTATTGATGAAGCTACTCTGGAAATATTACTCTTAGCTACACCCTTTTTTAGATATTTCAGACAAATTATTTTTAGCTACATGATTACTAACCTTTTAGCTACCATTGATCTCTTTTAGTAATTGGGAGACAAACTTATCAACAAAATCAGTCCTTCACAGTTTTTCAGCTTTGATAAATTTCTGCTTCAGAAATATAAATATTGTTTTTCTGAAATATTTGGGTTTTGTGAATTGTTTGATATTCCTTTTTCAAAGAATTCAGGAAGTTTAACCATCTTTGGCTAGAGGAACTGGCAGCACCTAATAGACTTTGACTGAGCACCAAATGATAGATAGATAGATAGATAGATAGATAGATAGATAGATAGATAGATAGATAGATAGATAGATAGATAGATAGATAGATAGATAGATAGATAGATAGATAGATAGATAGATAGATAGATAGATAAGCAAGCAAGCAAGCTAAGCAGAACTGGATTTGACTAGTGATTGGTCAGAAGATTACAGAGCTATAAACTGGACTGGGAAGTAAAATGAATTAATTCATCCAGAAATGAAGATATTGATGACAATGACAAACACAGTGAGAAGCACCAGTGCTTTTTTTGTTAAAAAAAAAAAGGTGCCAGAACTCACACATGTCATACAACCTGCCTTGCCTACCCTACAAGGTTTACCTTTGTAGTTGAAAAAAAACCCCTTCAATTTTTAGTGTATCTAAAAGTCTAGGATTTTGTTCAAGGTAAGTTAATACTATTAATATTACCATGTACCGTGTGGCTTTAAATTACAAGAAGGCATTTTATTAATCTTTTGGGACATTTACCACTGGCATACCTATTTAGTTTAATGAGTGGAAATGTCAGCTTTCTATGTGGAATGAAATTGGCCCAATAAAACAAAATCTGGTTGCTTGTAAAAGATTGAATTATTTTTAAGAAGTTGTCAAACAAGGTGGAAAAATTTACATTTGGAGTTTAATATGGATATTGACTTGAAACAAATTAAAGTTGAAACTTTGTCAGTGAACAGATTACTTTTAATTTACTTTTAAGTTAAACCCAATTTAATACTGCAGATCTGATTAAACCTCATACTGTAGGTCTGCCTTTACATCTGACCAATACATAATTAATATATATTATTATTATTAATAATAATACCTCCAAATCACAAGACATTGGCTTTATTCTTATTCTTCCCCTCTGCAGTTTGAATATAAAGTATAAAAGACTAAAAAGAGATTTTCATAGACATCCCAGCCTTTGAACTACCCAAGGAACTGAAACAGCAAAGTTTCGCTGTTGGGCAAGCTTCCACGCCAGCCGCCTTTCTTTCCTCTCGCTTCACCTCTTTCATACCCCACCTTCTGTAAGGGAAGGCAAAAGGCTCACTCACCCTCTCGTGAAAGATGGCCTCCATATTTAGGTGTCTCCCACAGCCACCATCAGATTTCACACCATATGGTCCGACCCAGTCAATCAAGCCACGCTGTGGCTGTGGTGCTCCGGAGCCTCATGGCTCCTCCTAGAGCAGCGGTTCCCAACCTGTGGGTCGCGACCCTTTTGGGGGTCGAACGACGCTTTCACAGGGGTTGCCTAAGACCATCGGAAAACACATATTTCCGATGGTCTTAGGAACCGAGACACTAGTGAGAATTTCTGCTCAAGGCTAGCTCCACCAGCCAGCTTGGGCAGACAGGAAAGCAGCCGCCTCAGCAGCATGGCGGGACTGCGCTACCCATAGCAGAGCAGCTACTGCCGCGTCGCCACGGCTATGAACCTCCTGCTCAGCGTCTTTCAGGTCCTCTTGCCTGGCTTCCGGCTGGGAGAAGCGCAGGGCCAAGGTAAAAAAAAAAAGCCTGGTGAAATACTCCTGAGGGGTAGTGTCGATCTGTAACGGGAGGTGAAGGGGGCGGGTGGGTGGGTGGGTGTCGACCAGAAGGGAACTGGGTCTGATAAGGGCGAAAGTTGAGTGAGGTTTTCCCCCTTGCCCCTCTCTCCACCTCCCTTTGTGCAGTGGCGTCTCTGGCTGCTGCCTTCCCAGTCACCGAGAAAGGGGGAAAAAAGAGCCGTGAGTGAGTTCTCTTTTCTACCTCATTGCTTAAAGCTTTTTTTTTTAAACGACCGCTTGTTCAGAACTCCTCGGGGCTTGTTTGCACGAGCTTGTGGCAGGTCAGTAAATAAAGGGGTGGGGGAGCCAAACCGTCCAAGGCGTTTGCACCCTGAACGTGTGGACGCTGCTTTCATGATTTGCCACCACCGCCCCCTCTCTTCCCGCCCTGCTCTAGCAATGCGCGCTGCTGCTGCTGCTGCTAGCTGAGCTGAGCTGCGGCGCCAAGCCGGTCCCCATGCCTCCTGGTTGCCCGGCCGTGCTCCACCCCCGGCAACCCTCCGCGCCGCGCCAGAGCCTCCCCCACGCCACCCAGCCTGCCTCCCTTGCCGTTGGAGGGCATCTATGTGTGTTTCCAGACCTTACTGGACTACCATCTCCAGCAGCCCTAAAAAGCACTGTGGAAGAGTGGGGAATGCTGGGAGTTGCAGTTCATCACCATCTGGAAAAACATGACTCTCCAAAGATCAATCCTTCCTTCCTTCCTTCCATCCATCTCCTTCCCTTCCCCTTCAATCTCTCCTTCCTTCCTTCCTTCCTTTCCCCCTCAATCTCCTTCCTTCTCCATCTCCTTCCTTTCCCCTTCAATCTTCCTTCCTTCCTTCCTTCTCCATCTCCATCCCTTCCCCTTCAATCTCTCTCTCTCCTTCCTTCCTTTCTCCTTCCTTCCATCTCCATCTCCATCCCTTCCACTTCAATCTCTTTCTCCTTCTTTCCTTCCTTTCCCCTTCA
>NW_015386332.1:383820-420362 GCF_001527695.2 Protobothrops mucrosquamatus | reverse complement strand
CCTTCCTTCCTTCCTTCCTTCCTTCCTTCCTTCCTTCCTTCCTTCCTTCCCCTTCAATCTCCTTCCTTCTCCATCTCCTTCCTTTCCCCTTCAATCTTCCTTACTTCCTTCCATCTCCATCTCCATCCCTTCCACTTCAATCTCTTTCTCCTTCTTTCCTTCCTTTCCCCTTCAATCTCCTTCCTTCTCCATCTCCTTCCTTTCCCCTTCAATCTTCTTTCCTTCCTTCCCCTTCCCTCCCTCCCAACACTTTTGAGCAAGGAAGAATAAGCTTCTCCAGCGAGCATTGCTATATTGTTTTTGTGATTAATCACTATGCTTTAATTATGTTCAATTCATAACAATGAAAATACAACCTGCATATCAGATATTTACATTACTAGTCATAACAGTATCAAAATTAGTTATGAAGTAGCAAGGAAAATAATTTTATGGTTGGGGGTCACCACAACATGAGAAACTGTATTAAAGGGTCGCGGCATTAGGAAGGTTGAGAACCACTGTCCTAGAAGAAGCAGACAGCGCCAGAGGGGACCCTGCTCGCACCGTACCACCAGTGGGGCATTTTCAAAAACAAACAAAGATTGGAAGGGAAACAATAGGAAAAGAACGCAACTCTGGAAAATCCATCAAAAAAAGGTGCCAGAACTCTGTTCCAGTGTGTTCTATGACAAAAAAAAGCCCTGGGAAGCACTATTACTTTCTTACCAAGGAAATGGCATAGATAATTTGTTTTAATCGCCAAGAATCAAGCTGGACTCGTAGAAGACTTTACTTTTACTATTCCTTTAATTTTGCAAAAATTGAACATTTATATAATGATTACAGCAACATTCAGAATGAAGTTTTCATTTCATATTTGCTGTACTAGTTGGGGTGTACTACATGGTGTGTATATATGGTGTTACAGCTAACTATGTTGCATATTGCCAATCTCTCTCTCTTTGCATACACACACACACACACCGCAATGATTTGGGAGTGTGCCAATATTGATTGGTAGTATTTTTTTTATTCTCTGGGTATGATGCATAATCTCCAACAAGACTTGAGAAATGTATACATCTCAAACTGCATTTTGTAAATTCTCTTGGCAATATTGAAGAATGTTGCAGTCTTGACAAGGGCTGTTGCAAATTATACATATTGCATCAAAATGTCCACCTCCTCCCAAGTCCTGCTGGGCTGCCTCATTATGGTGATGGTGATGTGACTAGAGCAGGGCTTTTCAACCTTTTCACCCATTGAACCACTTTTAGGATATGGCAATATCTGAGTACCACCAGTTGCCTAGCAAGGTGTCAAAAACTTGATGACCCCCCCCCCAAAAAAAAGGAAAAAAGTGATAAAGTACAGGTAGTCCTCGGCTTACAACAGTTCGCTTAGTGACTGTTAGAAGTTACAATGGCACTGAAAAAAGTGCCCCCCAAGGCACAGCCGAGCAAGACACCTGCCTGCCCACCCAGCGGCGCTCACCCAGTGGTGTTATGTTATGTTATGTTATGTTATGTTATGTTATGTTATGTTATGTTATGTTATGTTATGTTATGTTATGTTATGTTATGTTATGTTATGTTATGTTATGTTATGTTATGTGTTATGTTATTGAAAGAAAAATCTTCATCAGGGTCCAGTCCAAGCTGGGACTAAACAAAATGGAGACTGCTTTAGAAAGAAGATTGTAGTTTATTGAAGGGCAGAGCCAGACAGAAGCATGGCTCTGGGAAAGCTGACCACATGTTGCTGGGAGTGGTGGGTTTTTATACCTTCTGGGGCTCTTGAGGTTGTTTCCTGTTCCTGTTTGATGCTTTGTATTTCCTGTGTCATGTACTTTGACCTGAGTCTGAATGTGCCCTTTTGGTATTGGTGGGTTAATCCTATTATGTCCCCAAAGGTCATGTCTTTTAGAGTTTGGGTGGGATATGTAGATTTTAGAGGTCTTTGTCTTCCTAATCTCATAGCTTCTAGCTTCCTGGTCCCAACCTTCCTGGATGGATTATTGAATTTGCATTTCTAAAAGCTGGCCTCTGCCTAGGCTGGGCTGGGGCTGATTTCTGGGGGCCTGGTTTCTGTCTTTTTTAAGATCTTCTCCATTATTCCTTTGGGGAAATATATTCTGCCTTTTTAATATTCCCCCAAATATTTCTTTCTCTGGATTCTTCCCACAATGTTATGTTATGTTATGTTATGTTATGTTATGTTATGTTATGTTATGTTATGTCATGTCATGTCATGTCATGTCATGTCATGTCATGTCATGTCATGTCATGTTATGTTATGTTATGTTATGTTATGTTATGTTGTTATGCTATGCTATGCTATGCTATGCTATGCTATGCTATGCTATGCTATGCTATGTTATGTTATGTTATTATAAAATTGATTTGCTTCATTAAGAAACAGCTCAGACATAACAATTTGGATTAGAAAGTCAAAAAAGTCTGGATAGTGGACATTGCAGTATCTGGAAACAGTGGAAAAGAAGATAAAGAACTAGGGAAAAAATAACAAAATATAAAGATTTGCAAGTAGAAGTGAAAGGACTATGGTAAAAGAAAGCAAAGATACTACCAATAGTAATAGATCATTGGGTGCAATCCAAAAACATCTGAATTACCACTTGAACCATCAACATTGACAAATCACCATCAGTCAATTGCAAAATGCAGCTCTAGCTGGAACAGCTCACATCCTGTGATGATATCTTTAACACTATCAATGAACATCTGCCTACCCCATGTCCTTGATATGAAGACATAAATGCCAAATCCAGTCTAAACTTCTGGCTGACTGTGTGATCATCAACAACAATAATATTAATAATTATAGGATTTCCGGTTTTGCGCTGTAGCAACCAGTTGTGGGCTTGCGGATTGTCTGCACCTCCGCAGCTAATTTCACCCTGCCAGGAGACCCTAAATGAGTCTAAGTCACCCCAAAGAGGTGTGCGAAGAAAGAAGGATGCTTCAGCAATTCTGGAATGCGGTAGCTGTTCCGTTTGACTTGGGGAAAGCCTTCTAACCTGACAGGAGAAAGGCTGGCCATATTGCATCGACCAGCCCAAGCTACTAGCAACCAAAGTCCAAAAGTACTAACCAGCACAACTGTGAACAGCATGCTTGAAACTGGGTGAGGAATTCAATCTTCTCTTTTCTATTCTATATTTAATTTCCTGGAAAAGATCCCCAAGAAGCAAAATACCCCCAAAAGGGAAGGACAGGGATTTCCACCCCACCCTTATACTAATGGAAGTGGCGAATTAATCTTTTTATGGAGGATCAAAATATACAAAAGTGAAATAAATATAAAACCTGAAAGTTAAAACTTAAATCTGGATAAATTTAAAATAGTTGAATGGTTAAGACTCTCATTCAGTTTTGGAAATTGAAAAACAAATAGTTGCTGACACCTAGTGGTGGATGAAGACTATGACAGTTATGACTTTAATATAAGACTTGGCAAAACCTGGAAAAAGCTAATTTGAATTTGTGACCTTCAAAGCTTTAACAACAAAGAACAGCTGTGACAAAAAATAAAGACAATAATCTGGGCTGTAGACAAAGAGAGAATTATAAATTTCAGAAAAAAAACTTCTTTAAATTATTTGGATTACAAATATCTATTTAATCGGGACTCTAAAACTATTTGCAGAGAAAAGAAAGGAAGAGAAAAACTCAAATTTTTGGCCATCATGGATCAGAGATATGTAGAAAGAACATATCAAGAAAACATAAATACTCCACAGGAGGAGATATATAGTATACTGCAACTAATTCAAATAACAATGACTTTAAACCACAAAGAAATTCAAAATAACTTTGAAAATATAAATCAATCTATTTCCAAGTTAACTCTACAACAAAAAAACTCCCAGAAAACAACAACAGAGAAGGATCAAACAAAACAGATAAATGGATATAAAATTGAGAATAGAGATTTAAAGATGAAACTTAACAAAACAAGGAAACATGATTTAATCCTAGTGGAAAAAAATTCACAAGAATTGGAAAAAACAACTTATCCCTTAAGACTACAAAATAAATCTGAGGACAAGAAAACAGATTGGATAAAATGGACTGTAGAGATGTCAGGAACATTGGAGAGAAAGAAAATGATAAGAGAAGCAGAGAGAAAGAAAAAGAAAAAGATTTTTAACAAACATGGAAAGGCAGAAGCCCTGTACAAAGACACTTCATCTGATTTACTTTTATATCTACAGTAACATTTACGAACATATGGAAAAACCTTTCGACTCAGCAAAATACATTGATTAAGAAAGATATTGGGCAAAGGAAAAAGACCAAAGTGGAAATCAAGAAAATAGATGATGGGACTTACCAGAGAGAATACTTAAAAAAGAAACATTTGTTTGAATATGGTTAAAGAAATAGAAAAGATTTGGAATATATATGTCATTCTAAGAGGGATGAATCCCCTAAATAATATAGTATGCTTTTCCCCCTTTTTTATTCCCTTTCTTTCTTTCTTTTTAACAAATATTTTATTGAGTTTTATAAGGTAACAAGGGAATAAGGTCAACAAAGGTAAAACAAAGGGAGACATACAAAAGGGTTAAACCAAAGGAAAGGGGGCAAACACAAAAGTGGGATTAATCCCACAAAATAAATCGCTTCAGCAAGTAAACCCGTCTCGATATACATATTAAATCTTAATGATTACTCTAGTATTAAACAGCTTTCAATAACAAGTTAGTCAATATATCTCATTCATTTTACTAATTAACAATGATTAATACTAATTAGTTGTAATAACTTTAAAATAGTAATATATTACTTATTGGTTATAATTTACTATATTATTAAAATCACAAATACGAAAAAAGAAGAAGAAAAAAAGAAAAAAGAAAAGTTCATACAAATAATCATAAAATATAGATACAAATTATCAATTATCTCTTTAAGTTTCATAACCTTTTCTTATTCTATCGTATTGCTAACCATTGGTAAAAACTTTTTCCATGTTTTAAAATAAATTGTGTCTTCTTTCTCTTTCATTTCTAAAGTTAATCTATTCATTTCTGCACATTCAAGTATTTTTGTTATTATAATCTGATCAGATGGTAAATTTTCATTTTTCCAAAATTGGGCAAATATTATCCTCGCGGCTGTTAACACATGTAATATTAAATACTCATTCTCTTTTCCATAATTCAAGCCTAATATTCCTAGCAAACAGAGTTCTGGTTTAAATTCTATCTGTATTTTAATCATCTTTTCCAGCCACATATGAATCTTAAACCAAAATTTCTTAGCATTAGGGCATATCCACCAGAGATGGTAATAAGTGCCTGGTTGTTGTTTACATTTCCAATACATATTTGATATATTTTTAAACATTTTCTCTAATCTAACTGGTGTCATGTGCCATCATTTATTCCCTTTCTTGATATGAGTAATATAAAAAAGTTGAAATGACTTAGATAAAGGAAATGTTTTATATATTTAAATGTGATTGAATTTAAGAAAATTATAATGGATAAAAAAATGTTTTGAATAAGAATTAAAGGACTAGATGACTAGATGTATTAAATGGAATATTTAAACATATTTTTAATTATGGTTAAAAAGAATAAGAAATCTTGGAAACAAATATATATTAGCATAGGAGGGATATATATTTTAAGTAGTATGTTATTTTTTATGTTTCTTTACTCTTGCTCTCCTTTCTTTTTTCCCCACTGTTTTATCTATTCCTTAAGAAATGTAAAAGTGTGAGATGGTTCATATGGAAAAAATAGAGTTAAATTTTTAAATGTAACTAATTTTTGAGAAAATCTTAACCAGTAAGAATACCTAGAATTTGGTGGGAGAAACAAATTAAAATAACGACTGTAACAGGATCTGACAAGGCAACCAGAATGATTGGATATAAAAGAAATATTATATCGATGTGATTATTATTTTTAGGAATATTGGGAAAATTATATATTTAATTGTTATCTATCAGAACAATAAGAATTGTATTAACTCAATGTTTGCAAAAGAGGATATTTTGGGAAAAGAGGAAATCAACTAAAACCATTATGTGGATTATGGATTATAGAAATCAGTTGTTAGTGATTGTTTTACAAATATAAACCCAGACAACACACTGTTTACCAATTATTAAGTGATTTATGCTTAAAAAATCAATAAAATATATTACAAAAAATAATAATTATTATAGCATGCCATTTCAGACAGTGTTTAGCCTCTGCTTATTGGAAAGACAGAGTAATCTTCCTGGGGCAATCTTTTCTGCTGTCAAAGATTTCCATTTTTTTTTCCTCTTGCCAAAGTCTGTTTCATATCCTGAGAGATTCAGATTCAGGCATTCGGATATCTGAAGGCAACTATCATGTCACCCTTAATATTTTTCAAGTTAAATATACAGTTTTTCCAGCCATTCCTCCTAAAACTTTAAGTTTCTGATTCCTTGACATAATTTATATTATGTCAACATTCTGCTGGAGTAGTGTTTATCCGTTTATATGCATTTGTTTATGCCTGGATTAAATGCACGCAGACATAAACCAAAATTCCATTAGGTTTCTTTTCTATCTCTACCTTTACTTATTAGCAAACAATGCTTACCATAAAAAATTGTGGAGTTGTTGCTCTGGGAGCCTAGTTGTTTGCTTCATGTTTCATTATCCAAGTAGATAACATCATTTGTGTGAAATTATTACACCAATGATGTTACATAGTTGAGTAATGAAACATCTTCAAACACAACGCCAAGCTCTGACAGAACCAAGGACTACATAATTCCACCATGAACTACAAACATTTTCTTCTATTGTAAAAGAATCTTCCTGTAAGCATATGGACAATGCTTTTTGCAGTATTTTATCATTGTGCAAAACACATTTGGGTGATACAGGAAAAAATGCAAATAACTAACTGAAAGTATGCTGCAAACTGGGAACATTCCAATTTTACTATTTATTTTGTTTTTAAAATTCTGTTAACAAGAATTTCCATGTTGAGCAGAACAAAGTCACAGAACGGTAAGAAGGAACTTAAAATAAAAGTGGATATTCTGAAGTACAACATACGGTCTTTTTTCACTTTACCTCCTAGGAGAGGGAAAATAAGCCAGCTGATAGCAACAATATTTGTTTTCCACACTCCATTAATAGGCTAGAAACAATTCATGCATGATCCCCAAATCTGCACCAAGCTAATTAAAACGAATGTTTCATGTTTCCTCTTATGCCAATTGCATCTGGAATTGGTGGGCTTCTGCAAACATTCAGGGAGTATAGTTTGGGGGGGGGAGCAAGGGAAGGGAAGCATAAGGACAAATCACAATAAATCTAGGCCGACAGGTACAAGCAAATTGGTCGATGGAAGTGACATGTCTCTCTGCTTAAATGTCTACCACAAATCCCCAAGGGATGGGGGACGATTTAATCTAATTGGCTGTGCCACTTCCTTATGGCTTAATGTGAGAATCATAGCAATTACATCTGACTCTACTTATCCCGGGTTTCTTAGAATCCATTTATGAGACTATTAGAATCAAGAGAAACCTGAAGTTGAAAATAATTTGCTTCTGCTTTTGTATATGTAGTCCTGGGAGCTGCTTTATGGTCATATTTGCCAAATGGCTACTTATAAAGCAGGAATAAGAGCAGCAGATATATTTTAATTTAGTCACTTTAAAGCATTTGATTAAATCCCATAGTTCATAATATATTTATCTCAGGTCAGTTTACAGTGCAAAAGTCATCTGAATATTTGATTCCCCTCTCTTTTAACCTTCAGCAATTCTATCTAAAATATAGGCATAATATCATTTTAAAGACATGTTGTGCTGCAATTGATGGAAAGCTGTTCTCATCTACTGATATACTATCACAATCCTACATCATTTTTCATTACATCACTGTGACCAACCATGGTTGACCTTCTCACCCCTATAGGTGGCCCAGCTACTTTATATCTTTTCAGCATGCAATGGTGTAGAAAGGAGAGCCCTAAGCAATGCAAAAAGGGGAAAGGGCGTACATTTAATCTGGCCTATTGAGGGTATCAGTCTGGTGGAAGGTAGTTAAGTCATCCTCAGTGGAGGCTACGTTGAAGAAATCAACTAGGCAGCATGATGAAAAAGTAGGTTCTCTAATGACTGAGGACAGCAGCTATGGAATTCAGAGATGGTTTTAGCAGCCATCATCTCAAAATTGTCAAGGTTAAGAAACACTGTTCTATAATGTTAAGTAATTTCTTGTGAATTCTCTACTACATTAGCTTTAGAGACCACCAAGCATTAGGAACCACCTTAAGTGGCTGGCAGAGTGTACCCACCTTTCAACACTGGAATTACTAGGGGAATGCAGAGCTCAGGCTAGTTAGCAAAATCCAAGAAGTCACAGAATTTAAACATGAAAAGTTACATCAGCTGTAAAGATGGAGGCATGAAAAGGGGGCAAGTCAATGAACTTTGGAGACTAATCTGTGTTTGGAGAGAAAAAAGGTCAAGGGGATGATGGGAAATCCAAATAAGGCTGAACAAAGGATAAATTTCATTCATTGATTTGATTTAATCAGCCAAAGATTTAGCTACAATTCCTAAGAAATTGGATTGTCTAGTAAATAAATAAAAATCCTATTTATTCTGATATATTGGGGGAGAGGGTGAGAGAAGGAGGAGGAGGGAAGAAGAAAATAATGTAAAGGGAATAATGTAAAATAATGTAAAGGGAATAGTAATAAAAGAATAGGCTGGCCAGAAAGCCCAGGGACACAGCAGGGATCAAGAAAGATGACAGAGATGATAGGAGAAGGAAGACACATTTGAAATAGGAAAGATGTGGTTAGAATATGATTTCCAGAGGGGAAAAAAGGGAGGTGAGCAAGGGTCCTTTTGGGTCAGTCTATGCATATTTAGTCCAGTATAATAAGTAGAAATTACGTCTTCACTGCAAGGCGGAAAGTAACTGCTGTCTTTTTTTTAAGTGCATACCACTGATAATTGGTGAGAGAAACCCATGGACTGCACAATTCAAACCTTTACTTGCAGGGAAACCCAAGAGGCCTTTGGCAAGCTTTCTGATAATGACTGTAAGGACTATCAAATCATGAAATAAGCCCTTTTGAGAAGATACAAGTTTGAGCCAAGAGGGTTGTCCTTCCGGTCCCTGAGGAAAGGGATTGGGAACTATTTCATTGAGACAGCTACAGGATGACAAGTTGATCTAGCAGATCTGTTGAAGATCAGTTTGGGCAGGGGAGAGAAAGAAACAGAAAATAGGAAAAAAAACATATCTGACAGGCAGAATAAGGGAGTAACTTGTTTTTTCAGTTAAGTGGAAGAAAACCCTTTTATTAATTTAAGCCCAGAATTACTGTTTTGAAAGTTCAGACTAATAAAGGAGAGAAGAAACTAAACAGTCCTCTCCAAATGAGAAACTGATAAATTGTACCTATAAATGGTAGGGCCAGATATGGTGTTGAAGGTAAAAGTTGAAAATTACATCTGAGAAAATAGAAAGCAAAATGCCAGGGACTCTCAGGGACTGAGTACCAATATGTCTTATGCATATTTTTTCCAGTATGTAATATAAAAATACATTTCATTGATTTTTGTTTCTTCCATGCAATCCCAAAACAACTGGAGCACCACTTGAACACCATTGGCATTGACAAAATTGCCATCAGTCAATTGCAAAAGGCGACCTTACTAGGAACAGCTTTCATCCTGCGACGATATCTGTAATATCATCAAACATCCACATCTGCCTATCCCAGGTCCTTGGTAAGGACTCGATAGGTAGACAAAAATGCCAAACCCAGTCTGAACATCTGGTTGACTGTGCGATGATCAATAATAATAATAATAACAACAACAATAACAACAATAATAATAATAATACAAAGCAAACATGGAGCCGGTTGAGATCAGGAGTGCTGAAGAAAGAAACTGAAGGCTTCATTTTGGCTGCTCAAGAATAAGCCTTGCAGACTAATTCCATGAAAGCAAAAATAGTAAATGTCACTTATGCAACGAGAAAGATGAAACAGTGGATCACCTTATCAGTGGCTGCAGCAAAATCTCACAGACTGATTCTACAACATCATGATTGAGTTGCCAAAATTATACATTGGAAGCTTTGCCAGACGTTTGGGTTTGAATGCAGCAAAAATTACAATTTGGAACATCAAATTGATGAAGTTCTTGAAAATGAGCACGTCAAGATCCTGTGAGACTTTCAGATCCAAACAGACAGACATCTGGCCCATATTATGCCTGACATCACTATTATGGACAAGAAAGGAGTCTGGTTCATTGATATCACAATACCAGGTGATGCACAAATTGAAGAGAAACTGCTAGAAAAAAATAAAAAATATTGTGATTTGCAAATTGAAGATGAGTAACTATGGAGGAAGAAATCAATAGTTGTACCAATAGTAATAGGAGCCCTTGGAACGATACCCAAAGGGCTGTCTAGATACATGAAAGTTTTGAAGTTATTAGATCTGAATATCCTGACTTTGCAAAAACCACCTTACTCAGAACTGCCCATATACTCAGACGCTACCTAAATAGCTCTTAGGTCCTTGGTTAGGACTTGAACTGTCAAGTTTTTACCAGTCCCAGACTGTGAATCGAATTGAAGATTAAATCTTAAATAACAACAAGATTGTATTATTTTTGCGTTTTTACTTTATATACTACCAGAGTCATGTAAGAGAGTTGGGTAGCTATATAAATTTACCAAATAAATAAAAAATAATAACCTATAACTATTCAAAGAGAGATGAAATAATTTGTTTTCTCTTTTTATCACTTGCATTCTCAATGAATACAAAATACATAACATTTTAACAAGACTCTTTAATTTCCATTAGATCAAATAAATCAACTTTAAATCTTAATGAGATGCCTGGATAGCTCATCAGCATATATATTATAGCAGTGATGGCAAACCTTTTAGAGACCGAGTGCCCAAACTGCAACCCAAAACCCAGTTATGTGGCCCATTGGGTGGGTGTGGCCCATTGGGTGGGCGTGGCTTTGGTGGTAATGGCAGACTGGGTGGGACTAAAAAGTTCAATCAATCAATTCCAACTTTGCGAGATCTTTTTTTTTCCCCACAAGAAGTTGAAATTGATTGATTGATTGAACTTTTTTTTTTTGCACAAGGCGGTGGAGGCCTAAAGCGAAAAGGTTTTATAAAACCCAGCTGAAGGCCTAGGACTGGGGCGATGGTGCGCATGCCCACAGAGAGGGCTCTGCGTGCCACCTGTGGTACGCGTGCCATAGGTTTGCCACCACAGTATTATAATATATCTTGGATAGCATATTTGATCAATGTTTGGAGTCAGATTTGTTCAAGAACACGTTAGTCAGTATAGCAGCCAGCTTTATTTTGACTTTTGGTCTTGACTGCAAGGAAAGCTGAGAGTTTAATTTCTCAAAGATGCTGAAGGAAGCTTTATCTGTGAATTTTCATCCCAAACACTTTTAGCAACAATTATTCTTTCAACCATTTCAGGGTGATTTCTGAGGAGAAATCTTCCAGCATCTCATCTTCATTTATGAATGCAGTAGAGGACCTCTCCGGCATGTGTAAATGAATGGATTCAGCCCTCCCCCCCTTCACATGGATCTTGAGACTGGCTCATAGAACACATTCGAATGATAACAGTGTGGAGAAATAATGGTGTTCCATGAAATGCTTTGTTGCTGAAGGATTGCTGACAGACAGAAGAGTTTCACGCAACTGAGAATCTGTTATGCACTACTTCTCCCTGGAGCTGGTTTTTTTAGCCTTTCGTACAACCCAAAATTTTATTGATAATTTGCTCCAAAACAAATTCATTACGTTAAACTGCCATCATTCATGAAATAAGGGTGTTTTTTTATTTCCATAAATACAGATTGTAAATCATAGTACATTTCCCCCATGCAAAAGACCTGTTTTTAAAATCCAATATGTAAGAGGGTGAAGAAAGAGGGATTTTAAATTCTTGGGGGGATTAACGTTGCTGTCCCATATTGTAAATTTTATGACCAAATGCAACTGAGGTACAGCCTAATTTATTATTGCAGAAATGATTGGAAGTGGAGTTCTTGACACTATTACCTGTTAGGGTAGATTTATTGAAAATTAGCAATTCCATTTATAACTATGAAATTTCAGGGATTATTCTGCTGTAGACTAGAACATTGACAGATTTACAACAGTGGTGAGTCTAGTTGTACCAACTAATAGAGAGAGGCAAGAAAATTTAGAGGTTTGTACTCCTAAAGGAGTTAACCTTTGGGTAAAGATACATTTTTCAAGTGGCTTCAGAGAAATTATTGGGCTCATAAATTAGGTCTGCCACTACATGAAAAATAACTTTAATGCAGAATATTTTTTTGGTTGTATCTCTTTCTAAGGATGAGAGGTGGCGATGAAGGAGAAACAAAAATTACAGGAATTTTCTTTCTTGACCACCTGCCAAAACCCTGTTGCAATCACTGATGAAGCAACCAAGGACTTTAAACTGAGAATTATAGAAGACGTAGAAGATATAGGAAGCAATCCTAAGATCCCTGGGAAGTGCTGCTTCCTCAACAAGTCCACTGAGGGAATAATATAACAATTAACTCTTTCAACATCTTTGTCCTGACAGTTATCTTTCATTGATATTGGGGGAGAGGGAATGGAGTGGTTGTGGATTGGCTGTATCCAAACTACTTTGTTTCCTTGACCTGCTCTGAGAAAGTGTTTAAGGTGGTTGTCATCATTATTTTCTTCTTACTGGAACAATGGGGACCGGGAAAAAGACTAGCTTCAATTTACCTCTTATTCTGACTGTTGTAAGTTGAAAATACATGATAGAGGCTGCACTGCAAAATTTTCTTCCTCTTCTTTGCACATCATTTCTTCTGTTATGAAGTAGATTTTTTTTAATCCTGCAAACCAAAATCTTCCCTATAAGTCACTTTTAAACCATCTAACTTAAGGATGGTCAATCTGAACCCAAGGCCCACATGCATTTTTCATTATCTGTGGTGCTTGCTGTATATCCTATGTCCTTATATCTCCATTAGTCTAAGCTACTATTCTCAAAGGAGAATACAAATAATGCTCATTCTACTAAGAAGCTTCCAAATGATTGTAGCAGTTAGTGCCACAGTTACTTATGGAGAACAGCCCCCATCCCTCACCTCAATTTTCCTTTCAAAGCATCACAATTACTTATGGCACTTGGTAGCAAAGGGGAACACTATGCAACCCTTATTCTGAGCTTGGCTTTTTGTCTGAATTCTGATTTATCCCAACAATTGAAAACTGCTCTGACCACAAACTCTAGCCAACCTTTGGGTCAATCCGGTAACGTTCTTTGTATATCTTAACTGAATTTAACTCTTTTTGTCACTTTATTTTCTGTATTTAAATCACATATGCATTCCTCAGATATTGTTAGCCCCAGGAAAGAAAATGTGGAGTTGTATAGTTATCCTTATTTTTTTCCCCACTGTTTCAAACAGCTTCCTCAAGCAGGAGTGCTCCTTGATGCTGACTCAAGAGAGAAGAAGGTAGCTAGAAGAGTACTAGAAGAAATGTCAAGAATAATAAAAAAGTCTTTTGCATGTGTTCTACTCAGCCCATAGATATATCTTGAATTGAGATAAGTAAACTCTAAACTATGCAATTTAAATGAAAGGTTTTAAATATGAAAGCAAGTAATAAAACAACTTGTTAAGTAACACAATAGTGTTTTTTTCTTTTTCATATGTACATGGATTCAAATAGCTTGTAATATAAAAACTAGACATGGAGTTAAAATTGCATGATTCAAAATCAACTCAAATTTATATCTAATTTTAAAAAAAGAAACAGAAGGAAAATAGACTAGAATGCCTTCATTTTTTGGAAGCTAAGTGCCTATGCAGACAGATGGATCTTTAACTTTTTCTGGTTTGAACAGAAACAAATGCTACTTTCAAAAAGCTGAAAGGCTACATAGTCACTTCGGATGTACAATAATCTTCCAGGAATATTTCATGAGAAATTCTTCC
Source organism: Protobothrops mucrosquamatus (assembly GCF_001527695.2). Classification (NCBI taxonomy): domain Eukaryota; kingdom Metazoa; phylum Chordata; class Lepidosauria; order Squamata; family Viperidae; genus Protobothrops; species Protobothrops mucrosquamatus. Next base: position 406,340 of record NW_015386332.1, on the reverse strand, counting down.
TTTATGATCCTAATTTGTTCAGGTTGTGAACTTCTTAGGGATCATATTATTACAATTTCTTTCTTCCAAACTTCATATCTAAAGCTGAGCCTTTTATTAAAGGCTGTTTTTTAAAAAAAAAATAGGTTTAGGAAATTTTTAGAAAAGTTTTGTACAATATCAGAAACAGTCTGGCTGAGAGGTAAGTGGCACAGGTGAATGATTGTGTCACACAAGAATATCAGGAGGTCTCTTCTCCACTTTCTCTGTGCCTGTAATCTGTTAGTTGAGCAAATTAGGGTGTGTCAATATGCAAAATTCTAAGCATACATTTACATTTGTTCAACCTTGCCCCACCCCATTTAAGGTGAATATTGAACCCATGCTAAAAATATCCTGGAAATGCTACTTTTAAGTAAAGAGGGAGAGATTGATCATCACAGACTAGTGGTGCAAAACAATGCTGGAGCTCACAGGAAGTGACCAAAAAGTCCTTTTCTGACTTTTTGAAAGGTAACTCATAGAAGCAGCTGCTGGATAGTTATAGAGGAGAAGCACCCCAGGGCAGATTTTTGGATCTGTTACATTGTGATTGGTCCACATTCAACAGCAACAGTCATCCTTATCACATGTGATATTTCCAAAGTAATAGGAGTAGGCAACAGGAGTAGGCAAAATGATATCCTTCCCAAAGAGGACATAAGTATCCATGGTTTATTGCCTAAACAGCTGTAGAAGCTACAGTTGCATTAAAGTAACTTGGAAAACATGTCTAATTAATACAAGTTTTTGCTGCATCTTACACAAGATAATAATAGAAACAATTTAAAAATACTAATATATAGATCACATGTAAGGAAAGCAGAACATTAGTGTTAGTGTTGGTGATTGCCATTCTTATTTATGTTTTTATTATATTAATATTTTAATTTTAATTTTATTTTAATATTAATATTTTATGTTATTATGTTTAACACAAATTATTATATTTAACATAAAGTATTTAATGCCTATCTTTTACTCATGTCTATATATTTCAGGTATATATGTGCCCTCCTTCCTGGTTTAAAATGATCTTCTATGCAGCATGGGACTGATGTTTTTGCAAAAGAGAGCTAAAATTGTATTTCTAAAGGAACCTGTTCAAGTCCCAACAAGCACCATAGTAAATGCTAGCTGGATATGCCAGACAGTGGAAGCCAGCGGCGGCCATCTCATCTCTCCTATACATTCAAGTCAAAGTGATGATGGAAGGCAGTTTCTAGTTCAGTTTCTAATCCAGTTGGAGGGGATGATGGATGTTCGTAGCACCTGAATTGATCAATTGAATCTGGGCAGAACCCAAGCCCTGACTATCTCAGCAATCAGATGGTTGATGAAATTCATGGCAAAAACTATTGGGAGAAGATGAAAATACTTAACATAGTGGAACATTTTAATTGGAACATGTAACAGATAACTTAACCTATCTAGATGTGGCAATGGATGAGATAAATGCAGTATAATGAGGGTGTGTCAGAAGAAGCAGTTACCCATTATGTCTGTGGCACTGTTAGGAGTAAATTCAGAAGAATCCAGCATCTGGCATTGTAATAACCAGATCTTCTGTTTTCTGCCTTTGCTAATGTCACCTTCAGAAGCCCAGCTCCTGATGCATTCCTTTAAAACAAATATTTCAAGACAGAGAGATGGACCAGGTTCACAACTGACCTTCAGGCTATAGCAGAAATCCAAAAACCATCTGAGAAACAGTTCAGATCAGTAAATAGCCACTGCTTGCTCATAAGTTCCAAAAAAAATCCTCCAATTTAGAAGGGAGATAGGAGCCATCTGATTTCAGGACACTGATAGATTTATCAGCAGCCAGATCCCCTTTTCCCTGTGCACCACAAGGCACAAATGCCAATAATTCTAACAGTCCCCTAAATGCTGAAGGATCATTATAAAAGTGAGCTCAGCATCCCTGGTCATTAATTACAATCTTGTGCACATATGCCGTGTGATTGCAGGAAATAATCAGGTTTGTCTGCCAAATTGGCAACCCCGAGAAACTAATTTGTTATGACATGCTGTCGAAGATATTTAAACAACAAACCCTGAACCCCACTGCATTGTTATAATATCAGATCACATCATTAAAAAATAGTTAACATTTCCACAAGGGGCTAGTAAGATTTATCCTTGAAGATTTATTCCACTCCCCTTTTACAGTTACACTTGGATTCCCAACCAGCATTTTGAGTGGGAAAATGGCTGGCCCTAAAGGATTTGGCAAAAGTGGAAGGACAACTGAGAATATGGCTCGACTATTGAATATGATGTAGCCCCAATTACCACATGTACTTTAATGGCAAAACATTTTTGAGTTTATTTTATCTATTTGTCAGAGGTGTTTGTAAATGGTCTAGAGCTGCAAAATGCAAGTGAACAAATAAAATCAAGACGGCACTACATATTACACATTTTTTTCACAGTGCTAGCCATTCAGTCATATCCTACCTAGCAGCAAGTAATAAACCTTGCATCCTGATGTTGCAGCACAAACCATGGGACCTATGTGTTTGCATTTATCAATGGGGTGCAAATACAAAAAGCAGATTTTTCATTATGACATTGCAATACGCTTGTTCTCATTTGTATTTCAAGGTCTTATGAAATTTACCATAGCTGTAATGCATGCGTGTATTTATGTTTGTACTGTGTTTGATTAGTAGAATATATGGCTTGTCAGTTGTTCCAAGACACAATTGATGTGTTCTTAAAATTCTTAATAAGGAAATAGAGATACATTTCTTTTCGACAAGGGGAAGAATCATATCACTGTTACTCTGAAACATTTGGAAAAGAGGTGCAGACTTCCAAGTCAGAAAATAAAGCTAGTATTCTATTTCTAGACCTCATATAAATTATACACAAAATTATTTGATGGCTAGTATTCTGCTCATGGTGAGCATTATTGCTCTGTTGGTTTTATAGCCCTGTTGGGAATGCAAACTTCTGCAGCTAGAATATGATAGCTAAGTTCAATATTATGAATAAAATAAAGAACTAAAAATTAGAACTTTGAACCTAAAGACCGGATCAGAAGAATGATTTGAAGGAAGAGGTGCTTGGATTTTCTGTAATAACAAGAAGCCCAAAAATTCATAAGGTTCCGTTTTCTGAGAATCAGAGACAGAAATGTTACTGGGGAAATGTAACAGGATAAATTTTTATATGTTCCCCATCAAGATCACAGATTACTGATTTTTACATCCCCCAATAGGTCAGCAACTGTAATAGGAAAAACATGTACATTCACAGTACTTTCTTATGAGCATTCAAATGAACACCATATTAAGAACAGAAGAAAATTCATTACTAAAATTTGTTTTCTGATTTCTTGCTAATTAGCAAAGGCAACAGAGACTTGAGTCACAAACACAACATGGTGAGCTACTTGGTGTTGTGTGAATTCAGATGCAGAAAAGAGGCAAATTATGAAGTCGTATATCATGCTTCTGTGCCTACTACAATCAGAATGCAAATAGTTGTACCGGCAGAGAATTCTAGATCCTGTAATTCCATTTCTGGAAGTTTGATAGTCCAGCCACTCTGTCAATGTCCATATTGCTTGACAGCATTTTTTCCAGAATTTCAGGTATTTGTCTTTCCTAGTACCAGAACCCTGACTGAATTATATTCAATTTTCTGGAAACTGCTAAAAATACAGCTGTTCTGGAATGTGTTTTGGTCCAGATTGAAATGAAATCATGTGTGTGGAAGTGTTATTGATTAATATGTAACATAATTTGACTATTATATTCCAAATGGATTCTTTGGTGGTCTCTGAACCTGGCTATTTATTTGAAGATGTTTCATTACCCATCTAGTTAACATCATCAGTTCTAGTCAATATGGGGCTTGCTCCTTATTTATGTACAATAGCACCACTCATCAATGTTGGCGGAATTGTGGTTTTCTTCCTGATAGTTACTTGATGAGATAGTTCCTTGGTAACTTAATCAAAGAACTACCGGGGGAAAACCACACACCCACCAACAATTATTATCAATGCATTTTAAGAAGTAATTTGTACATTTAATTAAATTTTACTAAATAATAGTTTAATAAAATATTTAAAAAAATAGAGTAAAAAGTATTTATTTCACTGTTAATCTATGTTGAGATCAGAATTCTGGAAAAGCAGAGATAACAGAAGGATGGGAAACCATATAATAAACTGAGTATATCAAACCCAGCAATTTTTCAGCAACACAAGATGAAGGAAGCTATGCATGCAAATCCACTTTCAGTTCTATATTGGATATTTGTTTGCAAGAAGAAATATTTTGAAATAGTGATGAATTCTTCAAACAGAAGTCAGTAACCTTTAGAAAGTTTAGAGCCATTTGAGACTAGAACCAGAAAAAATATGCTAATAACTGAGCAGAGAGATGCCTTGAGGGAGCTGGTTAAAATCTACTTCACTTGAGTGGCTATCCTCTGAGAACCAAGAGGCCAATAGATCCATAATTACTATTCTTTTTCAAAAATGTGCCAACTTAAGAAAAAGAAGGATGGCTGAAACATGGTATCTTAGTGATTATTTCAGTGCACCATCTTGCCTAGAAGTTTCCCTCTTTCCTTTATGTAGAAGTATAATTTGAGAAAAAGAATCATTTGGTTCTCTAAGAAAATGTCCAGGATAAGAAAACAGAGATAATAAAACCCTTTCAGTTAGCAGTCTTGTTTAGAAGGAAAGAATAGTTCTTGGGAAATAAGTAGGCCATTGCTGAATTAGACTCAAAGCTTTGCTAGTTCAACATCTGATTTTTATACAGAAAGCGGTAATGGTCCCTCCTGTTCTTCTGACCCAGTATCTGAGAAACTTAAGGTGGCACATTCCATCCATTATAATAGTACTTTACCATACTAATAGTATTTTATAATATTTTTTGCTAGTACTGATATTCTGATGTTCTTTCAGCATTCTTTTTATCAATCTCTTCATTTGAGATTGAGATTGAGAGGAAGAGATTTACTTCTTCCTCAAGGAAAAAACAGTCCAGTTGTTTTTGGAGAAAAAAGCACCTTTGAGACATCTTGGGGATGTAGTTATTCAACTCTGGGGATTAATAGTCACCCTGATGGTGGTGTCTGGTGTGATTGTGATAGGTTTTCTTTCCTTCCTCTTTGATATTCTGACAAACAGAAACATTTTATGGTTGTTATTATTGATTGGTGAGATTTTGTTTTAATTTCTTATTTTTGCTTTTATTTTGCAATTTATATGATGCTTAGAGTTATTTGGGGGATTGAGCAGCGGATAAATTGCAGTAATAAAATAAAATAAAGATAATCTTCAACCCATGTGTATGTTTGTGTGTACAACTGCTACAATCTTTCCTCATTTAAAATCTGGTTCCTTCTTTTAAATCCATTTATTGCTCTTTCTTTGAAATTAATGGTGCTTTGCAAATTACCATTGTACAATGGAGCCTGTTATAATCCATTACTGGTTTAAAAACACACATTCACATCAAGAGGTGAAACCTAATATAAATTCTCCAATTTTCTTATGTAAATAACTGAGGATATATATGTCTCTAATTTCGTTAAAAATCACCTAATAATTATATCTCTTTTTCACCATCAGTGACTTTGTCCAGCTAGACTTCGTAGATTCAGATACTTTGAGGTCCCTCTAACTTTCTCCCTTCTTCAACATCATTATGTGTTAAAAAAAATTAAGTACCGCTATTGTGTTTCCAATACCTAATGCTTAGAATTAATATTACTGATCAGTTTATGAATTCTGTGAAAAGAGGTATGATACTTTAAAGAGACACACAAGCACTCACTGCCCGTCATTCTCAATTTGGGTTACTTTGAAAAGGAGCTTTATTAATTCTGACTCTTCATGGAAACTTCTCTGAATTAATTTTATTTCCCAGTCAACCTAGACTTTCCAACATCCTATTTCCTTTGCCAGCAGAGGGCCTCATCTACCAGTTTACCAAAAGCCGCTGGAAAGCCTTTTCATACAAGTTTACCTTCAGGTCACCAGAATAACAAAAGTCGAAGATTTCCTGAGAAAACCTTTTCCCCAATACTGATTCAACCTGCTCTTCATTCCTTCTTGAGTTAGCAGAAAACAGTTCTTGAATGAAAAATTGCAATTCCACTGCTAGTCCCTCTCCTGCCTCAAATTCATTTTTCTTACTTAACTGTAACCATAACCCTAACCCTCACACAACTTCTTGAAAGAGGTTTTTTTTTTTGCAAGCCACCTGCCACATCTGCACAAATATGTATGCAAATACGCAGATTGGAGAGATGGGGGTAGTAGTAGTTTTTTTTAAATTGTTTCTGGAGTTCTGGAAGCACAAATCTAAAAAGGGACCTTCTTACTGATGGTCTTTATTCTCTTTGCAATGCATTTTCAGACTTACATAGAATGGATTTAATGCATTCTACACCAATCTAATATCTTGCTACATTGTTCACATTGACCAATAATACTGAAATATTATTACTGAAAGCTATCCTGTGTGAATGTATTATTTGTTTGTCTTAGATGCCACATTCCAGGTCCCTCCCTCTTTTTCTAGTGAAATTCTGAATCCCACAGGCAAATCGTCTTCCCTTTCTCTTTCAAGGGTTATTGGGAATATAAATGAGATGCATGTTTCAAAATTATTAATGAATTCCACAATCTCCTCTAAATCTAAGCAATTAGCTCTCTTTAGCAATAACAGGTGTCACTCAAGAGACTTTGTCTCCACTGTTGATTATCTTTTTTTTCTTTTGCGAGGAACTCATAAAAGGGGTACAAAAGGACTAAAAATCACATAGTAGCTTAGGCCAACTTAAGGAAGGCAAATTAGAATCATTACCATTCTTTGGCTAAATAGTGAGCAGGTTTTATATGTTCCTCATTTACATACTTAGATCTGATGGGTGTAGGTACCTAATTATATAGCAGCTAGAAATGAGTTTACTGATGTACTTGGTTAATTAATATTCAGCATAATTATTAATTGTGCAGATTGTTCTCCTGCATATCCAGCTTGGTTGCTGAAGTGAAAATAAGAATCAGACATACAGTATATCAACAATATACATGGTAGATAAAAATATTGTCTGAATATACTGCAGAATTCTAGCATTTATTAAAGAACCAAGCTCCACTTGATGTTACTCTGTTATTCCTCAAAAATGTATTTTCCCTGTAGAATTACAACTGTAGCGTTTTTTGGGGGGGGGATTGCCTGGTTTTCAAAGTTGCTATATAATGGCATTATCATTGCTTTGTAGGAAAATGAATATAGGAATCGATTTATAGTAATTTTAATACAAGTATATAAATTAGTCTTATCCAAGATTAATTGAAAATTAGCTTTGGGAAAGACAGTAGGATGAACTGGCCTGAGCCCCTCACATGGAAGGAACAGCATCCGAAATATGGTTTATTATCTGAAATTAGATATCTTTTTTTACTCAAGCCAGTAAAAATAACAAATTAAATGAAATCATAAAACTTATTTCTCATTCTTGAATTTCTCCAAACCGTCCCTGTACCTATTGTTTAATAGATTAGCTTTTTATATTATTTGCTGCACCTTTTTACTTAGTTAATATTAAATCTAAAATGCATTTGGGCAATAAGGGAATTCTATGGGTTCAATCAATGCTAAACAATATGATAATCAAAAAGGTCCAACCATTTTTGGTAAGCAATGCTGGAAGCCATTGGACTAGGAGGATCTTTTGTCTGATTCATTTTTTTAAAAAACACTGATGTGCATTTCAAAAGTTAAGGAGAGCCCTGCTGGATCAGACTAAATGCCTCTTCAGATAAAAAGTCCTAGGACTTGTTAATATAAGATAAGATAACCTTTATTGTCATTTTTTACTGTGGGCACAACAGCACACATCAAAAATGAAATTTAGTTGCCTGCTCTCAAAGTGAAACACATACATGACACACACCTAAACGTACTATATATAACATATGTATAGACCCACAATCCTACATATACATAACAAATAAATATTAAATACTGTCCATCTTGAATATATAATGGAAGGAGGAAGCTTGAGAGTTCGCAAGGTTAATGCTGTATGGAATGAAACTATGGCTGAATCTGGATGTTCTGCTACGGATACCACGAAGCCTCCTCCCAGAAGGTAACAAGGAAAACAGGTTGTGAAGAGAATGTGTAGTGTCACAGATAATCTTATGGACCCTGATCAAGCAATGCTTCTGTGCTATGTTCTGGATGGGAGGGAGGGAACTGCCAATGATCTTTTCGGCCATCCTCACCACTCTCTGCACTGGACTATTCTAATTAATGGTAATTCCTAACTGATCAAATAGTACAATTTCTTCTTTCTCCAATGTTAGTGCTGGACTTAGGCACCCTGGTCTTTTATATCTGCTACTTGGGATTTTTGTTTATTTTCTTATGGCAACACTGAGCTGATATGGGGCAGCAATATCTTTCTCTCTGCATCAATACTTTCTGCCAGTTTATCTTGAAAACTAACTCAACTCAAAAACTAATTCAATAATGACATTCCAGGTAGTCCTGCCTGAATCCTGCCCATTGCTCCTTGACACAGTAAGGCTTTCTAGAACCCCAATCTTAGAAATAAGGGTTTGTAAGACATTATGATAAACAAATAACTGTTTTAATTTTGTTTTCTCCAATGTAGGATGATTATAACCCTGACATATTTATAATGATGTTCCAAACATCATCATTTACCTGTAAAATGTTACTTCTGAGGGCAGCTTAAAAATGATCTTTCTGGAAAGGTAATAGAGATATAATAAATGTCTGAAACAGCTGAATATGATTCCTTTCCAATCAATTTATTTGTAGTGGTTTAAATGTTATTAATAAAATAATAAAAAGGTACTAATTTTAGAAAGCTTTTGTGCTATATTTAATGTCATGTTATTGCCATTTTTATGGTAAGTACCTTGGCAGTTGAGTGAATATCCATTTACAGTGTGATCTGGCTATAATTGACTCATTTTCTAATTGTTTCAGAGATATTTAATGTGGTGTAATTTCTGGAGGGTTCTCCTTGCTAGAAGGTACTCCTGAAATATAAGATATAAAAATCATCCTTGGGATTTTATATTGTTATCCAAAAAGTAACAAGTGCTCTGATGATCTGTCAAACCCACATTAGTATGAAAATTTATTGCCCTCCCAGGCTTCATTTTTACCAAAAGTAATTAAAATTAAAAAGAAAGCTCCCCTTAAGTTACTATTTAATCAAGGAGTTGGGCACCTGAAAAAGTCCTTAAGGGTGGTCTTCTTAGATTTATACTGAAGGTCCATATAACAGTTTCTCCTACTTACTAGAAGCTTTGATTTGAGCATTTAGTTACTCAGCATGCTTGTTCATCACTTGATTATTAATGTCATACATAGTTGAATTGAGATTAGCCTGATTTTTTCTAAATAACCAAATTCCTTGATAAAATGTATTCCAGATACTTTAAGTACAGTATTATGAAATATAAAGGATATTTCTTTATATATCTAAAAGTTTTAGTTTGGTAGACAAATACATGTTAATCAACTAAGACACATTATTGATGAAAGTCATAATATAAATAAAGTTTATATCAAAGCACAGTATTGGAATCAAGGCTACATTACTGGTTTAAAACCAAGAGAGGTATTTCTACAGGTGACATGAAGCAGAGATAGCTCACACAAGTATTAGCATGATAGACTTTCTAAACTCAATATGTAAGCATTCCCAACTCCTTGGAGGAAAACAGAATTTAACCGAGGTAAAGTAGCCTCTGAGACAAATATTTGTATATATGCAGACTTCATGGGTTCTCCTTTAAATCCAGTGGAGGAACACCTTTTCATATGTATGCAATAATGTGCTCCTTGTACAAGATTAAGAAATTCCTAAGTCCTGGAAAAATTGATTGGGTATGGAAAATAAGTTTTGAAGGCTCAAAGTGCATTCTGTTTGGCTTGTCAAAAGAAGGAAGAAAGGTAGAAAGTAGCATCATTTCAAAGATATGTGATGCAAGTTGAAGCAGCAGAGGGAGCTCACACACTGTGGGAGACAGCCAAGGCCATCCCGTTTTGCATTATCTACCACTGTGTTGAAAGCTATCAAACCCTGGTCCTCTGTTTTCTCATTTCCAGTCTAAAAATAATTTCATCTAATTCATCTTGTTTTAAAAAGTCTTTTTCTGAATTCTTTCTCTTCCTTTCTCCTTCCACCAAAAAATAACTTAATTCCATTAACTCAAGGTAGTAATACATTCCCATTGTCATCCTGATATTTATGAATATAACTTACATTCAAGCTAAAAGTTTACGTCGCCCTAAAAAAATATGGATTTGGTCTTTAAAAACAAAATTATGAGATGCTCCTCATGGGGAAGGAGTAGATCTATCACTTTTATTTTGCTTTGTTCTGTTAAAATTGTGCATATTTGGCATGGGCACCAGAGAAAAGAATGATACAACTGGAAGGAACCCTGGAGGACTTTAATCCAACTGCCTGCCCAGACAGGAGTCCTCAAACCATTCTAGATAAATTACTATCCAACCTTTGTTTTAAAACCTTCACTGACAAGGCACCCACAACTTCAGGAGGCAGGCTGTTTACTGCTTAATAGTTCTCATGGTTAAAAAATTTCCTTCTTATTTCTGGTTTGGAATTTTTCCTCATAAAGTTTCCATCCACTGGTTCTTGTCATACCTTCAGGTGCTAAAGAGAATAACTCTACATCTTCTTCCTTCAGTAAATGTTATTGGAAGACCGATATGTCACTTATTAGCCTTCTTTTCTTCCCCAAGGTTCCTAACAACTTCCACTTCCTCAACCATTTATTTGCTGAAATACTAAGTCCAATAAAGCCTGATTCCCTAGGTTTCTTCCCATCCTTGCAAAGTAGTATATAGATGGCCTTGAATTCAACAGCTATTAGGTAAACCCCAGCACTAGAAGGAAAAAGGGATTGAAAAAGAAACTTAAGATAACTTCAACTTGATTCTTTGTAATATAAGAGGGATGAGAGAGAAATTCTGACAGATTTTCAAGATTCTGTTTTATAACAGAAGGCATGTTAACTATAAAATAGACTTCCAGAATTTCTTGTGGTGTGTCTGTTTCTTAACTAGGTCTGCCTTAAAGGGCTAATAACCTGTCCTGGCCCCCTCAGAGGCCGGTTCAGAGGAGGAACAGAAAGAGTTGGAGCTGGGACCGTCTGACAGGGAAGGCACGTCAGGAGCTGAGGATGATGCTGTCCCAGGCCCTCAGGCCTTGTGGGAGGTGGTCGACCAGACAAAGAGCTGCCTGCCTGCACAGACACAGGGGAGGATCAGGTACTGACTGGCAGTGATGCTGATAGACAAAGAATCTCTTCCCATGTAGCTTTATACCATGGCCATCTGATTTGTGAATATTTCATCTATATCTTCTATGTGCTTGGAAGGCTTGTAGTACACACTCACAAATATATCATTACAGTTTATTTTTCCCTTAATATTCAGCCAGATGCTTTTGGTATGGTTTTCACCCTTTGTGTTACAAATGTCCAAATAGGTCAGTCTTTTTTTATGTATAATGTGAGCTCCTGTCCCATTATGTTGTGTGTATGGATCCAGATGGATCTCAACAGACTTGAACAGTGGGTCCTATCTAAAAAAAATGAAATTCAATATAGAGAAAAGCAAGATTTTACACCGAGGCAAGAAAAACCAATTGTACAGGTACAGATTAGGTGAAACCAGACTCAATAGCAGTAACTGTGAGAGGGATCTTGGAATCCTAGTGGACAGTCACTTAAATATGAGCTAGCAGTGTGCGGCAGCAGCTAAAAAAGCCAATACAATCCTGGAATAGCACCTGTTATACTTCTGCTCCATAAGCTGCATTGTTCACACTTTGCTTTGTAGTCTATACTGGTTTTCATCTTTAAAACCCTTCATGAGGTGGGACCAGGCTATTTGAGGTCTGCCTCTCCCTGATCACATAGCCCACCCAGCAGTGGGATTCAAATATGTGAACAACCGATTCTCTGTGTGGATGCCGCTTCTGGAAGTCCATTCTGGGCATGGACAACAAAAAAGTAGCCACCAGTTCTGCCAAAGTGGTGCGAACTGGCTGAATCCCATCACTGAGCCCACCCTATTAGATCTGCCAAGGGCATGCTGAGTATACCATCAGTTAAGGAACTACATTTGGTGGGACCAAAGAAACATGTCTTTTCTGCAGTTGCACTTGCCTTATGGAACAATCTTCTCCTTCCCCAAGAAATTAGATTAGCTCCATCCCTTTTGACATTATGGAAGGCCCTCAAGATTTGGTTGTCAGAGCTGGGCTCCCAGAAAACTCAGATAGCTCCATTGCTAAGAAACTATTCTTATCATCTCTTTGCCAAGGTTTTGTATATTTGTTTTTATATTTATTTTTTAATATGGATTTTATATTGTTATATTTATTGTTTTTATATTTGTTGCTTGATCGTTGTACACTTTCCATGTTTTGTGAGAAAGGGGCAGCTATACAAATTTGATTAATAAATAAATTTTAAAAAAAGAAAAAGAAAAAAGAAGGGGAGCTATTTGATCAGATTGAGCTGAAAAGATGAAGTCTAACATCTCTGCTGCTCTCAGTGACCTTCTGCTTATTCCCAAAATACATCTAGAATGCAGATTATGATGGTGAATTGGATCCCTAGTTGCTAGCTTGACCAGATGAGATGAAGTCCAGCTCTGCTGATCATAGTAATCTTCTGCTCACTTCGTAGAATATGAAGAACTGGAATGTGCACTTTTTCCCAAATCCTGATTTCATTGATGGAATGCAATAAAATTTTACCATGGATTTAAAAGGATATTCAGTAAAACATGGAGGATCAAAGCAATGCATTTTAGGCTTATAGTAAAAGTTAAATGAAACCTGTAGATTTATAGACAATGAGTTGGCTGCACTTTCACAGTAGAAAATAATGGAAATAACCTAAATCTTATAGGTTATCAGTTAGTCCAATTCAATATCTCTCTGAAAACAAGTTGACTAAGGAAAACAAATGAGGAAAAATGTTTTCTTGTCCTTTCTGTGGACTTCTCAAAATTGATCTAGCCAATGAATCAACTTTTCAGTCTTTCTGCCTGCCAGAAATTCATCATGTAAGGATCCAGTGAATTTCATTTTTAGTTCCATGAAGAAAACAGAACTAATAATTATTATAATTCTGTGTAAGAGCAAAGTAAAACAAAATTCTTTAAAACACTGTGATAGAAGGTGTAAAAGAGGGAAGTAGTGTATTTTGCTATTTGTCTTGGCCTCCAAACGGAACTCATTATTTGGATTATTACTACACTAAATCTGCCATAAATCTACTCCAGGTTCTGAATGTTCCTTGAGAAACAACATTGCACAAAAGAAGGCACATTGAGAAAGGAGTAAATGCAGGAAGATGTTCAATGAGGCCAAAGGCAAATACTATTCTTCATAGCAGGAAACTTGAGGAATCACTGAAGGCTGACACTCTTCTAAAAAATCTCTAACAGCAACACCTTTGCTGTGAAAAAAAGAATAAAACAGGTACCAATTATTACAATAATAAGGTATAGGCCAGGATGATGCAAAAGAGTTGATAGATGAGCATTTGAATTTGGAAAGGTCTGCTCTGTGGTGATATCTCATCTGTTGCAAAATCACATCTGTAGCAAAATTCATCCAATATCTTCCTTAGGCCTTTGCATCAGCCATTTCACATGGGCCTTTAATTCTAGTCTTAATATCTGGCATTTTTATGGTGCTGTTGGATATGATTTATCATTTCCTCTATTGGTGATTGTTTAGCTTGCTGTTTATTGTTTTACTCTTGTATTGTGATATGTATTTGTTGAAAGAAAAATCATCAGGTCCAGTCCAAGCTGGGAATAAATAAAATGGAAGCTGTTTGGAAAGAAAGTTCTTGTTTATTTAGTTGTCAGAAACTTCAGTGACACAGCATGTTTCTGGGGTGGCTGACAAAATGGAGCTGGGACTGGTGGGTTTTTATACCTTCTTTGGGCTTTGCATTTGAGGTTATTCCTGTTCCTGTGCAATGTACTTTGACCTGAGCTTGAGTGTGCCCTTTTGGTATTCTAATGGTGGTGGGTTAATCCTATTATGTCCTAAAGATCATGTTTCTGTCCTTAGAGTCTTTGTTTTTCTAATCCCATCAGCTCAAACCTTCTCTGGGGCTGTGGCTGAAGGCATTTTGCTTATGAATAGGTGGCCCCAAATCTGAATTTCTAAAAGCTGGCCTGCTTGGGGGAAGAAGATGGGAGCTGGTTTCTGCCTAAGATTTTTCTCCATTATTCCTTTGGGGAAATATAATATTCTGCCTTTTTTAAATATTCCCCAAAACATTTCCTCCTCTAGGAGGGTGGGTAGGTTCTGACTTCCAACATATTCTTTCATGTCTTGATAGCCATTCAGACAGCATAAGCTATTGAAGGAAAAAATGCAGATTATGGATGGTGGTGGAAGGGGAACGGTGCCTATGAAGGTAAATTGTGAATTAGTATTTGAACAAGCCACTGAGTCAGGGATGCCAAAACTGAATAAAATAAAATAAATGAAATAATAATTCTAGGTTTACCGTAACTGATTATCCCAATGTCACTTTTGCAAATTTCAGAGATTGTACAATCTTAGCATTATCTAATCCCCTCTCTCTTTGCTTCTTAAACTATGAAGAGATCCAGGATTTGCTTACATAATAGTAAAAAAGAGTTGTTGCCTTCTTTATAGAAAAGTATTTACTTTTATCTAATTATTTTACACATTTCAGTAGAGAGCCCCCCCCCTCGAGTCCCCTTCTCTTAGATTAACAATGCATAGCAATAATCAGTAGAAGGACAGGTTTAATTGAAGAATGGACATATTATATCTTAAAGGTAACTCAGGTGGCCAGGGCAGCTGTCTCCAAGAATGTAGATCAATATTCTATCTAATCCAGTCTTTCTCAAACTGAGCCCAAATGAGGCTCTCCAGATGTTTTGAGGCTAAGGTCCTGGAAATGTTAACCAGCATGTGGCAATGATTAACTTGTAGTTGAAGGATATAATTCACTTTTGATTGCATGTGTAGAAGTTTCACAAATATATCCAGCATTGCTTTTATAGGGTTGCTACCATTTCCCACTAAAGTGTTGTTAATCTTTAGCTGAAGATATTAGGAACTGGCCCTATGGTATAACTTCAAGAACTGTACAGGATATATCAGGATGAGACTGAAATCAAGGTAGAAAGGGACATAAGTTAGCACACGGTGGGGCAGTATGGTGTCCATGGAAAGCAGTGTGCCTGAAATATCTTTATTGGTGTTAACCAGGCTCCCAGGTCCAACTAATTTTAAATTATTTAAATTTAAAAAATGAAAAACTGTCATGCTGCAAAATAAAGTGCTGATCTCAGTCTATATATTATTTTTCATTTTGAAAGAGGGCATGTTTCCCCCTCCTCTGAAAAAAAAAGTGAGTTCTGCAGTGAAGATCTATGTCCCTTTAGCTGCCATTTTGTAACATGCAAAAGTCATTTTGGCTGCCATTTTGTGAAAGCACTGTTGTTATCTTTTCAAAACCAAAAATGTTGCACTAGTCCCAAATATGAGCTTTCCATGATGTAGCAAGAGCAGTCTTCTTTACAAACAAGAGTGACCCAGAAGAACAATTCAATTATATTTCCTGTTCCTTTGGTCTGAATTAAATGGTGGTACTCACACTGAATTTAAGATTTTCTACGGTAATTAGTTTAAGGCCAAGATAGATTCATGACAGCTTCTATCACTAAAAAGATGGCATTTTCTGTGTGCCTACAAAACTACAGAGATTGATGGCATATATTCCAATACTCACAGATGCCACTGAGTTCTTGCACTTTGATCAAGGCAATGAGCTCTGCTTCACTAGAGGCCACCAGGAACACAATCCATCCACAACAGCTTGTATTTTCAGTCTATGGACTCTGAAACCAGGAGTTGGTGTTCCCAGGTGATCAGCCACTTGAGGCAAAGATCTCCTCCCTTTTCTATGTATAGCAGCCATATTAATTGTTTGGTGGATCTTGCTTCAGAGGCTGGTGACAGGTTAGAATTTTTCACCATGGTTGAGGTAGCTGGTTAGTTTGAAGGAACAGGTAAGAGAGACCAAATCACATAGGCAATTGAAAAGATAATTATCTAATTATTAGATATAATTATCTAAAGAAATACATTATGCCCAACACAATATGCCCTGGGCCACTAGGGATTTTATTTCTTTTCTTTCTCTTCTTTTTTTGTGTGTGATATATAGATGAAATCTTTGTAACTGCAGCATTGTAGAAGCTCAGAATGAAGTAGTGATGCTCACTCTTGTTCTCAGCATTTTAATCCAGCAATAGGGAAGAAAAGTATAGCTCTCCATCAATAGCTGTGGGGAGTAAAACTGGCAATGTAGAAGATAGTTCAGATGCATTGTGCTGCATTTCTGCATTGCATCAAACATTAATCTTTGTGGGTTTTAGAAAAGAATACACTTTCCTAATATCTTTTCAAATGCCTTAAGAAAAACTGTCTGAATTTAATTGAGTGGATAACTTGAGCGTATAACTTTCTTCCAGCCTAACTTATTTCAATAAGTTGTTGTGAAAGGGGGCACGAGGTTGAGGAGACTGGACTGGACATTGACCAAACTCAACTACTTGGAAAAAGGTTAAGATAAACCTGCAATCAATAAACTATCTGATCAGTTAATGAAGAGAGCAATCAGCGCTCATACTCAAAATTCCGTTGTTTCTCCACAATTTGTATTCAGAGATATCCTGGTTGAAAAATGAAGGAATCCTCATGTGAAAATTTCTTTTTAAGCCACCTAAAATAAAGACCATGATTATGTCTTAGGGTAGCTAACACATACTGGTTTGTGGTGTGGAGAAAGCTTACTTTTGGTGTGGAAAAACCTATTCTCTCTCCATCTTTCAATGTGGCCCATTGTCCATCTCAAGCCAAAGAATGAAGCAAAATGCACATTTTAGGAAAGGATGTCCTTTTGATTTAAAATAAAAGGGCTTCCATGTCCACTTTCAAGTAATGGCAATAAAAATTGCTTTTCTAGATATTTGGGAGAAGTCACAAAATGGTTTTTAACTATTTATGCATTACTGTTATTTTGTTCTCTTTTTTCAATGTATTTATATTCACAATTTTAGTTTCCTTCCATGATATGCATGCTTGTTTGCTTCCTTGTTTGTTTATTTATGCATAGCCCTTCATTAGAAACACCAGAGCTTTGTACTTAGCTGTTCACAATATGAAACTAAATCATAATGCAATGAGCATTAATAAAATAGTACAACTTTAAATGCAGCTAAAAATGATTAAAAAAAAGTTATAAGCAATTCTTGTGGAGTAATTGTTCCATGCCCAATGAGCAGAGGAAGCTAATAGGTAAAGAGAAAAGTCTCTTCCATAATGGTTGTTGGATCTATCTCACAGTAGCAGGTACCACCATTGGGGTGATTGATTGGTTGATTGATTGACTTTGTGCCATCAAGTCATTTTTGACTCCAGTGACAATATAGATAGATTTTCTTCATGAGGCTCTGTCCTTAACCTGTTCTTTCAAGTCTCCCAACGGTGCACTCCTTGCCATTGGAACTGAATCCATCCCATCTTGCTGCTGGTCATCTTCTCTTTCCTTCCACCTTTCCCAGCATTAGAGTCTTTTTTTTCTTTTTTTTTTAAATAATTTTTATTAAAGGTGTTTTTCCAAATAAAAACAATACAAATTAAATAAAAATAAAATAATGAAAAATAAGAATGATAAGCAAGTAGAAAAGATATAAAAGAAAGAACACAAAAAATAAGAAAAAAGAAAGATTTAAAGAAGTGGTTTCTGATATTTAGAACAGTTATAAATGCATTTCTATTTTATCCCCTCTCTCTAAAGTTACATCATGGCTCTCTTCTTTCTATAATCTAACTTTTCTAATCATCAGATCCACAAATCATGTTCATTATTTCCCATTTTCAGCAAAAAGTCCATAAAGTGTTTCCTAACAAATGTAGTTATTGTCTTCTCCCTAATCAAACAAGACAATTTTGCCATCTCTGAAAATTCTGCATCTTTATCAACCTTTGCTCCATTTTGGGTATTTCAAAATCTCGCATTAGAGCCCTTTCCAGAGAGCTAGATCTTTGCATAATGTGTCTGATATAAGATAATTTGAACCTGGTTATTTGTACCTTGATTGAGAATTCTGGATTCAATATTTGATTATGCCTTGGTTTGGCTGTCCAAGGTGTACACATAAGTCTTCTCCAACACTTCTAAGGTATACTGAAAGGCATCAATACTCTTCCTATCCTGCTTCTTTAAAGTCCAGCTTTTGCTTCCATAGAGTGTGACAGGAAATACAATGAGTTGCATGATATATAGACATATCACAACATTTGAAGCATTTGAAGCATTTTCTCATTAGTTCAATACATGCTTTTGTCTTACAGAGTTAAACTTTAATTTTGGCACCTTCAAAGGCCCTTTGTTCCCTACAGTGTATCTTGAAACACTGTCAGGTCACTTCCCTATTCTAGAATGTCCTGACATGTGTATTGATTTCTTTCTTTGTATGTGACTTGTCCATTCAGAGAAAATAGCAAACGGCCTTTTATTTGTCCTGATACAGTTAAGAGCACTAGCAGCTTGAAATACCCTTCTCATTTATCCTTACTCCACTCCCCCCCATCTGAGCTCTGCAGAAATTTTTGGCTCAGCATTAGTTGATTTGATTGTGGTGTTGACATTACAGAAATATGGGGGTTTGGGTGACTGTATGGAACACAACTTCATGATACAGTAGGGGTGCTTTAATCTCCAAATGCATAAATAGTATGCTTCTTCTATTTAGGCAATGAGCTGGAATGACTCAGATGTGTAGGAAACAGAAGAATCTGGTTTTCTACTAAAAGAGCTTAATTATGTCTTTAGCTGAGAGAGGAGGACAGTTTATTCAGAAGTAGGTTGCCCTGTCAAGTAAATAATATGCATTTTGTGAAATTAAGTAATTACGGGGTGTAGAAAAGCGGGTCTCTCAGGTAAGCAATACACACTTTAAGCTTTAATTAAAAAGAAATGGTATTACTTTTTAATTAAAAATGTAAAAGGAAATGGATATACTTTTTTAAAAAAAATCCTAAGACATAATAATGCCAATAATCCTTTTGGTGGCAACCCTAAGAGGTTATGATGCAATGGTAGGATATGCTAGCATCACTTTACTGCCCCTGGAGCATCTGCATGGGAGAGTTATAAAACTCCAAATGGTGGCTGTAACTGTGCAATCAAATCTCCACCCTTTTTTAAATATAAAAATTGCATACTGTTTTGGCTAATATGCATGTATTTCTTTGTACTAATTGCATTACTTTCTTAAGTAAGCTTGCTGATGGCCAATTACTAGATGATCATCTTTACTTCTTTTCAAGAGGCATTTAGGGGGATCAAAAGCTCCCAAAATATTTTTCAAAGATCATAAGAAGTAATGCAAAAGAGCTATTGAATGCTTGGTAGAGAAAACATGAGTAGAAAGAGCTTTGTTCCATGTTGAGAATCTTCAAACAGGATGATTCAGGACTGATTGAAAGAGTGTGATAGAGCCAAACTATGGATTTCATGCCATCCAGTGTGATTATGGCAACCAGTACAGTTTGGCTTTAAAAGATTGCTAGGGAGCAATAGTGGAAGAGAATTATTCTCCTATCCATATTGTGAATTTCCTCAGAATGGCTTTTTTGTGAGACAGAATGCTAGATTACATGGTGCATTAAGTTGATCCACTCATCTTTGTGTCTTTTGCAAATTTGATAAACATTGCTTCTACTTTTTATCTAGTCATTAAAATATTGGATAGTATGGGACCTAGGAATGAATTTAATGTAGTCACATTTTATACCTTGCTCCAATTGGATAAGGAACCATTGATCAGAAATTTGAGCATGAATTTAAGCCTAGTTTTGGGTAAATTATTAGATCATATAGCCTTTGCTATTCAGAGTGATATGGGATGGTTTGTAAAATGTTTTGCTAAAGTCAATGTGTATTACATCTATAGCATTCCAGAAACTACCACCATAGTAATATCCTTCCCCTAAAACTAGAGCAACAAGACTGTAAAACTAACAAATCCCATACTGACCTGGTCATTACACTATTTTTAAGTTGTTCTAAAATCTTTTCAAATGCAGATATCAAACTATCATTCCTTAGATCTTCATTCTTCTCCTTTTTGAAGGTAGCTTATTCTCCTCAAATCCTCTTGCACACATTCTCCAGTTTATCTAATCTATAAAGTTTCAACCAGGGCTTCAGCAATTTCCATCAGTCTTCTAGGATGAAATCCATTTGGCTTTAGAATTTAAAATTCACTCTAAACAAATGACTTACCTGATAGGAGTCTCTCATTCTGAAACTTCAATCCTACTCCTTTACTTGTCATCAAAAAAACCCAAAGGTACAAGTACAGATTAGGTGAAACCTGGCTAAAAAATAGTAACTGTGAGAGGGACCTTGGAGTCCTAGTGGATTATCACTTAAACATGAGGTAGCAGTGTGCGGCAGCAGCCCAAAAAGCAAATACAATCCTTGGTTGTATAAACAGAGGGATAGAATAAAATCACGTCAAGTATTAGTATAGCTTTATAAAGCCTTAGTAAGGCCACATCTGGAATACTCTATCCAGTTTTAGTCACCACATTACAAAAAAGATGTTGAGCCTTTGGAAAAAGGGCAAAGAAGAGCAACCAAGATGATTAAAGGTTTGGAGATTAAAATATATGAAGAATGGTTGCAGGATTTGGGAATGGCCAGTTTAAAGAAAAGAAGGATTCAGGGGGACATGATAGCATTATTCCAGTATTTGAGAGGCTGCCACAAGGAGGAAGAGATCAATTTATTTTCCAAAGCATCAGAAAGCAAGACAAGAAACAACAGGTGGAAACTAATCAAGGAGAGAAGCAACCTGGAATTAAGGAGAAATTTCCTAACAGTGAGGACAATTAACCAGTGGAACAGTTTGCCTTCAGACATTGTGGGTGCTTCATCACTTGAGGTTTTTAAGAGACTGGGCAACCACTTGTCTGAAATGATATAGGGACTCCTTCTTGAGCAGGAGGCTGGACTAGAAGACCTCCAAGGTCCCTTCCAGCTCTATTCTGATCGATTGATCATTGCTTGGTGGAGAAAATCAAGCCAAAGTAGGAACTGAGAAACTTGGTCTCTTCTTGGTTATCTATTTGCATTTTGTCATTTCCATTGAGTAGCTGAAATAATCATTCTTTTCTCTCTATTCTGAAATAGTTTTTTTTATTTATTTTGTTTTTTGTAGCATTATTTGAGAATCTTATCTCATTTTGAAGTTTAATTTTTCTGACCTTAGACATCTATTGGCCTAAGTTACTTCTCTTCCTTGGTGCCTTAACTCTTTTCCTATTTCCTCTTTGTATCCATATTTCAATAAACTTAGAGAGGGTTTGGGAAGGATTCCATGGATGAGAATCCTCCAGGGGAAAACAACTCAAGAGGCTTGGGAAATTTTGAAAAGTGAGATAATAAAGGCCCAGTCTAGCACAATACCAACAAAGAGGAAAAATAACAGCTCTCAAAAGAAACCAGCATGGCTGCATAAGGAACTCTCTGGTCAATTGAAAGATAAAAAGAACAAGTATAGAAAGTGGAAAGAGGGACACATAACTAAGTCAGAATATCAGCAAATAGCCCAAGCCTGCAAAGACGAAGTGAGGAAAGCTAAGGCTCAGAATGAACTAAGGCTTGCAACCAAAGTCAAAAATAACAAAAAAAGCTTCTTTCAACATGTAAAAACAAGAAAAAAGTTAAGGAAACAATTGGTCCATTAGTGGGTGAAAGTGGCAAGAAGGTGACAAGCAACAGGGAGAAAGCAGAACTATTTAACTCATTTTTCGCATCTGTCTTTACACAAAGGGAAAAAACAGACCAACCTACCAAAAATAGTGCCATAAAAAACAAAATAGAAATACAAATTAAGATAGGCAAGAAAATGGTAATGAACACCTGTCCAGCCTAGATGAGTTCAAATCACCAGGACCAGATGGATTACACCCCAGGATTCTTAAGGAGCTGGCGGATGTGATCTCAGAACCACTGAACTATATTTTTCAAAGATCCTGGAGCACTGGGGAACTACCAGAGGACTGTAAAAGAGCTGATGTAGTTCCCATCTTCAAAAAAGGGGGGAAAAAGGACCCAGGAAATTACAGACCTATCAGCCTGACCTCAATACCTGGGAAGATTCTGGAAAAGATAATCAAACAATGAATCAGCGAACACCTACAGGCAAACAAAGTCATTACTAAAAGCCAACACGGGTTTGTCAAAAACAGATCATGCCAGACAAATCTTATTGCATTCTTTGACCAGGTGACAAAATTAGTGGACCAGAGGAATGCTGTGGATATAATTTACTTGGACTTCAGTAAGGCATTTGACAAAG
>NW_015386332.1:353297-383654 GCF_001527695.2 Protobothrops mucrosquamatus | reverse complement strand
GTACAGAGAAGAGCAACAAAGATGATTAGGGGACTGGAGGCTAAAACATATAAGGAACGGTTGCTGGAATTGGGTATGTCTAGTTTAACGAAGAGAAGGACGAGGGGGGACATGATAGCAGTGTTCCAATATCTTAGGGGCTGCCACAAAGAAGAGGGAGTCAGGCTATTCTCCAAAGCGCCTGAAGGCAGGACAAGAAACAACGGGTGGAAACTAACCAAAGAGAGAAGCAACCTAAAACTAAGGAAAAACTTCCTGACAGTTAGAACAATTAACCAGTGGAAAAACCTGCCTCCAGAAGCGGTGAATGCGCCAACACTGGAAGTTTTTAAGAAGAGACTGGACAGCCATTTGTCCGAAATGGTATAGGGTTTCCTGCCTGAGCAGGGGTTGGACTAGATGACCTCCGAGGTCCCTTCCAATTTTATCATCATTATTATTATTAAAATGAGTCACCTATTCTGTGTTGTTTTGATTTATGATCTAAAATCAGTAGTCAGATATCCTAACTCCTAGTTGATTTTCAAGATAGATTGATAGATGATAGATGATAGACAGGCAGACAGGCAGACAAATAGATATGAGTGAATGGTGTGTGAATGATGGTGGCAAATCAACTCTTGGTCCCTCATAAGACCAATTAATTTGAGAAAACAAAGCTCAAATTGTAGGTAGGTAAGTTATTTCACCTTTTTAAAGTGTATGGAATTTTAAACAGAAGGAAAAAGTCACAGTCATACTCAAGGACAGCCTGCAGTGCCTGGTCAAGAAGAGCATCCATTTACATATACTCTAAGTCATAAATCTTCTGTATTTTGGCTATGCATACCTGGCACATGACCCTTATTTCTCCCTTGGGATTGCATTCTGAGAGACAATAGAACTCATCTCCCCAAAAGGCTTATTATTTCCGTCTTCAGTAATATTTCACATATATACATTACTACACGCGGTCGGTCATCAATATATCAAGGTGACATAGTTACAGCTTGAAAAAAAGTAATTGTAATTGCTTAATTTGGAGATGTTGGTCATTAAGAGAAAAAAGAATTTTCTGACTGTTCATTAGTGCTTGTTTTAAAGTAAATTTTAAGTTAGCTGTTTTCTATTTTATTTATTCATTTTGGAAGGGAGAAGAATCATGTTTGGAATCCTTTGTGTATCTGGTTTGATCTGTTTCTCATACATTAATTAGATTTATGACAATCTGAGTTGCTACCCAGTGGCCAGCTGGGCAATAGCAGATTATTTAGGATTCCTAAACAACAGGATCCTAACAGAGTGCATGCCAAAAAGTATTTTATAGAATAAATATTAAGAGAGATATAAAAAAGATTTACTATTATCATCTGTTCAGCTTGTCAGGAATTCCCAGAAATGGCAGTGAGTAGACCCCTTGAACCAGCCAATAGTTATGCAGCACCTCTTTTTCCTGGGATTAGGTCTACACTAAGGTGGCAGTGACTATGGATTTCGCTACTTTTTTATGTTATTACTAAGAGTTAGGGACTGGATCGTAACTTCAGGCAGTGGTGGGATTCAAATATGTGAACAAGCAGTTCTCTGTGTGGATGCCGCTTCTGGAAGTCCATTCTGGGCCTGAGCAACAAAAAATTAGCTACCGGTTCTGCCGAAGTGGTGCAAACTGGCTGAATCCCACCACTGACTATAGGCATGGGCCTTAGGGTGTCTAGCAGGAGACGGTTGGTGACAACTCTGCTCAATTATCTGGGAACCCAGATACAGTGGGTTCCTAAGAATATTTCTTTTTGAAAAACATTGTTTCTACTATGCAGCTATTGCTTCTCCTCCCTTTAATAAGTGTTAGATTTTGGAGAATTGTTACAAGTAGGAATAAAGATAAAAGGCTCAAAACCAAGAGTGATTTACCATAGAATGATGCAGTTCCCAAGCTTGATACATAACATTTTCTAAGCAAATGTGTAGAGAAATTTTTAAGTTATATATTTATTGCTTGGAAAAATAACCTAGTTTTTTAATACAATATGTGTAAAGGAATAAAGTGGTTCATCATGGACTCTTCACCAGTCTTTCATAGTGTCAATATATATATATATATATACCAGTCTCTCATGGCTGCCTTTCAGAAAGATAGGAAAAGCGAAAAATAAACCAAGGATGATAAAAAACAAGGTAGGCCAAGTCAAGTAACAGGCATGGTTGACATTCCAACAAGGCTGTCTTGTGGTAAGGGAGAATAACCAAATCTTGACAGCCCATCCAAGTTTCTCTCACTTTCATCTTATAATAAACAAAGTCAAAGAGTTATTCTGAGTTACTTTCTTATGCTTTCCAACTTCTCAGGGATGTGAGATTTTCTGAATGTTCCTCACTTAATACCTTGTTCACTCCTTCCTTGTCTACAAGATCAGCTCTAAATTCTAAGGTTCAGTTCTAAGATACTTGCTTTGCCTTTCAGGTACAAGACACAGGGGAATAGAAATAATGTGTAAACAAAGAAACCAAGATCCATCCCAATGAACAGGCCAGGTTCAGAATGCCATTGATTTACAACATTAAATACTGTTCAATTTCTATGAAGATTAAAGGCTGGAACACCAGTTGCATAAATCTCTTATATCTCGGGCTGCTTCAACTTAGTACTGTCCAGATGTACTGGATTACAGCCCCATAATCTCCAAATTACATTCTTCCACAGGTTGATCACCATCTTGGGAATCCATGAAATCCATGACACTGACATCCCCTAAACCAGGGGCCCTCAACCTTGGCAACTTTAAGACTTGTGGACTTCAACTCCCAGAATTCCTCAGCCAGCATTGCTGGCTAAGGAATTCTGGGATTTGAAGTCCACAAGTCTTAAAGTTGTCAACGTTGAGGACCCCTGCCCTAAACTCTGCTGAAGATGTTATCTAGCCTGGTAATGAAATGTTCAAAAACTAACCCACAAGCTCGGAAAATAAACCTTCACCCTCACCCCCTATTTCATGAAATAGCATTTGTCAGGCTTGGAGAAATACAACTCCCCTACTAGAATTTTCTTTCTTTAACCCAGCCATATTGGTGATGCTTCTACTATGTCATAAATATTAGTGATTATTCTGAAAGAGAAAGGGCCAATTATATAAAATTGAAAGTTTACTGCTGAGAGAATGAAGAATCAAGAAGAATGTGAATGAGGTCAGAGGCCACACCTAAGGGCTTTTGGAAGTGCCCTGCTTATGAAAAGAGATGGGGAGACAAAAAAGGAATTGAATTCTGTTCAACATAATCATTGCATCATTAATTTAACATTAGCTAGTATTTAATGGCATAATCACAGGGATTGGGACAAGTTGCAATTTTCTTTATATACTATATTCGTTCAAAATAAGGGCCAGTTTTTGCCCAAATACTTTACCTTTAAAATGGTAGAGTCAGGTTAGAATCATGCATAAACTATGACAGAGAAAATAACAGAAGCAGTGGAATTTTGCTTTTTATTCTTTGCATCATATTCCTTTCTTAATAACAATTGTTTTAAATTTAGGACCATCTTTTTAACTATGCTACCTATGATTGCAAGATTAAGCTGAAAGAAATATCCAGAAATTACCATACTTGTTCCAAGTTGTTACCTCAAGCCCACCAATTTGGTTCTATTTGGTTCTCCATTTTGAATTCTCACCCTGTTTCCTGGGCCCTCAAAATGATGGTTCACATAGTATCTAATTTTACATGTTTAAATTCTTTCTTTAAAAGGCTGAAAAATCAAAGCACTAGTTTCAAGCAGAATCTGTAATTCCAACAATGCTTCTGAGCCTAACAAATAACCCAGAAGCAGTCTTAGAAAATAAAATGGTAGATGCTACAACCCAGTGCTCTGTTTGATGTTTATTATTTAACTAATCAATGTGGTTTTTTAAATTCATCATTAACCATTTTCTGAGAATGCCTATAACATGATTTCAAAATTTTAAATGTTTCCTTTGATCAATTAAGCTCATTATAATATATCACAAAAAAAGAAAAATACCCACATTTTTCACTTGAACCCTGAAGTTTAAGAATGCATTTTGTACTTTCATACTGCAAAAAGGATGTTAGAGGTAATAGATAAGCTTAGCTTAGTTTATTGTTTAGCTTCCTGGCTCACAGTTTATGGTATATACTGTATTTATTAAATCATTTGATGAGTGAAGCTTTTTCATTGACAACTGATTAAAAAAAACAAATTCATTGCTGTTTTTAACAAAGTTAGCAACATTCATAGGAAGCATTTGACATTACAAAATTACACACAGAAAGCAAAGCAAAAATAGAGTTTCACCCCTATTGAATACAATTATCATATAACACTAATCACTAATTATCATACATCATCTTCAGTCTTAGTAAATGTATGAGAGATGTACATTAGATGAATCTGTCACTTCTATTTTTCTCATGTTCTTTTTTTTAAAAAAATACTCTTAAATTCTTTTCTTTCAAATTATGAAGAAATTAGAAAAAAGTTTTTCTCAAGAAGTAAATTGAATGAAATTCTTATTTATCTGCCCTGGACAAATGCTATCATGAAGCCAATCTTGATTCTGGTGACTTCATGGACAATCCATGTACTTTTCTTGGTCACATTGCAGAACTACTTTCTTATAGGATGTTTTTGGATTTCCCAGTCTAAAGCTAAGAGAGAAAGATTGGCCCCAACTCAATAAGTGGGCTACTGTACTTAAGAGAGGACTTGAACTTGGGATTCCCATTTCTTTGCACTATGTCTTTAACTGCTACACTAGACTGGCTCTTTACTGACCCAGCATGAATTAGTTGAATTGAGAAATCTTTCGGGGGGGGGGGAACCATTTCAGATTAATAGCCATGCTTGAATACATAGGGATATCTCTCCACACCATCAAGAATTAACATTCAGTGTGCTTTGGATGTGAAGGGGTCTGTCAGTTTCAGTTTTGACCAACTTCGGAACTACTAATTCCTGTAAAGCCACTTCTGTATCAGATGCCAAAAATTGGTTGGCTATACTTTGCTCACTTTCAGTTTTTTAACGTGGTCTTATCAACATAAAGAAAAGACTTGATGGTTGACTTCAAAGTTGAATTAATTGTTTAAATCTGAATTGCAATCATTTTTATATAGCTATAATTGCTGCAGTTATGTTTTTATTTTCTTTTTGTATTTTTGTCTTGCTGTATTTGTATTCATGTTTGTTCTGTTCTTTGCTAAAGCAATATTGTATAAAACTGAATTAATATGAAATTATTTCTGCCCCATTTATGATGACACTTGGACATTTGGTAAATTCATATACTGTATTTTTTTTTTAAAAAAAGAACTGAACCAAGTTATAACATTTCTTGTCCTTAATGAAAGTCTCAGTATAAAAACATCCTACTGGTAATGGTTGAGGAATCTTAATTTTGGGACAGAGTCCCACTGGAAATTAATTGCTTGATAACAATATCAATTGCATCATAAAAGTCATGTTAAAACTGAACAAGGCAGTGTCAGTTGTCCCTGCACTGTGTCATTTAAAGGTGAGTAGCCCACCCTGAAAATGAAATGATCTTCATCAATAATTTAGTTGATAGCACAGTGCCAAGCTGCACCAGTGATGCCAAGGGAGTAGCACCTCTCTGGTTTTAATGACACCAGCAGGGAAGTATAGTAGCAAATTAACATTCATTGCACATCTGGGCAGGCCTATGGATGGAGGTATCAAGGACTAAGCTGATAGGACAAAGAGTTGGGAAGATAAAAATCAAGTGCATTCTGGAAGAATCTTTTACTTTGAATTATTTGCATAAAGTCAGGATGGTGGAATATGTGTAGAATAGGTCATTAGGGAATCTTCTAGAAGGAAAAAAAGAAAGCTAACCTGGAGACGTTCAAAAACTCTTTCCCAATCTTTATTCAAAAGAAACAGCATGCTTGATTGATCCCTGTTGTGCATGTAAAAAAAAATGCACATTGGTTTAAATTTTACACACAGGATTGCCTTAGTGAGGAAAATCTTAACATCCATGATCCTGACCATCTTCATATTCAAATCTTACATACAGAGACATTTCGGGTTACTGTTATATTTTGGAACTGGGCATTATTTTAGCTTATAAACACCAGTCAGACCAGTTCCCTAGCCTGCCAAGATCAAATCACACAGCAAGGGCCTGACCCAGGCAATATGTTACACATGATCTATCTACAAAGAACAGAACTAGATGAATTATCAGGACAGAAGGTAATGTACACTGACCCAAATAAAATAAGGCCTGTGCTACTTCTTGAGTTCATAATTCCCACACCCAAGGTTAAAATTTGAAGGAAATATATGTTTGATCTAATTCCATTAAGGTTCTCACCCTGTCCTCCTTCTACTTGTTCTCATTTTGGACAGACAGAAGTTTTGATGGTCTTTATCCACTCCCAGCATGCTTCCTAAATCCATTTTGAGGCTTGGGATATATGTACTATGGAATTAAACCTATAATAGATAGCCATAATCTATAATAAGGATACTTGTGGAAAAACAATTCATTTGAATCGGTTTATAATTTATTTATAAAGTTATCCATCTTAATACATGACTCTGGGCAGCTCACAACATTAAAACAAAACAAGATACAAATACAAAATAAATAAGAAATAAAACACAGCAGCTGGAGAATCATAAAAATTCTCTCAACACAACCAGGAAACAGATCCTGGAGCTGTTTAAGCCTTAAATCCAACCTCCTATTTTGTAAAGGAATCAAGATTAAAACATTCATGACAGCTTTAATCATCAAACTGTAAACTCTTATTCAGTCTCTTCTCTATTCCACACTGGTATTGCTTAATATATGCTGATAAATTTCTGTTTTATAAACAAAAAAGTCTCACATTTCATTGTTAAACTTCATTGTTTTAATTTAAAATGTGAAGTACACTACCCAATTTTATATTATTGAAAATCTGACAAGCATTTCATCCATCTCCTTCTCTAAGTTATTAATAAAATGTTGAACAATACAGAATCCAGAGCTGAACCTTGTGTTAACCACTTGATACTTCTTTTCGGTTTCATGAGAGGCCATTGGCAAGCATTTTTTTAACATGATTTCCATCTCCTTTTCCTACTGCCAGGACACAAGTAAATAAAGTCCAAGAGAAAGAGTGCTTGAAGAAATCTTTGACTACCTATTCCTATGTATCACAGAGATTCATGTAGAAGTTTCTTGGTATTTTCTCCCAAGTTGCTTGACATAACCAGCAATTTTAATGATACCTACAATGAAATGGTATGCAGTGTCTGATATCAAAGTTTGGGGATATCTACAAGGATACAGAAAGTTTTCTTGTATGGTTAATTCCTCAATAGATAGACTTTAGAGGGGGTAATCTGCGACAGTCCTCTTTTCTCCTCTACACAGTTTTAATCATGTATTGTAAACCTAGTTTAGAACTACTGTAGCAGTTCAGATAGAATTATTCAAGATCATGTGCCTTACACTGGTAGTATGACAAAAAAACACATTTATACACATATATGTATTAATTTTCAAGTAAGAATAATATATCTCTGAAGTTTGTTTCATGTTAAATCTGGGCCCGAATTAAGAATTTGGGAAAATTGAGGTTTGATAACTCATTTTAAGAAACTGGAGGGAAGGAACATGCTACAAGGCATCCTTCTGCCCCTCTCTTGCAGCCTTTTTCATTTGCTTTCTACCAAAATGATTTGCAAATTCCACTACCTCCCAATAAACTTGTGGGACAGCCTTCTCTAATCTGTCCCAATCTGAGTGAAAAACAGTTCATCTCAGTATGTGAATGTTGACAGTGTCTTCCATACAAATTAGATAAAATAGGTAGCTGATATATTTAAGAACATTGAAATTGAAATTCATATAAAGAGGGAACAAACATTTGTTTCTGAAAAATGAGGTGAGTCTTTTTATGATAGATAGAGATTGTTTGAAAATGGGTAGCAGTCTCCCCCATGAACTAATTTAGTCATATCTGAATGCTTTTCAAATAGAAAAGAAGGTTACAACTATTTTAAATCATTTGTCTTTAAATAAATGTTGAAAGAGGTCTTGGTGTTCCTGTTGAATTCCTTCACTTGGTCTGATCAGGCCCATTTTCTTGCTTTTACTTCCTTTGGGAACAATTTATCCTTAAGACCTAGATGATCTGCTGCCAAAGAAGAAAAAGACCCAACCATTTCTGGATTTGGCAGAAAACAGCTTTATAAATGTCTACACATTCCAGATGAACTCTGTATTGCACTGTCAAACAGCCTATATTGCTCATCCTAGCCTGACTATGGCGTTTTATTCCATTTCAGGCACTTTTTAGAGACACATTTTTAATCAGAAATATTTATTCTCTGTTTTCTTGTCTATGGAGATTCTCAGTCATCCAGGTCATAGTTGTCCCAAAGACATGGCACAACATAGGAGAACAAACCCATCAGGACAAGATTCAGCAGTCCATCTGTTTAAAAGACAAAGGTCACTTTTTGAAGACAGCAAAGTCCACATTCTGGACAGAGAGGACCGCTGATTTGAAAGAGAGGTCAAAGAGGCCATCTATGTCAAAACTGAACAGCCTTCTCTTAACAGAGGGGGTGGGATATGATATCATCTATCTCCAGACTGCAACACAGTCCTTTCAATAGTTCCAAGAAGGTTTCACACCCATTTGCACTACTCAGGCGATCCTGATGACACAGATAAACCTTCAGGTGGCCTCAACGACTCTCTAAAAGAATGAAAATTCTCTAAAAGAATGCACATGACCAGCTGTCTGCAAGTAGTATAAATCTTTCCATTCCCCACCATCTAGTCAGAGTTGAAGAAGCTTCTTGGATGAGAAGCAAAAGGTCTTCAAAGAAAAACAAGAAAGTCCAGTTGCCTCGTGAAAAAGCATCTTTGGGATCTCTATTTTCTTATTAAACTATATGGAAATTCCCCAGATCAGATCTGGGAGGTATTGGTTGCAGGTTCTTTAAAAGTTTTACAAGATGGCCAAGAGGTATCTTCTATATTGGGGTGGGGGAGTGGGTGCCATCTTTATAGTAGCAGTACCAGGATTTTAAACAAGGACCATCCATCCCCTCCTCACTCTTTCCAGTGCCATCATTCCATTACTGTCAATGTGTGGCCCTTAATGAATCTTTATCCACTTTTGTTTGGGATGACCCAAACATATTCTGGCAATGAATCAAAGAGAAATGGATCATTCTTCCACTGGGCTTCCTCTGAGTCAGAGTCCATTCTGAAAAATAATATTAGAAAAATAAATTAAAACATGTCTGTAAGAAAGTTGCCAGCCCTTAAAAATTAGTTTGAGATTTTTTTAAGTTTCTGAGATTCAAGGAAAACATTAATCAGAACAAATCAGCTGTATTTGTGGCTTTATTTTTCAATAGCCCATGCATTACCCACTTGCTTCCTCTGATTCTCACACCCATGATGGTGGTATAAATGTGAGAGAACTGCCCTAAGAATATTAATAAGGCATTGTTTTTTAAATTTTAATACTTCTTCTCTTTCCATCTTTGCTTAGCTCTGCAAATTTTGCTCATGAATGGGTTTCAAGCCTATCCTGTAAAAAGCTGACTATTTATATATCTGATTCTTTAAAAGCAATTAGGAATACAAAGCAGATGGTACGGCATTGTAGATTTCCCCTTTCATATTGCTTAAACACTAGAGATCAATAAGTCTAATATAAACAGATGATTTCCATAGCAGGGTTTTATAATTAGCTGGCACTGAATGTGTCCAAACTCTAAAATAATTAGCAGAAGCATGTGGCACACCATTAAAACCTTGTGGCTTGTCTGCATTTACATTTATAATTATTAAAGTTAATTATGATGCTTGTGGTATGGTTCCAAGCTCCTTTACAAGTTAGATTAATTTTTTTTCCAGTCTTAGTTTTGCCTCTTCAGTCACCTTCTCTGAGCCCTCAGAGAAAATTCCCCAGCAACTTTATAGCAGTGGCAGGGGGCAACAAAGGGTCTTTCTTTTAATGCCAGACAGCTGTTGTTCTGACCAACAGCCCAACATTTTAAAGAGAACATGGCACAAGAGGGACGGAGTGTATCCTATTCTGATCATGTTGTTTCCATTAGAAATTAATGTGTTAAAATCCTGGTTACACTTGGGCTTCCTACTCTTTAAACTGGAACAAAAAGGAATTTTGAATATGGCGAAAACAAAACAAAGAACCAGAGATGTATTGGGCACAGTG
Source organism: Protobothrops mucrosquamatus (assembly GCF_001527695.2). Taxonomy (NCBI): domain Eukaryota; kingdom Metazoa; phylum Chordata; class Lepidosauria; order Squamata; family Viperidae; genus Protobothrops; species Protobothrops mucrosquamatus. Next base: position 373,439 of record NW_015386332.1, on the reverse strand, counting down.
GCAAAGGATAGGAGTCCTCTCCCCACAATGTCTCTTTCATGATTAAGGTTCCATGTACTTATTCCTGAGGACCAGATTGCTTTAACAATCTCAAGAATTGAAAAATGCACAGCTTTTCCCCACAGTTCCATACAAAATGCAGCATTTTCCCTCTTCTCTTTTGATAGCTCTTTATGACCCTCCCATCTCAGATATTGCCAGATGAATCCTGGGTCAGCAGAGGTTGGCCAGAATTATTCTGCTTGGTATTTGCTTTGATAGCTAGAAGGGATGCATGAAGGAGTGGAGAGCTTTAAAAACATCCAGTATAAATTCTTCTTTAAATGTGAACTATTTCTAGAGTTGGGACCAAGTTCTTCACCAAATTTATGGACTGAAAAAGTATAAATTTCAATGAATTTCTCCGTTGGAAGAAAGAAATTCTCCTTAAAATATTATTGAAATATGGGAAGACAGGAAGAAATGATTACTCAAGAAAAAAGAATATCTCTTAACTAACTGAATTATACCTGTGAAAATTTGTCATTCAAAATAAATTTCAAAAATAAACAATCTTTTATCAAATTTTATGAGAGCTAGTTGCAAAAAATGTAATATTGCTGCTTTTCATTTCTAGGAGCTTTTTTTTTTTACTATCCCATTCAGCAGAATATTGGTTTTATATTTTGACTTTTGTCTTGGTTGTAGACTTATATTATAAAGAAAATGAAAGTTGGGAATCCTACCTGTATTAATCCACTGGATAGCAAAATGGCTTAGACAAAATATTTCAGAACGGTTAAACTTTTAATTGCATATCATTCAGAAGCACTAAACCTTATATGTTCCAGATGTGTTTAGCTACAAAGGGCCTCAGAGGCATCCAAAAGCCAGTTGATGAAAATATCACCAAGATAACAAAAGAACTCCTGTATTACATTTTAATAAAGTTCAAAAGAAAGAAAGAATTTGTTGGCTGAATCATCATGCCAAAGTACCTTTACTCCCTTTCACCCCTTGTGTGACTCTCCAGACAATTGAACCATAATTGCCCCCAGCTTCGTAGCAGCATAGCTAATACTCACAGATCAGGAAAACTGTAGATCAAAATATTTGGAAAGAACAATGTTATGGAGACAATTATTTTATCTGCTATTCTGTTTCTTTATGAAAATTATGGAAGGATCCTTTTTTAAAAAATAAAAATAAAATAGTCAATTCTCCAAAATTTAATTAATAATAAAACATCTATAGTCTGAACAGGAAAGATATAACATCTGGAAAGAAGGAAGAGATGAAAGGTAACAAGGGCAATTAAGACAATTGGACAAAATTCCCTTAGTGTTAGGGGAAATAGGTGCTTCATACTGTAAGAGATGGAATTTTTTATACCCTATATCATGACATTACTTGCTCCATAACAACTATATGTAATTACATTCCTATGACTTGTTCTTTATTCTTCAGATAATTTTAAAATGTTATGAAGCCTTATACATACATTTAGATAATACAAAATCCCAAAGTGGGATTATCATCAGTAGCAGTAAGAAGCTATATATTTTTAGTTTTTCTATACTAAAACCTTTCCTAAAAACAGAAACTGGATGCAGTCAGATAAATAAAATCAAACTTTCAGAGCTGAACATGAACATACATTAATAGCAGAATCCAGTAGTAATTTGATCACCAAATTAAGTCATGTGGAATTCATAGCATAGACCAAACATTATTGTATTTTTACAGAAGCCAATTTATACATTCAACTATGATTCATAAAGTATTTTAATTTTTTTCTATTCTATTCTTTGCTACTTATAAATGCAAGCCACCTGCAGTCATCTAGGAGTTGGGTGGTTCCAAATCTTATTAAAAAAATAAAATAATAATATTAAATTAGAAAGTGACAAAAGTGCCTACAAATATCAATAGCCCTCCATGTATTTATTACTTGTTTGTTTTAGATTTGGGAAGTATTTGATCTTGTATTAAAATCTAATGACATTTCAGTCCAAGTTCATGGATTAGATCTATTACTTTCACTCCATTATGCATTGTTTTAATTTTACATATTCCTTATTATTCTTTTAATTATGTCAGATGTTTTAAATCTTAATTTCTGAGCCATGTTAAGAAAGTTATCAAAATTGCAAGATAAAAGTTTTCTAAATAGAGATTTTTTTTTCCATCCCAGCCCAGCCAAACTGCTTACTTTTAAAAACTGTATTGCACATCAGTATTCTTTAAGTAACAGCATGTCTATCAAACAGTTGCTGGCTCTCATTCCTACTTTCTCCAGCTCCAACCAGACCTGGAGATGTTTGGAATGTGACAAGGTAGCAGCAAGCCTGCCAAGTTTGGTTGGCTAGCAAATTAATTTGCTTATCCTAAACTGATGATGAAAATTTCATGATGTGATGTTCCAGCAGGGCCCAAGAGCTGCCCACCCAGAGCTGGAGGTGTGAAACTAACCATAGCCAAGAGTGCCATAAGGAAAACAGTCCTTCTGCTAAGTATGCTGCTCTTGCAAAATGATTCACTCTGATCTGCCCTTCCCTCCAGTAATGCTATGCTTAGTTTTTTCCCCCCACATTTTTTCACTTCATCTTGAACCTATTGGCTGTTTCATAAAAGAGATAGTATCATTCTACAACTATTTTTTTTATTTCTGCAGTCTTAGAATCCCCAGAACACAGAACATAGAATAATAAAGTTGGAAGGGACCTTTGAGGTCTTCTAGTTCAACCCCCTGCTCAAGCAGGAGAACATAGAATAATAAAGTTGGAAGGGACCTTTGAGGTCTTCTAGTTCAACCCCCTGCTCAAGCAGGAGATCCTATACCATTTCAGACAAATGTTTGTCCAGTCCCTTTTTAAAAGCCCCCAGTGATGAAGCACCCACAACTTCTGAAGGCAAGCTATTCTATTGGTTGATTGTTTTCATTGTCAGGAATTTTCTCCTTAGTTCTGGGTTGCTTTTCTCCTTGGATAGTTTCCATCCATTGTTTCTTGTCTTGTCTTTTGGTGCTTTGGAAAATAGTTTGATCATGGCACACATTATAATGGTCTTTAAAGATTCCAATTGATAGTTATGTTATTGTTGGTTATGCTGTTGTTAAGATGTAAAATACATTGTCTGCGCTTTTTGAAATTGGGGGTTGACTCCATGACCAAAAGTCCCTTGTAATATAATATGTTATATTATATAATCAGATCAGCATGTACAGCACACACATTTTATTCATGTATCTATGAATCTGCATATATTCTTGTTGTGGGGGGCATATGAAAGTAGCAATGCATAGGTTGGTGATAATTGTATGTTATACTCCAGTGAATGGCAATAATGGGAGAACCAGAGATGAGTTTTGAGAAAAAAAAGTGTGCCATATTCTAAATTAGCACACTCCAGGAGGCAAAATTATTCTACTAGATGACCTGAATGGATCAGTGGGAACAAGACAAGTGAGTACAGAAATAATTATTAGGCCATTGAGGAATTCAAGGATAAATGAGAATGGTAACTGTTTGTTGCACATCTGTTTAGAAAACAATGTATTTTTGTTTTGCATGCATATTTTATATAAGATTATTTATACATACCTATGCAGAGAAGTGAGTATAAATCTAGAAGCATGATTGATTTGGTTGTTTATTGTGAAGGACTAAGAGAATTAATGAAGGATATAAGATTGATCAGAGGTTTTTTTTTTCAAATAATTTTATTAAGAATTATAAATGAAGAGAATAAAAGTCAATATGAACTACAAAAATACAAACAAAAAATAGAAAAGAAATAAAATGTTGGGTGGAGGGGATGGGGGGGGAAAGGAAAAGGGAAGGAGAAAGGAAAAGGAAGTAGTAATTTTTCTCTTCCTCCCAGCAGATAAAAACAGTTTTAATAGTTGTTTTAATCATTGTCTGTAAAAAACAAAATGGTATTCTCCTCATAGCTCATCTCTTAGTAAGAAAAACAAAGTCCAAATGCTACATCCATCAATCAAACTTTGTCAGCAAAAGTCCAGTAAGGGCAACCATATATAACTATTTTTTTCTTTTAACCCTGGTCAAACAAGCCAATCTTATAAATCTTCCCTGATTTTTTAAAATTATTCTTTAACCCCTTCAAAGCAAAAATCCTTCAGAACTTTAACAAAAAAAAATTATATCAATCAGTAAAAATTATTTTTCATTTGTCACTTCTAAAAAAAAGTCCTTCCAAAACTTAGCAGAGCTTTTTTAAATATCTGGAAGAAATAAATTATCCAAATCAGTTTTTGTGTGTGTTAATATGTGTTTATCTCCTTTAGGAAATGAGTTATCCATCAGATCCATTTGTATTACATTTAAATCTCCCTTCAAATTAATTTCATAGCCATCCATTGCAGCTTGTTCTTATTTTACAACTTCATTAGAATGTGCTCTGTCAATTTTATCCAGTCTTTCATCCATTCTGTCCAAATTTTTGGCTGAACAGTATTAAAAATTTTGCACTAATGATTTTTGTTCCATTTTCTTCATCCTCTGGCTCTAATGTCCAGCCTTCAAAGTCTCCTTATAAAAAAAAATATGAAAGCAATCTTGAAAGATAGAGGACTTGCAAAATTTATGTCAGCTCTTTAGGGAAGATCAGATCAGGAAGCAAACCCATATGCAAGACTAGAACAATACTTTATTGAGATAGATTATTATAATATAATCTTGCAAGCCTGATTGTGCTTTACCTTCCCTCCATTTTATATCCCAATGAATCAGAAAGGGGCTTGCCTGTGTCTCTTCCAAATGCCAGGAATTATTCAGCCTTCTTTGTTTATATAATAAAACTTGCTTATTTCCCTCAAGGTCATCACCGTGATTGATGAAACTGTGCCAGGATTTTCCTGACCACAGTTGCTACATGCTCCTCAAACAGGAACTAATATTGTAATCCAAGAACTCCAGATTGCATACCAGTTCTCAGCAGATCAATAAAATCTGATTCACTACCAAAGGTCAAAGGTCTCTAGAACCAGGAATAAACAAATGTAGCTGTCTGTCCTTGCTAGGCTTGAGCCTGGACTGTTTTCCCATCAGATCCTTTAAGATGTATAATTGAGGCAGCACACCCAAGAGTGTGGGGCAGGGTAAGCTCCTGTCCTTTGCTCCAACTCCTGCCAGGGACATGAAAGGAACTCCCAACTGGGCATCCCCCAGGGCAATGGTGATATCACTAGCTAATCCTTTCATCCCAGAAGCACCTTGATGTTTCCAACATGAGTGCAATGCGATTGAGGCAGCAATGTGATAATACCAGATCCTGAAACAACATATAACTTTTCATATTGGAGGAATGAGAATTTGAGCTCTGAGACAGTACTCAAATCAAGGGCATAAGACTGGACCTCTCTGGCCTCACCAACATCAACTGAAATTGTCTGTGGAGAGAGGAATAGAATTGCCATCACACTGTGCCACTGATTTACCCTCTCCACAGCCAGTTTCAAAGGATACAATGGTCACTGTTATCAAATGTCACTGAAAGATTTAGTAGAATATAGTAGCAATATATCAAAGAATGGAACTCAGATAAATGCTATGAATGTTATTATACAAGCAAAAGTGATAAAAACATACAAAAGTCAGTTGTTCCTTAAGAAGAAAAATATGATTACTCTGAATATTGGTTGGTTTCCCATCTCAGCCATCTCTGCCACCTACTGCCACCTTCACCCCATCAAAAGCTGTCACTGTAGTAATATCCATGACCCTAGAAAATGCCTTGTCTTGGATAAGGACATTACTTTATCTCCAAGCAATTATAACATCATTTCTGGTGGCACTGTCTTTCAAACCATACCTCAGAAACCCACATTATTCATGACCACAATTTTAATGACATGTTGAAATTCTCCATTTCTAAAACACCACCTTATAATCTTCCAGGCATTCCAGATGTTACAAGTCCAAGTATGTGTGAACTCCATACTGGCACCAATGTAATCTCACCCATACTGATGACAAGAAACCAGGCTTAGATAAGAAGCCCAGTTTGACCTAGATACCTGAAATCTGTCCTTTGAGAACAGTAATAGCATTTTATTCCTGATGAAAATGAGATATCGGTAATACTTTAAAAAATGAGAAACTATATAGAGTCACCTGTGCTATTTCCAGGAGAAAATGTTAATTGCATTTTAAAAAATATATAAAAAAAGAAACTTCTTATAGAAAATGAAACTAAAAACACTGGTGTGTTCTCTGGTGTTTGGCTTCCAGGGAGGAATGTTGCAGAAGAGACAAAATATGAGTTTCAAAATCTAGTGCCTTGATTCCTTCTTCCTTTGTTCTATAAATATCAGAAACTGATTCAGGGAGACACATATAATCATGTCATATCTATTCATAACAAGTCTTCTTTTATTCACTTAATACAGGAGTGGCTATTCTCTTTATCCTTTTGTCTACATCAGTTTTGTCTCCTTTATATCTCTCCATTTTTGCAATGGTTGAGAAGCAGTGCCCTCCTTCCTGTCCAAAGCTTTTCTATAGCACCAACACCCATGAAGCAATGAGACAAATACAAGTGTGAGCCTGTACTTATGTCTGCTATAGTGAAAATATTGTTATATTTCTCATTTTCAAAAGGAAAGTTAGCAAGGTGAAGGAAAAACCTACACAAGGATTAATTTGTTCTGTGTAATAGCCATAAAGCAGAATAGGTAGATGAATTTGTGTACTTTGGAGGAATATTGATTGAAAGTGAAAAATGGATGGAGAAATTCTAAGATGTACAAATGTTGGTAGAAAGGTACTGGATAGTATGAGGTCTATTGTGAGGAATGAATATATGTTGAAAAAAATAAAAATTGCTGTGTATAGAACTGAGAGTAAGGTATGTCTTGAGAAATATAAAAGTTGAATGCAATGGGATTTGAGTACTTCGGAAATATGTCTGATAAAGGAAGAAAAGAGATAGTCAAGAATTCATAATTGATAAAGAATGTAGTTTGAATGCAAAGTTATTTGACAAGTATAGACAAAGCACAATGAGATGGTTTGATCACATAAAAAACATTGAAGATTTACTCTCAAAACAAATATATGAAGTGAGAGTGAATGGATTGCGTGTAAAGAGATGATAAAAAATTGTAGCTGGTTGAAATTGATGAAATCCTAAAAGTGAGTTTAAAGAACAAAAGGCAATATATGAATTAGTGAAGGATCGTCATGGAAGTATGGTTAACGTACAAAGATAAAGAGGAAAGAAGAAATATGGTGAATGGTGTTGTAAACTAATTTTATCTAAGTATTCTTTTATTTTGTATGTCTTCATTTTCTTTTGTTTCCTATTTCTTACTCCTTTTCTGTGTTTTGCAAAAAGTTGCCAACCCTGGAATGTTGATGCATAAATATCTATGAATGTATATATCTATGTATGACTTCTTATCCCAAATCTACCAAACATGAACTTACCAAACTTTTTCAGTATATAATCACTTGTATAGAAGATATTCCTACATAACCTTATTTTTTTTGGCAACGCTTTTTATTCTTCTTCAGTTAAAGAGTTTGCCAGATGTTTGAAGTGAATAAATATTTCTGGCACCATGGTCTCCAGTGACATAATCAGTCATGCCTTTCTACAACAGCCTAATGTGACTCTGTGCCAAAATATACTTTTGCTTGACTCCTTTTGCTATTACAAAGAAATCCAGCAGAATACCAAACATTGATTATAATCAGCATACTGTGGTAAAGGTGACACATGACATTTTCTGGTCATGTAAATATTCCCAAGAATGTAAGCAATCCTAGAAGATTCATTATGCCATGTTCTTTAGACAGGTCAGCAATATTTCATATAGATCCAAGAATCTCCTGACCCTCATCTCTTGAAACACAGTCAGTTTAGATAACTTTTCTACTTATTTTTCAGAATACTATAGTTTGCTAAATTATTGTTTGATGCATATAATATATGTCACTTTCAATCAATGGATTATTTATTTATCAAACAATTGTTCTTAATTTGTCGGAAATAAACCCCAGAACTTGGTAAATGTTATAAAAATATTGAGCTTTTCTACCTGCAATACTATCTCCGGTGAGGATATCAATTTTTCTTGTTTATTTTTCAGGAGTGTATAAAAAAAGTATTCACCAATATTTTTTCTTTTATTGTGTCATGGGTGTTCCTCTGATTTGTCCATCAAATTGAAAGTAGTTACTGAAGCAGAGGTTGATGAAATCCATGATTCTGGGTATTTCAGTCTTCTTGTATCTGCCTAGGTCTGGTGTGCTATGGGTTATTTTGCTATTTCTGGAACCATGGATATAAAGAAATACATCTGATAATATTATGGCTTCATTTGCTGTTACAGATTAGATTAAATAAACAAATATTTAAAGAAATTTAATGAAAAATGTCAGCTTTTTATGAAGATTTGAAAATTAAAGACTGTACATTCATACAACTATTGGACAAAATAGACACTACACATAAGGAAAAAGATTGATCCATCTTTAGGTTTATAGTTATAATTCTAATCTTAGTATCATCGGCAATGTTCTGCAAAATAAGCTGTTGATATCTACAATAGCATCATCACAGTCACAGAACTAAAAAGGCTGGAAATATTAAACAATCTTCTATATATCCAGAATTTGTATGAAACAACTCCAAAGGGTCTTCTTACAACGCAACTCAGGTCAGAGAAGTAGAAAAGAAACTGTCTCTCCGCTTCATGTTTCCAGAAGGACCTTTAAATGCATTTCTCTAAACAGTTGCAGATGAGCTTTTGATTACTTATTCCCATTTCCAGTGTGTGCATTTAATTTTACATTAACATATGTTCTTTTCAGTATTCTAATCAGTATTAAAGACCAGATTGAAAAAAGAGCCAGAAAGTGAGGCGCATACCATTTTAAACCATTTTGATGAAATTATTAAAAAAGAAGAAGGAAAAATGAAACTTGCACTAATCTTTTTAAGGGCTATTCTCTTCCATATATGCAGGACAAATGCCAACAACTTCCTTTTTTTATTTAAGTAGATTGCTTATATAGCCAAATAAATCTTTAAAAAGTAGAGAAAGGAACTAGGGGATCACCTATATTGGACTTAATTCTCACTAACAGAGATAAAATGATAGAAGGTGTTGAAACCACAGGAACCTTGGGAGGAAGTGACCATGCAATATTGGAATTCAAAATTATGCAAGCACAAGCTGTTATGTCCTGGGCCTGTGATTGACAGAGCAGGTGCAGGAAGCCGCAGTGAGACCCAGGCAGACCATGTGGCCTGCCCGAGCCAGACAGGCTGTCTCCAGCCTATTGAGCATGCACAGAGTGGGAAAATACATTGCATTTATTGGCTGTTGCTGTTCCCTGTAGAAGGTATAAAAGGGAGCGATGCCATTTTGTGTTGTTCTGTTAAAGCTGAAATAAAGAAGCATCTGTTGTTATTCCTGCCTCAATTCAATGCCTTATCAATGCAAAGAACAGAACACAAGCAATAGAACACAGTCAAACTAGAGTCTTGGACTTTAAGAGAGCTAATTTCAATAAACTTAGAGAGAGCTTGGGAAGGATTCCATGGATGAGAAAAGTGGAAAGAGGGGCACATAATTAAGGCAGAATATCAGCAAATAGCCCGAGCCTGCAAAGATGAAGTGAGGAAAGCTAAGGCTCAAAATGAATTAAGGCTTGCGACAAAAGTCAAAAATAACAAAAAAAGAGCTTCTTTCAACATGTAAAAAACAAGAAAAAAGTTAAGGAAATGATTGGTCCATTATTATTATTATTATTAGATCACAACCTACTACTTGACAAAATAGAAAAATGTGGGTTAGACAGAATCACCACCAGATGGATTCGTAGCTGGCTGACTGGCTATACTCAGTGTGTGGTCCGCAATGGAACTGCATCTACATGGAGGGAAGTGTGTAATGGGATGCCCCAGGGTTCTGTTCTGGGCCCAGTGCTCTTCAACATCTTCATCAATGATTTGGATGAGGGGATAGATGGGGAATTCATCAAATTTACAGACGACACCAAGCTGGCAGGAATAGCCAACACTCCAGAAGATAGGCTTAAGATACAGAAGATCTTGACAGACTTGAACACTGGGCGCTATCTAACAAAATGAAATTCAATGGTGAAAAAAATAAGGTTCTACATTTATGCAAGAAAAACCAAATGTACAGGTATAGTATAGGGGGTACCTTGCTCAATAGTAGTAACTGTGTGAGGGATCTCGGAGTCCTAGTAGACAATCACTTTAATATGAGCCAGCAGTGTGCTGCAGCTGCCAAAAAAGCCAATTCAGTGCTGGGTTGCATTAACAGGGATAGAATCGAGATCACGTGAAGTAGTAGTAACTGTGAGAGGGATCTCGGAGTCCTAGTGGACAATCACCTAAATATGAGCCAGCAGTGTGTTGCAGCAGTGTGCTGCAGCTGCAAAAAGAGGCAACACAGTGCATTAACAGAGGGATAGAATCAAGATCACGTGAAGTATTAATACCACTTTACAATGCCTTGGTAAGGCCACACGTGGAATACTGCATCCAGTTTTGGTCACCACGATGTAAAAAAGATGCTGAGACTCTAGAAAGAGTACAGAGAAGAGCAACAAAGATGATTAGGGGACTGGAGGCTAAAACATATGAGGAATGGTTGCTGGAATTGGGTATGTCTAGTTTAACGAAGAGAAGGACGAGGGGGGACATGATAGCAGTGCTCCAATATCTCAGGGGTTGCCACAAAGAAGAGAGAGTCAGGCTATTCTCCAAAGTACCTGAAGGCAGGACAAGAAGCAACGGATGGAAACTAACCAAAGAGAAAAGCAACCTAGAACTAGAGAAATTTTCTGACAATTAGAACAATTAATCAGTGGAACATCCTGCTTCCTGAAGCTGTGAATGCTCCAATACTGGAGGTTTTTAGCAAGAGACTGGACAGCTATTTGTCTGAAATGGTATAGGGTTTCCTGCCTGAGCAGGGGGTTGGACTAGATGACCTCCAAGGTCCCTTCCAACTATTATTATTATTATTATTATTATTATTATTATTATTATTATTATTATTATTATTATTATTATTAAAGACGAAATCAAATTAGGGTGTTTCTCAAACTGGGCAATTTTAAGCTTCTAGAATTCCCCAGCAACAGTCCACACATCTTAAAGTTGCAAGTTTGTGAAACACTCAGCTAAGTGGTCTTATCTAAAGAATAGACTAAATCAATTTTTTTAAAAAAATATTAGGAATACACACATTCTCTGATGATTCAGAATTCTAGCAATAACATTTCCAGTACACGATTCTAAGTAGTGAACAATAATACTTTTAAAATATATGATATTACTACTTGTTCAATATTTTTACTTGAATTTGAAGGCTCCTCCAAACCTAGTCTTATCTGTATTAAGCTAAAGCACATGCCTACAATTGCTACATTAATTTGAAGCTCAACATGTCCTAGGACAAATGTGCAGTACAGTAGACTAACAGCCAGAGAAATTGGATTTAAAAGAATTACAAAATTCTATTGATGTTCTTGGAAAGCATAATACAGGTGACCTGTTAGTTGCGTAGATAAAATAGAATAGCCCCAAAACTCTTTGTAAAAGATCAAAATATATAACAGTTTTTTCCACTTGGGTACTGGTTAGCACACATGTATACTTTTGGATACACATAGTTACATATTTGCCCACTAGATAATTACATCTGGCCAATTTAATTATTGAATTAGTTTAGAAAAGTAAGGAATAAAAGTTATTTTTTCTATTATTATTCCAATTCAGCTTTGCTTTGACATATTAAATGAAACATATACTTGCTTCCTGAACTAGCAAGGATCAACCAGTATTCACCATGATTTCATAGTATTATGAAGCTAGTTACACTTACCATTGAGGAAAAACATCCTGATTGCATAAAATACTTCAAATATGTTAACCAATCTATTAATCACAACTTGCATTTGCATGATTTTGAATTGCTAGGTGGGTAGGAGCTGGGGCAAGTAATCTCATCCCATTGTGCGAAGTTTTGGTCTCAAACCCAGGCTATCAGCTCTCTAGCCGACAAGCTGAGAGTCTTTAACTGCTGAGCCACCATGCTCCTACTTTTATTTACTTACTTTACTTACTTTTTTATCCCTCATATATTCAAGTGAAGATTAGAGGTTTGCAAATTATGCAAGATCCAATTCAGTCAACAACTTAAGTTGATTTGAATGGAATAATCTACTGTAAATTCAGAAAAAAATTGAGCCAATTCACTATAGCCCATGCATGCAATTGTCCATCAGATTATCAAATCAATTTATACTCAGATATGCAAAAAATAATAATCAAGTTACCAAACTGATTTAAAGGCACTCAGTTCAATTTAGCACATTGAATCAAATCAAATATCGGATTAAAACTGCATAATCTTAGTGAAAATTTGTATGTAATTATGTATAACAATGCTGTTTCTTTCTATTAAAATTCATTTTAAAAGACCTGTACAAAAGAAAAATCAAGCAAGACTAGTCCAAGATAAAAGTCACTGTAGATTTATAACTTAATTGGTTTTAATTTCCAAACACTGCTTCTAATTAAGAAATTAGCCAATAAAATCATACAAATCAATAATTAAAATTAAAACAAGAATAACACTAGTTATTTTAAAATATAAATTTATTGCACTTCATAAATAAACATCAGAGGCTTATTGCTGGAATTAAGAGGGCAAAGTCCAGGCAATTAAGTCATTTTTATGTTGTACTAGTTTCTCTGCAAGTGGTTAAGTATATTGGAATTAAGTTATTTAAATCAAACCTTTTATCTAGCTCAGAATTCTGTCTTACAGAAGTTCATCTAATTATTAAGCACAGTGTTGTCCCTAACACAGCAACACTACAATACTCTTTACTGTTACTATATTACTTATTCTCTTAATAGAATAGAATAGAATAGAATAGAATAGAATAGAATAGAATAGAATAGAATAGAACTGGAAGGGACCTTGGAGGTCTTCTACTCCAGCACCTTGCTCAAGCAGGAGAACCTATACCGTCTCAGACAGTGAATGTCTAGTCTCTTCTTAAAAATCTACAGTGATGGAGCGCCCATGATTTCTTGGGGTAAGCTGTTCCACTGGTTGATTGTCCTCACTGTCAGGAAGTGTCTCCTTAATTCCAGGTTGCTTCTCTCTTTGATCAGTTTCCAACTATTGTTTCTCATCCTTCCCCCTGGTGCTTTGGTGAACAACTTGGGCCCTTCTGCCTTGTGGCAGCCCCTTAGATACTGGAACACTACCATGTCTCCCCTATTTCTTCTTTTCTTTAGAGTAGCCAAACCCAAGTCCCATAGCCGTTCTTCGTGTGTTTTAGTCTCCAGGCCTTTGATCATCTTTGTTGCTTTTCTCTGATTTTTTTTTCCAAACTCTCAACATCTTTTTTGTGGTATGGTGACCAAAATTGGCTGCAGTATTCCAGGTGTGGTCTTACTAGGGTTTTATAAAGCGGTACTAATACTTCGCATGATCTTGATTCTATGCCTCTGTTTATACAACCCAGGATTGTATTAGCTTTTTTGGTTGCTGCTGCACACTGCTGGCTCATAGTCAAGTGATCATCCGCTAGGACTCCAAGGTCCCTTTCACAGTTACTGTTTTTAAGCCATGTCTCGCCCAATCTGTATTTGTACCTTTGATTTTTCCTGCCTAAATATAAGACTTTGCTTTTCTCCACATTGAAACTCATTTTGTTGGATAAGGCCCATTGTTCAAGTTTGTCAAGAACTTTTTGGATCCTGAGTTTGTTTTCTGGGGTGTTGGCTACTCCTGTCAGTTTTATATCCTACCACCTTTCTTCAGACAGCCTGAGATGTCCCCTTGTTTTATCCTCATAAAACAAGATAAAACAGGACAGGGTGATGCTGATCTGGTTGGTCCAGACCAGATAAAATTTCCCTATTTTGAATCTCAGTAGTTTCAACCTGGCTTTCATGCCTGAGTTTCAATTAAATCATAATAGTAACCCTGAGATAGACTGGGCAGAGAGAGAAAGAATGAATGGCCAAAGTCACCAATGAGCTGTATGGTCAAATAAAGATTGAGCCTGCATCTTTTCATCCTGGTTCTATACTTTCATTCCTACAATATGTGAGCTCCACTATATTCTGCAAAAGTTTTTCTGTAAGTTCATGAGAGAGCAGGATTTCAACTGAGCCATTTGTATTTCAGGAACTTAACCACCATATTGCCTCAGCACACAGCAAATTATACTTTGGCTTGGTAAGTAGATGCACAAAATGCCACATGTACTCAAAGAATGACCTTGTATTGACAGAACCTAACCAAAGGATCAGTGTGCTTAATTCCCATGTATACAAGACTATCACATTTTTATTTTTGTTTTATTACTAGAAAGCCTTTGTCCACTGTATATATTTAGAAACATGACTGCTAGTCTATCCTGCAATCCAAAAGAGAAGATCAAGGAGAGAAAAGGAATTGTAAGGACCTCTTTGAAATTCAACACTAAAAAAGATCAGACATGTTTCTTTCTGTAGGTATTTTTAGGTTGGGCTGGAAAATAAAAAGAAAACTTGTTTGTACAGAGAACACTTGTCTGGCTTTAATCCATGACAGGAATTATATCAAAGCTAAGGCAATGTTTGAAAACAATGAAATACTAGGACCAATGTTAATGGATAAAGCAAGCAAGGGATTAAAAAATAATAATTAAACTAATAGCAGGATTTCTATATTACAGGTAGTCCTTGACTTATGACCACAACTGAGCCCAAATTTCTGTTGCTAAGCAAGACAGTTGTTAAGTACGTTTTGCCCTATTTTACAACATTTCTTGCCATAACTGTTAAGCGAATCACTGCAGTTAAGTTAGAAACATGGTTGCTAAATCACAAAAGGTGATTACATGACCCTGGGGCACTGCAACTGTCATAAATATGAGTCACTTGCCAAGCACCTGAATTTTGATCACATGACCATGGAGATGCTGCAATAGTCATACTCGTGTTTCCCCCCAAATAAGACAGGGTCTTATATTAATTTTTGCTCCAAAAGATGCATTTGGGCTTATTTTCCAGCTAGGTCTTATTTTCAGAGAAATACGGTACTAAATGCATCCATCTGCCTGACGATCTTAACTGGGGCTTATTTTTATGGTAGGGCTTATATTACAAGCATCCTGAAAAATCATGCCAGGGCTTATTTTCCAGTTGGTCTTATTTTCAGGGAAACACGGTAAGTGTGAAAAGCGATCATAAGTCATTTTTTTCAGTGCCATTGTAACTTTGAATGGTCATTAAATGAACTGTTGTAAGTTGACTATCTGTACTTGTTAGCTGATTTAAGGATCCATGAGACCTAGATGTTGTAATCACAGCTCATATAAGAAGGAAAAAAAATGTACAAAAATCTTACAATCACAAAGTTGTATCATTCACAGAAATGTTGAGTTTTGCTACCAGACAGGCCTGTATATTTTAAGCTCATAGAAATCAGCTAGAATAATACACACGATGAAATGCAGTGATGAAAAGAGGAAATAATTTAAGAATATTAGTATATTGGTATAAATGGTTCATACCAGACATTATTGTAAGGGAAGTTTACCATCCTCAGGGCTACTTTGCAATATGATCCAAGCAAGATCCTTTTTTCCATGTCTAAACAATGTCCATTCATCATTGACAATTATCACTCATTCTTCCTCTTTTACAAGAATCCTGTAGAGTAAGTTAACCTGTGAGGCACAAAGTTGTCCTGTGTCCTTCTATCAACTTCAATATCCAGGCTGAACCTAGATTTGAACCTAGATTTCTGTAATATATTATAGTCTATTCAATTTTTATCCACAGTCTTGATGACCATTCTCAAGTGATTTCAAAACATTTTTTACAGGAAGTGGAAATTATCAAGACTCATTTCTGTCAGGTTTCAATCCGGGATTTAGCACTGAGGTAACTTTGGTCACACTGGTAGAAGACCTTCTGACAGAGCTGGGATGGTTGTGGCATATCCATCCTTGTGCTCCTTGATTCTCAATGGCATTCAGTACCACCAACAATAGTATCCTTTAGAACCAGTGTTAGAAAATTCTGTTTTATTCTATGGTAGCAGAGGATATAGCCATACAGATTGTTATATAACCATACAGATTGGTAGCAAAGGATGGTTACATAGCCCTACAAATCAAATAAAGTGTACAGTGTACAGTCATCATGGGCCTTGCTGCATAATGATTTCAGCTGTTTCAAATCAATCCTCACTGATTTTGGAATGTGTTCAGTGAACAATGATTCCACTAAGGAAGTTCTAGCCTTCACATGAAATTATCTTAAAGGCTGGAGGGAAACAAAAGAAGAAAGGAATTTAGCAATTCCTTCCATTTAGATCCAAATCATCAGTATGCTTGGTACTTACAGACTGCTGGCCACCATTTCATGGCAGAGCTTGTGTGTCTAGGTTTTGAATTTGGGGTGATAGGTCTGGTGAGGAGGAGTTCTATTGTGTGGGTAAGAGATCTCTATATCTTGAGGGGATTTTCATTCATTATGATTAAGTTGCCACTTAGTTTCAGTGATTTTTTTGTTTTACTGTTTGTAAGTTCACTGACAGATCAGGATTGGTCAGGGTTTGTGAGTAGAATGGATGGCAAGGAGTGGGGTGGATGATATGGGTGGCATAAAGCCATTTTTGTCTACCACTTAATATATTAACAACATTTGTATACCACTTTGTGTATCACTTTAATAAATTAACAACTATAATAATTTTTCCAGCACTATTTATTAATATATTTTACAATTCATATTGTTTTAATGTTCCCCATAATTTTATCCTAACCTTATGTAATTGCCTAAATATTTTCAATCATTGAGAAGCTGAGAACTAGCAAAGGAGCAAACAAATAAATGTAATTATTTATGTGTCCATCTGTCCATCCATCTATCACTGCAGTCCTATAATCTCTCTAACAGAATCTTAATAATCATAAAAAAGAGGAGATCTTTCATTCTGAGGACCACACTCCACACAGATGGTCTGTAAGAAAGTTTTAATTGGGTGACAATCCTAAAAAAAACTAACAATCCCTAGAATATTTGACTGTCAACTAATTAATACTATTATGTGCAGAACACCATATGTAAAATGTCTAGTTACATGACCAATAGCTTTTATGAGTGCCACATTATGAGGAAGCTGCACAAGCATTTGTTAAGAAACTGCACACTGAATACACACCTACATACACACAGAAAGATACAGACCCAAAACCACAACATAAAGCATACCTTCAAGGGCAGCTCTTGACCTTGAAACAGCACTAATACTTACTACAGTGCACATGTATACATGTATACACACACACATTACAAATTTTGAATTATAATATATTCATGTAAAAATGGGGCTGTCATCTCAAGCTTCAAGTTAGAAAGTTATTACTTTTAATACGCCACTACCTCAGGCCCGTACAGTTATGTAAAAGAAAAATAACCTTGTGTGACAGTTTAACATTGATCGATGGGCCTGCCAAACGCAAAGAGATAAATAAGCAGGTGATGAATAAACAGCACTTCAAGTAAAGACATTACGCTGCATGCATAAAACGACGCCAGGCACCTAGGAGCTGTGGGTGGCCGAAGGTTAGCCATTTCATGCCCACTCAGTAAAGCAGACTTAATCGCTTCCAATATTTTCCGTTAAAAAGCACGCTTAATGAGCCAATTTCACAAGCCCAGAGAAACTGATTATTATCTCTGAGTTCCAACAGAGCTGGTTGTTTTCCAAGAACCGGGTTTTCCTTGACGGGATAAAAACCTTTTTTTAAAAAATGGCAAGGAAACAAGGTGGGGGAGATATAGGCCTAGCAAGAGCATTGGGCACTAGGTGGCACCGTTGCTCTGCCAACTGAAAATGGAATTTAGCCATAAACAAGCACACTGAGATGTTGAATCCAAAATAAATGGTCTGTAAATTTAAAAAAAAAGCGGTTGAAGAAAGAACCTTTCTCAGTGACATGTATAAGGCTCAGATGCAAATCTCAGTTTCAGCTGTAAAAAAGATTATGCTCATGAAATTCCACATTTTTAAACCTGAAAATAATTTCAGTTCTGACAAAGTTTAATTAATTTGTTCCTTTGACAGAGATGGGTGTCCTGGTATCTAGTCCAATCATAAAGGAAATTCCTCAGATCAGTATTTTAAGATAGGTTCTCTTAACTCCTCGATGAAAATATGAGAGGGGGGAGGTATCAGTATGTAGAAGATTTTCAGGGACTTTGGACCACTGTTTCCTCATCGCAGAATGAAAAATCTCTATCCATTTAAATTAGTGTTAAATCCAGATTTGTGATATCTGAACGTTCATTATATCAAAATTCTTCTAAACTAAAATTATGACCAAAATGTTGCCTCAAGAGAAATGTTAAATTCATTCCCTTGGTTTCTTTTTCAAGTAAAGCATTTGAAAAAGTTCAAAAAAAAATCTAGGCAAGTTTCAATAAGGTATTCTCCATTCTCCATATGCCTGCCTAAAATGTTCCTCACTGGTGCCTTATATATTGGAAAAATTGTCTCAAGATCAGACCAACCCACATGAAAGGGATGGTCATGCATCAGAGGGTGTGGAGAAGAGATAAGGACAGAGAAAAGGGCGGAAATATAATTATTCTTGAAATGGTAGTGTTCCATTCTAATTCAGAATACCCTTATTAGTAACTCAAGACAAGCTTCTGGCTCTCATCCAGCCTCAGGACAATAAAACTTTACAAGACTCCCTGAAAAAACACAATCTAAGTTTTAAAAGGTATCTCAAGACTCAACAGATGCATTCCAGTTAGGGAGTTTGGTCTTTTGCTTGCTAGAATGCTTCTTATCCCATCTAAGTCTAGACTTTTTCTTCTGGATGACTGATGTATTTCCAAAACAAGCCATTTTTATTTTCTAAGAATGTGTATGAGATCTTTATGAGGCTTAGACATAAAGGCAGTAACAGAAATTAGCCGTTTGCAGCATACCAGTTTATCATTAAAAAATCCTCCTTAATCTAAAGGGGGAAAAAATCAGGTGGAGCAGAGAATCCAGCAAGGAAAAAGGAATCTTTCTCAAGCATTCTCAGAATGTGAAATAAATTCTACTTTTTTATTTATGTAACTGTACTATTCGTGCAAAAGTTTCAAACTGATTTTCCAAAGCATTTTATTGAATATCAAAAGCAGATAACCCCAAATCTCCTGGCTTCATATTTAAATTTCTAAAGTGCTCAACAATCATATCATTACATAACTTAATCGGGGAGGGGGGGTGAAAGAAAGCATTGGGCTGAGTTAATAATTGCTGTTCCAGATTCTCCAGCTCCCCCAATTATTCCCATTTAGGTGTAGAACCAGGGCATGGTATTAATTGCATTTTGGAATCATACAACTACAAACTCTGCATCAAATTGTAAACCACTGAGCTTCTGTATTATAAAACACTGAACTTCTGTATTTTGGCAAGATCTTTATTCTTTGCCTTTATTTACTAATTTCTGAGATTGTAAATATAGCTCACTTTACACTACAAGTAATTTTGAAACAGGTACAGTCGACCAGTCAATCATAGGTGGGAATATTTTTGGCCTCTATCAGTAGGTGTTCATGTTTAACCTCTATAATTGTCCCCATATATTTATTAAGATCTCAGAAAATATCTAATGGCCATTTAGATTTAATTCGCAAGAGTCCAAATCAGATTTTTTTTTAGGAAAACATAATAAGTAAGTGGATGCATATTGGCCATTCTCATGGAGCTAACTGGAAGTCATCCACTCCTCTAATTTAATATACTAATTACTAATAGTTAATAAGCATCAAACATGATTAATTATGCATTTACTGAGAAAAAAGATAACATCCTTCAGAGCAATAAAAGGATGGTTTGAAAGAGAAAAAGAGGCCTTCGCATTAGGGAACTATTGCATCTTATGGACAAATGGTTAAACAGCTCCCTCCAGCTACAAAGTTCTATTGGAAGAGTATTAAAAACCCACATAAGGTTATTGTCACTAGATACAGTTAGTCAATTGCTACTTAGGAGTTGAATCGCCCAGCAAATAAACCTCAGCATATAATTAACTCCTCTATTAAAAAAAATCAGATGGAAGCAAACTGTTG
>NW_015386332.1:330797-348297 GCF_001527695.2 Protobothrops mucrosquamatus | reverse complement strand
CTTGACTAGTTTCCATCCATTGCTTCTTGTCCTGCCTTCAGGCGCTTTGGAGAATAGCTTGACTCCCTCTTCTTTGTGGCATCCCCTGAGATATTGGAACACAGCTATGATGTCCCCTCTCATCCTTCTCTTCGTTAAACTAGACATACCCAATTCCAGCAATCATTCCTCATTTGTTTTAGCCTCCAGTCCCCTAATCATCTTTGTTGCTCTTCTCTGTACTCTTTCTAGAGTCTCAATGTCTTTTTTATATCGTGGTGACCAAAACTGGATGCAGTATTCCAGGTGTGGCCTTACTAAGGCATAGTAAAGTGGTATTAATACTTCATGTGATCTTGATTCTATCCCTCTGTTAATGCAGCCCAGCACTGTGTTGGCTTTTTTGGCAGCTGCAGCACACTGCTGGCTCATATTTAAGTGATTGTCCACTAGGACTCCGAGATTCCTCTCACAGTTACTACTATTGAGCAAGGTACCCCCTATACTATACCTGTACATTTGGTTTTTCTTGCCTAAATGTAGAACCTTACTTTTTTCAATATTGATTTTTTTTTTATTATTATTATTATTATTATTATTATTATTATTATCCATAAAAAAGCTTCATGAATCCTGAGCAGAATGTACCTTCATGAATATGAAAAAAATAAAAATAAAACATAAAACAAAACTTCCTTGTTGGTATCTAAATTCCAAAGCACTATATATCTGAGTATCACATGTTGTCTGTTCATTTTGAATACTGGGCTATTTAAAATACAATCACTGTAGAATGGCACAGCAAATGATTTGAAGGCAGGCAACTTCAGGCGTAATAGACAGCAGTGCTGTTTTCTTTTTGCAAGACATCTCCAGATTCTCAGAACATGGTGTGGCACCTTTAATTCTGGAAGAAAGAGGCCATCTGCAGCCTCTTCTCACCAATATAATATCACTTGTAATCATAGAAATACGGAGAGACTGCAACATTGAACCTAACCATACCTTCTAAAAACAGCCCCCCACCCTCCCGCCCAAAAAAAGACTCTTGTATGACTGGTTTGTTATACAAGTTCTCCCTATGCACATCTTCAATGGTTCTTCTGAATATCTTTCCCTAGGACCTGAGTCCATGTCAAATTCATAAAATAAAAGCATTTTATTTGCAATCTATATTGCTGTACTGTCATTTCCTTAATGAAAGAAACTGGTAACGTAAAACTGAAAACTGCCACATATAAACCAAAGAATGAGCAGGTTTGTTAATATATAGAAATTCAGCTGCAAAAAACAGGACAGATATATATGGGGGGGGGAAATGACAGAAAATCAACCTAAGCAGACTGAGTGGGTGTGTATGTGGAAAAGCTGAATCCAAAATGAACAATCACACAAGTTATAATTTTAATCTGATTCTAAAAAGAGACATCTTCACAAAATAACTATGCTTTTCAACCTTCAGGGAATGAAGCCAAAATCCTTAATAAACCCCTAATACTTGTGACATTGGGTGTAAAAATACAGAAAAGAATGTGTTACAACAAAGAATTGAAAATGCTAAGAATAAATAGAGATAACTGCTTTCAAAGGAATATGGGATGCTTAAAATTTCTGTAGAACATTCAGAGATACCCTCTTTAGTTAGAGAAAATTATATTCTCAAGGCTGATAGGATCAAGATATCTTTGATCAGTCAAAATTATTGTATTTTTTTCTTCTTTTTTTGCAGGAGTGCATAAAGTGGGTGGAAAATATATACATTGATGTAATGAGGGTTTTTGTCATTTAAACTTTATCATTCATTAATACATATATTAACAATTCATGATCAGTGATTTGTGTACTATGATTCCACATGATGATGAAAAAGTTGATATTTGTAGCAAAAATATTCTTTATTCCAGTACTTAGCAATCAACTAGCTAATATATAGAGAGACAGAGAAATTAGCTGCATGAAACTGCACATTCTTGTCTGGATTTGACAAACATAATGTTTTAATTTTTAGAGAAATACTTGCCTTTGTTGTCAGCTTTCATACATTACTAATTTATCTTTCCCTTCATTTCTCACCTCTTTACTTATACTATTTATAATGTTTAACATTCAAATACATTAAAAAGCCTACTATTTTCCCTTCTCATTTCCACAGCTTCCTTTTTGTTTCTCAGTCTAGTCTATCTTTCCTCTATGGGATTATATTTTCCTATTACTTTTTCACTGAGTTACATTCTTGATTTTACAATTTACACTAGTTGACTATATATTGTTGGGTTGTTATGGAGCAGGAAGGACAAAGCATACATGTTGCTGGCTGTCTTTACCTTAAAGTTTATTAAACATGTTAATTGAAAAAAGAGAGAATAGCTTTCCAATTCAAAAAGAATAAAATTGTTGACAAATGTAAAGGACAATTTAAAGACTAAAAGATGCAAGACACATTGCAAAATAATAAAAAATAATCACCCCTTAGGATGTGAAATTAACAACAGCGAGACAAGAAGTAGAGGGAAATTATTATTACCATCCTCCTCCTCATTATTTGAAGAGATAGCCATTCTGGAGACCCTTGAAGACAATATGAGCTTAGATGGCAAACAAGCATTCTGAATAGGTAAATGAAGAAACTGTTGTGCTTTCAGACTCCTACGAGTCTGGGTATTGAACTGAAAGACAGATTCAGAGAATTTCAACTATATTTTACAAGATATGCCACTGAGAGAAATGTAAGTGCTCCAATTTTAAGGCAGCACAACAACAGGAACATTATTTTTCAAAAAACACTGGTATTATTTTTGTGAAATGACAAAAATGGATAGAATATTGAGCAAAACAGTGAAACATAATGAATAAACAAATGATATGACATATGAAGAACAAGCATAAAAGAGAAAAAAATCAGATTACATTAAACTATAATGAGCTAAGCTTGCAGCAGTCAACAAGCTCTTCAGTATTATAAGGCTAGGAACTAGTTCTCAGCCCCGATATATTAACTGAAAGAGGTGGCTTTCAATATTAACATTAATGAAGTCTCATGTCTCATGTCAAAGCAAACAAAGAGAGAAACGACAATCAAAACTTTTGAATTTTCTACTATTTGTAACAATAAAATCTGTTTTAAAGTGCCGCAAATCCTTGAATGTTAACATTGTCAACTTCTACATCTACAGAAAATAGGAACCATGACTGATTTTTGCTTAAAATTCTCAGAGTACATTTTATTATTTTGCATAGAAACTGCACTTCTTGTTTCTGGATACTTCATGATAATTTCACTGAATGCTCCAGAACAGCATCAAACATAGATATATGATAGTTTAATTGTTCTTGAGAAAGATACCTCAACATCCTTCAAACTTGTCTGTTTTTTTTTAAGAGTTAGCTGATGCTCCTTTGCAAGGTTTGTAGTATTTCAAGAATTTTGAGCAGATATTATTTCTCATGTTTTCTTCCATGCTGGTAATGTTGTCCACTCATATCATTATTGGAGTCTCTTCTTGGCAGTTCCCTCAAATTTAAGAAAGAAAGAAAGAAAGAAAGAAAGAAAGAAAGAAAGAAAGAAAGAAAGAAAGAAAGAAAGAAAGAAAGAAAGAAAGAAAGAAAGAAAGAAAGAAAGAAACCTCAGATTTCTGACTAACTGCATACTAGTCAAATTTCTGAGGTATCTCCACCTACTTATGACAGGAATTAATTCCAGTCTTAGCACTTCATAGATTCAATACTCAGGCAGAGTTCTGCTATTGTTTTCTTCTATAAATCTGCCACAATTGTCCCTAATCACACTTATTCTATATTTTTATACAGCCGCAACAGCATGTTTCACAGTCAGGATTATTCTCCACATTGTTGTCTGCAGTCAAAGTCACTCAAAGAATTCTTATGGTCCTAGGCTAAACATATATAACAGCTTCCTTACAATAATGGCTGAGAATCCCAGCATTTCTCACCTAAAATAAGTAGTTAAAATAGGATAGGGTTTTTTGTGTGCGTGTGAAAAAAGTTGAAATAAAACTTTTTTAAAAGTTCAAGTGAGAAATGGGGAAAAGATTGAAAAGGACTCCCCTACCGTCTAACAATATTAAAGTCAGCCTCAAATTTACAAGCGTACTCAGCCACATCAAACACGCTAGCTTCAAACACACGGACCGGCTTCAAACCCGACAACTTCAAACCCAAAAGCTTCAAACACACGCGGCAGCTTCAAATGTGGCAGCTTCAAACATCCTTATGGCAGCCATTTTGCTCACGCTCAAAAGAGCATAACCTTAGACACCTTAGGCAGACACCTTTTCCACTAGGCTACACAGAGTCTTTGTTATAAGAAAAGAATTATTGGAATTTGTCGACGTTAAATTAGCCCATAGAGGGAGCTCACATCGTCCCACAAATGTACAATAATTGGAACATACTGTAATTTAAAACATATTTCTATTAAGATCTCTATAGAGAGGCTATGAGAGGTCAACACTGAGAATTTCTTGCTTCATATCAACCTCTGAATGCCCATAAAATTTAATTCAAATTAGACCCCATTGGCCATATACTTTGTAGTTTCACCCAGAAGAGGAGAATTTGGTTGTATATACTTCAAGATAAATCTCACTTATTATCATTATTATTTGCATGTAATGCTGGAACATGCAAAATCCAAGACTACAATAAGAATAAAGTTATAGTAATTGGGATTGCCATGACAATGCTCTTGATCCATTGTTAAAGTTTCTGTAGCACAGCTCTTTCTACAGCTTCCCTGGTCTAGCTTTTTTTTTTATCTTGCCATGCCCTATATTGCAAGCTGAGTTTTATTTATGTGTGTGTGTGTGTGTGTGTGTATGTATATATATATGTATATATATATATAAATTAATTTAATGAATGCAATATTTTTTTACAGAATCTACAGATTCTGAAGATACCTGGGAAACACAGCAACATGGGAAACAAAATATAGCATCAGAACAATAGAAGTCCTTAAACAAAGGTTTAAATAACAACTAAACAAACTAAAATAGTTAATAACATGAAATATTTAAAATAGTTAATAAACAAATGAAATAAAATAAAAATATAATTCCATACAAAGAATTTTATGCTCATCTGAAAATTATTATGGAATGCATAATAAATTCATTTTGTGGCAAGAGTAAAGAGAATCACAAGCACCACTGTTTATATCTTTATGGAGATGGAATGACTTCCTGCAATGACACACATCACATTAAAATATCACTAAAAATTTGAATTAGTTATGTATTTTCAAGTGCCTTCCTTCTTTTTACCCCACCCTTCAGTGTAAATGGCTTTCTGCTCCTTTATTTCCCACATTTATTGAAGAGATATGAATATTTGAATTTGGCTTGGAATTATCTCAAAGTGCCACAAGAATAAATGACATTTGAATATATGGGAAGTATGAAGGGTGAATGTTTCTAAAGTAAAAAATGCTATAGGGATTGACCTTCAAATGTATTAACAATAAAAAGTAAGTAAAAAGGAAAAAAAACACAAAGAACTTCCCAGTTTAATATGATATAAAATTTCAAAGTCAAAAGTGTAGTCATCAGATATAAGAAAGAGACTATTGTTTCAATCTTATGAATAGTGCTGCTTACTTTAGGTGTACACAAAATTTTCACAGTTTTTCTCCCTTTTGGGCATGGACAATACTTTTTCCTATCTCTCTAACTACATTATTTCAAAAACTCAATATTTGGTTGCTTTAAAATTCTGCATTCAAGTCAACATACCCAATCGTCACGGTTTTTCATTTTCATATATTTTCCCTATTCTGGGCTAGTATTCCCAATATTCTACTTTGCCCTCACAGCTTTCTGCCTCTTTTGTTCCCATCAGTGTTTAATTTGGTTTTGTTTAAAGATGTAGCAGCACTCTTAGTGCCACGAAATAGATAGATTTCCATCCTTTTTCTTGTGAGACCATTAATTCAAAATAATCCAGTTATCAATTCTCTATATCATTTTCCAATAATAGAAATAATGATTGTTTATTCAGTTCCAAAATATACTTTTACAACTATCAGAGGCATATGTTCTGGGAGAAAATATCTTAAACAAAATAATATAATTTCATCTTTCTTCTTGATAAGTAGTTGTCACTGGAATAGATGATATCAGATCCTAATAATGTCCTGCTAGTATTTAAATAGGCAAAGCATCATATTAGCTGCATATATGTTAGAATTTACCAATCAGATCTTCCCATAATATTTATTTGTTTGTTTACCTTGTTTCTATTATAGTATAGTAATATTTCTAGTAGTATTATTCTAGTAATTATTACTAGATGAAGATCTAAGGACGACCACATTTATTCTTGGGTAAGCAGATGTTTCATACAATAAAAAGATTTTTGAATGGTTAGGATTAAACTATATACTGTACAATGTTGCTACCAAAATTATGCAGTACATGAAAAAAAATGAAAAATCCCTGAAATTGAACTAGCCATTCTTTTAATATTACTTTATCTTTACAATTTCAAATGAAGTTGACATTTTTCAGTCTAATTTTGTTGGGATTGCTGGAATGGGTAGAATAGGCTTTCTTTATATATATTTATGTATGTTTATAACTTCATGGTTTTACATAAAGTTATATCAAAGCAGCAATACTGATACAGTTCCAAGATCACAATAAACAACAGACAAAAGGAATTGGACGTTGATTAATCAACGAGGCTTGTCCTATAATTATAAGCAGAAATGTTTGTTGGGCATTCTCATTATAATATCGGTTAATGTTACATTAGTGCTGTCTACATACTTTAAAAATAATCTATGCATCCAGAGCAAACCATAGATTCTACAATCAGAAAGCCAGGTAGTGAGTTCATGAAATAAGAATAAGAAACAAAACTCTTCAGAGGGATTTCTTGGTCACTGTCAGGGACATATTAAGATACTCTTTCCATTTATTTTTTGAAGTGTCAGATGAAACCCATTTTCAAAATTAATACAGTTTTACTAGTTATTTATTTTGTGATCCAGCTATGTAAATCTTAACATCAGAATTCATGAGAAGGAATCATTTCGCCATTCTCAGGATTTCCATACAATTTTCTTCCCCGTTTTTATTTCTAACCATTTTTTGAGATGCAAGACTATAGAAATCAAATAATAAATTTATGAATGAATGAATGATAAATAAATAAATTGCTCCTCCTCTAAGCTTCCTATTTCATGCTTTCCTTTGTGATGCTGTAGAATTCATTTCTTCATTCCTTCTGACTATTCAGCTTCAAATATAATTCCGATGATGAATTTACTTTAATCAATGTGCTTAGTATTTTAGGTGGTTCATTATTCTAAGACTATATCTATGGAAGGGTGGGAAAGGGATTAACTAAAGGACTTCAGGGAGAATTGTCTGTTCCTCAAGAAGAGCCATCTTCAGAGCCACAAAGACAGGCAAGTTAAAAATGCTTAGTTCCTTCATCCTCTAAGCATCTTTAAATGTGCCATTTAATCTTTCCCTTTATTCCTTGGAGAAAAGATCTAATTTTATGGAATGGTGCTTGCAGGGTTTTTGTATGCAATTTTCAGATCTTATTCATTAAAACAATAAGTAAAATGTTGATCATTTACACATTTTCCTGAGTTCTGTCAGAATTTTTTATCACACTAAAAATAGAAAGCACTGTAGAAAGTTATGAAATATTGATGCCTGAGCAACATATCTCCTTAAAATTAAAAATGAACAAGTAAACAAACTATGGATGTAAAATCTAAATGTGTAACCAAATAGCAAAGCTGCAATGCTTTCGTCCTCATGCATTTGAAATTACTGGCTAATCCTGAATATTTGTATTGGTATGTGGAAAAGACCTTGGGAGACGGGGCAAAAAGATGCTGCCTAAAGAATGGACAGATAAGAGAAGGCATAGCTTGCAGCTGCATAATGGGAGGAGCAAGAGATTTCTCAGACTGTAAAAAAGATGGTGGGAGATTTCAGACTTGCATGATTCTGTTAATGTAGCCTTACAATAAAGTAGCATGTGCTTATCTGCTTGTGTTTCCTCTCTGGTCAACCTGGTAAAACTGATAATATTTTAGCTTTTTAAGTCTACAGGCCTCTAAAGTTTTATCTGGGTGTAAGTTTAAATGGAGTTTATACAAGAGATTTTTTATGTGATTGTTTTGTGTGAAAATATCTTCTTATAACTTTTTAAGGTAGAAGAGGAGTTGGAGGAAGAGGAAGAGGGGAAAGTGTTCCTTGGGGATTGCTTTCAATTTAGCCATAGAAATACTGTACTCCAACATCTTTTTCATATGCCACAAAGTTGCATACTTTTGCCCTTTTTGTATGTCATAACTCACATACCAAGCAGGCAGAACTTGTAATACAACAGTGTAACTCTGCTTTTATTGTTTTCCCCCTTGTCCGTCCTCCACAGATGCCCTGTGATTATTTTAATGAAGTGAATAGTAGAACCGACTGCAATTTTTAAAAACAAGACAGGTCAATGGTCGGTAATTTCTGAACATATTATTTCCCTTTACAAAAATCAAGGTCAAAGGGAATCCAATCGATTGTGCTATTTTCAGATTTCAAACTTCACGTATTTCATTGGCAGAAAAGAGATGCCTTCCTCCTAGTTATTCTTCTACCTACTGCATTTTACATCTTCCTCCTTCACCCTAAGGTTTTACTTTTATCAACTCTTATTCTCTGTTAATTTACAGAAAATCTATTTAGAATATTAATCTAAGTATTTCATGGCTGAAAAATTTAATGTAATGTTTTTGTTTCTTGTGGGCAGTTTGGTTCAGGAGAGCAGATTCATGCTTCTTGCTTCAAAAAGTAGCTTTGAATGACATACCTGAATATCCAAAATTCTTCCCAGATCATACCAGGCTGTTACCTAACTTTCACAGGGTCTTGTGATTTCTTGGCAGTTCATATCTCATCCAGTTATAGGTGATGAAATGAAAGAGCTGTTTTAACTTCAGCCTCACACCAATTTACACACGCAGTGAAAATTGAATGTGTACCAGTATGTCACATACACTAATGTGGAGAGAAGCTCAGTGTCACAAAGTGGTTTCTTTGCAGGAATTATTCAACAGTTAAGATGACCTTTTTTCTAAAAAAAAAAAAATGTTTTCTCTAGACAAAATTTGGAAAACAAATAATTTTGCATCTCTTTTTGAACATTTAGTGCCAGCTGTGGCTGCAGTTATATCTTGGAGCTCTGTGAAATCTTTTTCCTGTAATATTAGCTGACCACAGTGAATAACTATGAAGCCCTTGTTTTACCATACTAAGTAAAGTGGCATAATTTGCCAATACAGTTTTCTCCCTTTCCATATAGATTTCAGATTGCCCTCATAATCTCTCGTGCTAAAACCTGCATTTTCTTATGTCAATTTTCTTGTCCTACATACAGCTCCTAGTGTGAAGGGGTTCAGTACTTACAATCTAGCTGCAGACTGTGTAAAATAAGAGATAGAAGATGAGGTACAAAAGGCATGGTGACCTTGACAGATCTTACTGTTATTAAGAAGCATTTGCTAGTGAAAAAGATTTAAGGGTAAAAGAAACTTGAATTTCTAACTCTTTTTTTGCAGCTTTTGTTCTTTTTGTTAGCCTTTTTTAAAAAAAACATCTTCCTGTATATATGAACCTACTTACTGATCAATCTACCATTTTAATTCTTTATTAAATGGCAAATGACAGGCATTTATTTATATCTGAAATCTCAAGCACCAACTCCATCTGACAAAGTGGATTTTTTTATACAGTATGATCTCCCTTGGGGTGTTTGTTCATATTAAAAGCTGTTGTGGGAAACAGGGTCAGAGCATAAGTTTCTCTGAGGTGATTTCATGGGAACATGTAATAACAGTTTTTATCTGAGGCAGATATTACTATTATTTAATGTTACTTGTATTACTTTAATCATTTGCTATTTTAGGACGTTATTGCAATACTGCCTGATCTGTAAGTTGTCCTGGGAGGATGAATATCATGAAAAGTAGGATAACAGTCTAAAACAGTGGTTCTCAACCTTCCTAATGCCGCGACCCTTTAATACAGTTCCTCATGTTGTGGTGACCCCCAACCATAAAATTATTTTCGTTGCTACTTCATAACTGTAATTTTGCTACTGTTATGAATCGTAATGTAAATATCTGATATGCAGGATGTATTTTCATTGTTACGAATTGAACATAATTAAAGCATAGTGATTAATCACAAAAACAATATAGCAATGCTCGGTGGAGAAGCTTACTCTTCCTTGCTCAAAAATGTTGGGAGGGAGGTAAGGGGAAGGAAGGAAGATTGAAGGGGAAAGGAAGGAGATGGAGAAGGAAGGAGATTGAAGGGGAAAGGAAGGAAGGAAGGAGAAAGAGATTGAAGGGGAAGAGATGGAGATGGAGATGGAAGGAAGGAAAATTGAAGGGGAAAGGAAGGAGATGGAGAAGGAAGGAGATTGAAGGGGGAAGGAAGGAAGGAAGGAAGGAGAGAGAGATTGAGAGAGCCCCCCATCCTCATCCCAGCACCTCTTGCCCTCTCCCAGCTGCCCCCTGGGACCTGCCCGCCCCTCCAGCCTCCTGAGCACCATCGCAGCGGTGGGGTTGCGGGAGCCCCTTTCCACACCATGCAGCCCTTCATCACCACGACCCTTCCCCAACTTGTTGCATGTGAGAGGGGCGCAGCCGGAGCGCCAGCTCCCATTCAGAAGGCGCCGCTTCTTCCCTCCCAGCCCGGCCAGCTGGCCTCCGATGCACATGCGGGCATCGCCGCCGCCTCGCCCTCTTCCCCGCCACCTGGCCGCTTCCGAAGCCCGGAGCCCGGTGAGCCGGGAAGGAGCCGCTCCTGCCTGCCAGCCTCAGGGCCCCGCCGGGTGCCAGAGGGTCAAGGCGGCCTCTGATGGCGAGTGAGGCAGGCCGGGCAGTGCGGGGGGAGGCTCCGGCACGGCGCGGAGCACAGCCAGGGGCAGAGCGCGGCCGGGCAACCAGGAGGCATGGGGACCGGCTCGGCACCACAGCTCAGCTCAGCCAGCAGCGGCGGCAGCGGCGGAGCAGCCCAGTGGCCAAGCTGGGCCCAGACCTGGCTCGGCTTGGCCCGGCCACCCACGCAGCTGAGCCGGCCAGGGGCGGCGGTGGGGGTGCGTGCAATGGCACTGCGGCGGCAGGAGCATGTGCTGTCGGAGGAGAAGGGCGCCCTGGAGGTGGAGGAGCCAGCAGAGGAGGAGGAGGAGGAGGGCAGCGGCGGCCAGATTGAGTAGTGGTGTCTCGGTTCCTAAGACCATTGGAAATATGTGTTTTCCAATGGTCTTAGGCAACCCCTGTGAAAGCGTTGTTTGACCCCCCCAAAGGGTCATGACCCACAGGTTGAGAACTGCTGGTCTATGGAATGCCAAACCACTTTTGAAAACTTGAAAAGACTGTTTGCTGCCGAGCCTATTCTCAAATACCCCAACCCTGAGGAGCAGTTCATCATCCAAGCCGACACTAGCAATGTGGCTGTGGGGCAGTTTGCACAGGAACCAAAAAGGAGACTTACAACCCTGCGCCTACACTTTCAAGAAATTAAGAGACACTGGGCGAAGGTGGGTGGTTTGGGAGAAGGAAGTTTTTGCAGTGACATGGGCCCTGCTAACTTGGTGTCATTGCCTCGAGGGGAGCAAGGTGCCTTTTGAAGTATGGACTGATCATAAAAAATTAGAGGCACTGAAACCCCCCTGTAAGTTATCTCCCAAACAAGTCCTCTGGGTGCAGTATTTTAATTGTTTCGATTTTACACTAAAGTATAACAAAGGCCCCAGTATAAAAGTCATCGTGAGAAGATTGTGAACTTCATCATTCCACAACCACAGTCACTCTCTCAGATAACCACAGGGGGCAACCACAAGTAAACCCACCTGAACCACATAACCCATTAACAAAAAAACTAAAGGAGGAATTGAAAACCGATTCCTGGTTCCAGGAAAACAAGACCATACTAACTCATCAAGATGGGCTAGCCTGGAAGGGGTCAAAACTGTATTTGCCAGAAACACTCAGAGTTCAAGCACCTCAGGACAGCCACGATACCAAATAAGCAGGCCATTTTGGATATCTAAAGACTTTACATTTAGTCCGGAGACAGTTTTGGTGGCCGGGTTTGAAAAAAGATGTTGAAAACCATGTAAAAGGCTATGCAATGTGTGCAACCATGAAGAGATGTCCCAGTAAGACCCCTAGATTATTGCAACATGTTGCAGACCCTTCCCAATCCTGAGAAGAGATTGCTATGGACTTTATTGTGGAATTACCAGAAAGTAGGGGAAATATGGTAATATGGACTGTCATAGACCTTTTTTCAAAGCAGGCTCACTTCATAGCCTGTTCCGGTCTCCCTTCTGCAAAGAAGCTAGTCAAAATGTTCCTCAAACATATCTACCAGCTCCACAGAGCACCAAAATGGATTATTTCAGATAGGGGGTCCAATTTACTGCAAGATTTTGGAGGGACTTCCTTAAACTAATCGGATCCACACAAGGACTATCGTCAGCTTTTCATCCATCTACGAATGGAGTGGCTGAAAAAGTGAACGCAATGGTGGAGCAATACACCAGATGTTATGTTGATTATCAGCAGATGACCTGGGCTGACCTTCTCCCTTTTGCTGAGGTGGCTTATAATAACACAGTGCATAGCAACACTGGGCTCACTCCTTTCAAGATAGCTACTTTCAAGATAGCTACTATGACCACAGGACCCTCCCACTTCACAAACCTTAGACCAGTGGGTGACTTCCTTGAAAACTGTTTGGAACAATGCAAAAAAGGCTTTAGGGAAAGCCTCAAAAATTTACAGAAAACAGACTGACAAGAAAAGGGCACCCCAGAAGCTGTTTGGGGGGGGGGGAGTCTAGCTCTCTATGAAGTATTTGAGACTCAAATTGCCTAATAAAAAATTGGGACCAAAGTTCCTTGGACCTTTCCCCATAGTTCAAATTATAAACCCAGTCACAATGGAGTTAAAACTCTCTCACTTTTTGGTAAAAATCCACCCTGTTTTTCATTGCAGTCTATTGAAACCTTTCAGGGAATCCTCTTTAAACCTCCTCCCAAACAAGCACCTGGTCCCCTTGTGGTAGAGAGGGAGAAATAAAATGAATTCTTGATTATGAAATAAAATGAATTTTTGTTTCTAGATTGTATAAACAGAAATTACAGTATTTAATACAGAGGAAAGGATACCCATTATCAGAGGCCACTTGGGTAAAAAGTACTGATGTAAAAGCTGATAGATTGATACATAGATTTTTTGATAAGCACCTAATAAGCCTTGGGGAGGTTCCTAACTCTAACTCTTCTTTGTCTACAGGGTTTATCTTTTCTTTAGGGGATCTGACTGTCAATGCTACAAACGAATTTGGCTGAAGCCATTTCCACTTCATTTTCAGTTGCCACAGAATTGGGAGGGGGGAATGTGTACTTTTAAGTTTAGACAAAACAATAAATTATTCTGTGGGAACCAAGGTCATTTCTGCCTGAATTTTGGCAGGCTGAAACTTCAGTTAGGAAGCCTGCCAAAGTAGTTAGTTGGGGAATGTGATTTATGACATATTACTGGGGTGGGAAGTTTAACTTTGTAACATTGTAACCTTTGGGAGGGAACTTCAGTCTTGGTTTCACTTTTGATCGTGCAGAGACTTTGTAGCCAAATAAATATGTTCTTTAAGGAAGCCTCTTGCCTTGGAGTTCTGTTTTTATTGATCTCATCTATCAGAACCATGATAGACTATTTTAGGCTTTAAAATATAGTAATATCAAGAACAAGTGAAAGGAGAAATACAGTCACATCCACCAGTTCTTCCCTTAATGCTAGCCGTTCATTCTACCCCATATTCAATATCTTTGCACTAAATAGAATATCCCAATACATTTACAAGTGTTTAGAGGAACACTATCCTATCCAAACTTCTGCCTTCCAAATGTGGCTAACTAGTCTAAGAATGGTACACTCAGCCCAGTTGGGTGGTGGGCAAAGGGTAGTATAACCTAGAATTTTGATTAGCAAGGAAAGGGTTTGCCTCCACCCACCCATCCCTTCTGGGTTGTTTCACCCAGTGCACAAAATTATCAGAAACAGAACAAAAGTAATCCTGCTCCTCTCAACTAAGAGAGAGGAGTTCAAACAGTCAGGTTATCTGAACTGCAAAAATAAAGGTGTCTGCTTCTCCTCCCACATCATCATTTTCACCAATTTAGAGAATGTATTAAGTGGGCCCAAGTGTACAGTAATCAAGTGCAGAGAAACAAAATGATGTGCATGCATATATGAGCGAATGCTCTGACAAGTTGTTCATTCTAATTCCTGATTGGGAAATGTTTCATTTAATGAGACAACCGTTTATGTATCTGCAGCTGCTAATGTTATGACAGGCAAGGAATTCTCAATAACCAGGAGGCACAGCTTGAACTATAGCTGACCAAGCCAAATGCTTCAACTTCCATGGAAACCAATGAACTTGATGAATTTCTTTTCCCCTCCACTAACTCGCCTTCTCAGTGTCTTCATTTTCAGACTGCAATTCCTCCAGGATTAATTATAAATAGTTATCTACTGATATCTACAATAATACATATTGCTTCCAAGCATGCATCAGTAAGTTCTGTAATAGCTTGTGTATATACTCAAAATGTAAAACAATATACTCATTGATAAAGCTTATGCTATACATTTCTGTGCTGGTTCTTCGATTTAATGATGCAATCGGACAGAAGTACAGCAAATGGGAGATAATGGATTCACACTGAATATGTGCAGAAGAAGATTAAAACCCAGGCTGAAAGCAAGGATGTAACTCTTTGGGTTAAGGAGATGCTTTAAAAAAATCTACCCCACAATATTATCCATTTTCATACTTCTTTATTTAATTTAATTTGTGAAAGATACAAGTAGACATATTTGCCTTTTCCACAAGAAAATAAAACTTAAATCCATCTCTTTTTACTTCCCTTAATATTTGAGAATACAATAGAAAATATTTCAATCTCTTGAGGCTATGGAAACCTCTTTCTTTTCTGCTTTATGTAGAAGAAGGATGCACTTGATACTCACTGGACCTTTTTTTCTTTAGATCTCCAATTGTAATCTCAACCCACTAAGTTTGAAAGTAGTCATTAGCTTGAAATTACTTGGGTGGGAGACCACCAGGAAATACCAGAGTTAAGATTATTGGCAAGTAAAATTGACATTTTAGAAGGAGGCAGTCCCAATCCTCTTTCTATTGTTGCCAAGAAAATTGCATGGACATTCCATGAAGTCACCAGACATTAAAATTGACTTTAAAGACACTATTTTTTTAAAAGCAAGAGATTGAACAATTTACTAAATTTAAAATATCTGGATGGAATAAATTAATATTTATTAATATTAATAATATTATTAACTAATATTCTATGCTAATAATCTTAGAATGGGGGAAAAGTAAGTAACTTCAGTAGCAGATCTAGGGAAGAGGCCTGTCCTATGTTAGGAATCATGGAGAAAAAATATTGTAATAATACAGAGAACAAAGAGCCAGTTTGGTCCATTGGTTAAGAACCAGGCTAGAAACTGGCAGACCATGAATTCTAGTCCTGCCTTAGTCATGAAAGCCAGCTGGGTGACTTTGGATCAGTAGCTCTCTCTCTCAGCCCAACTCACTTCAGAGGGTTGTTGTTGTGGGGAAAATAAGAGGAGAAAGGAGTATTAAATATGTTTGCATCCTGAGTTGTTTATAAAAATAATAAAGGCAGGTTATAAATAAAAGAAATAATAAAAATAAAAATAAATTTAAAATAAATTTTAAAAACTTCTAGTGGAGTTACCATCCTTTTGAACCTAAGACATGAGAAGTGTTATTTTAAGTATAAATTCTAATCCAGCGATCATGCCTTTTAATATTTTGTCTATGGGACAAATCAGCTTCAGATACTGTACCTGCTCACCCTATTTCTATCCACTTCTATTTCTTCCTCTTGAACCTGCAAATATCTTCTCTATTTTTTATCTTTCAAAACCTTTCAATTACCTCCCGATTCAACTGGGTGAGCTATCTATCTACCTGCCTATTAGAAATTCTGTATATAGCCCTACAGAACAGACAATGCACAGTTCACATGTGCTTTTCTGCTTAACTGCAACAAGGAAGCAGGAAACTTTTTACAGAGAAAAGACATAGAGTATACCATAGATGCAATTACAAACTTATAAACACTGCCATCTATTGGATACTACTGTAGTTGTTGTATTAAATATATGAACAATGTATTCAACCACTATCGTTATCCAAAGTATTTTTTGACAAATTCTTGATTTTTTGGGATCTTGTTTTAGTCATTTAATGCAGCTGTTCTTGAGTGGTAAAAATTAGTAGAAAATATTGGAATGACAGGAAGTGGAGGAGGGCTTTGTGAAATTTTCTGGATCAAGTATATGACCATGCTTCCTTTTATATTAATGTAAAAGATGAGACAATAAATGAGATAAATTGATATTCTGCCTAGACAATACAGAATATGTGGAGATTTTTATATTGTTTCCCTCATTGTATCTGGTTTGAAGGTATTTTGCCCCATCAGGACCCTTTTTGATGGTTTTGACAGGCTTGGGGTTTGAATTTCATATAAGGCATACAAACACTTGTCTATTTAATCATTTTAAATATCAAAGCATACATATACTCCAGTCCATATGTGAATCTCTGGAACCATTGCTTCTATTGCTCCTAAAGCTTTAATCCGCAATGAGCCCTTGGTCTTATTTCTGTTACTGTGGCCTTCAAGACAGCCCAGGATGAAGAAAGCTAACATGGAACATATTAATTTTGAAGTGATTTGTTAACATTATCTACAAGACAAAAATACACTTATTCAGTTGTAGAATGCCTGAAGAACAACAAGAAAATTAGAAAGTCCTCCTTCATTTACTTTCTGGCTGCGTTTGTGCCACCAAATTAGGATTGACTTTTTGCAACCATAGAGATTGATCTTCAGGATGTACTGTCCTCAACCTAGCCCTTCAAATCTTCCAATGGTACACACATCATTTCTGTAATTGAGTCCATCCACTTTGCTACTGAGTGTCTTCTGTTTCCTTTC
Source organism: Protobothrops mucrosquamatus (assembly GCF_001527695.2). Taxonomy (NCBI): domain Eukaryota; kingdom Metazoa; phylum Chordata; class Lepidosauria; order Squamata; family Viperidae; genus Protobothrops; species Protobothrops mucrosquamatus. The sequence goes on along the minus strand of NW_015386332.1, from coordinate 331,215 downwards.
ACTTTTCCCAACATTATGGATTCCTTAAGAGAGTTAGGTCTTTGTGTAGCATGTCCAAAATATGACCATTTAAGTCTTAAGTAAGAATTGTTAGATTTGTTCTACAGTTATTTCTACTATCCTAGTCATTGATGTTATTATAATTTAGTTGTTATTTATCAAGCAATTTGACATTTGTTCCATCCTATCAGGATTACTCAGTAGCTACACTGATATTTTTAATTAAAACCAGAAAAGTTGCTTTTCTTACAGCCACAACTAATATCAAGTCTTGGGTATTGGTGAAAAATGAATTAGCAGGGATACAGGACAGTCTAGAAGAGCTAGCAGAGCTAAACCTGAAGTGCCTTGATTGGATTTAATTCCTTAAAATTAGAACACATTTTTTATTTATTTATCATATTTATATAGCCCCCCC
>NW_015386332.1:284483-330781 GCF_001527695.2 Protobothrops mucrosquamatus | reverse complement strand
ACTTCTTCAGATCACTGTTCCCTTGCAACCTCAGGCCTGCTGATACAAGCAGTTTTAAAGGGAAATTCAGCAAAAATGGGGCTAATATCACCTTAGGGTATCACTCGTAGAAGACAGTGATTATTTCATGTTATATTTTTCATAACACTCTAACCAGAAAACTGCCATTAATTTCCACAAGCAGTCATGGTTCTTGTTTGGGCCAGACTGTAGTGCAATATGCTAGGTGAGTTATGATCTTTTTCCATTATAACCCTTGTATCCTTGCTGACCTTCCTCAGATTGAAGGAGCCTCTGTGGAAGTTTCAGGACAGGCTGCTCTGACATTCTTTTAGCATCACCTCATCACAGCAGCCAAAACTAATCACAAGAATATTACCTGATGACAGGTGCATTTATTCTGTCAATTAAATCAGATGGTGAAATCGAAATGTGCCCCAAATCTCCCTTGTTTGCATTATCCATATTGGCATTTCTTGGCTGGGGTTGGCTGCCAATTGGAAGTCATCCAGGCCCAGTAGTGTCACATTGCAAGGTTTGGCCAGCAACTTTCCATGTGTTACAGCAACCATCACAGGGAGATTGGAGCAGGGCGACCCTCCAGGAATGTTACAGGACCATGTTAAAATGTATTAAATGAAAAAAAAAGGAAGACATAAGGAATAATGTTGCATTTTATTTTCTATGTTTTATTTAATAGAAAAGCTAGATCATGTTTAGGTGTAGAAGTGCAGCTGCCAAAGCAGAGAGGTAGCATCAGGAAAAATATTTTTAATAGTCTTCCAATTGTACTAAATATGCATGAGATACAAAATGCAGAGACCTGCCCTCGTTATAAGGCTCTTTTGTATAAAAGAGTTCCTCTAATGTAAAATAAAAAAGAGGCTCTGATTATAATTATTCACTCCATCTGCTTCCCCCAGTTTTAATTATGAAGAACAAACAGGGCAAGGGGGTAGAAAGGTGTCATGAACCGATTACAACCAGAGGCTGCAAAGAGGCAGCTGAAGGCTAATTAATATGTGTGTGGGAGGGCCGGCACCAGTCAAACTAAGGGCTGCAATGAATCACTGAAATTATCTGAAAATGGGAGAAGGAGGGTAGTTTGATGGGTGCAATTTTGTACCCTTTTCCAATACTTTTCTGCCATCCTTTTCAGTAGAGTCTTCTCAAAATAGATGATTTCATGGGTCTGCATACACAATTAGGATTCCAAACCAGCAAGTCTGTTTTTGGGAATTTGTAATTCAAAACTGAAGAGGACCAACCTCTACAAGGTTGGTTAGATAGATATTCTAAGTGACCACATGAATGGAAGCTGCATTTGAAAATTCTGGAAAATGAAGACTAGCTAGTGATTTTAACAGATTCGTTGTTATTTGAACAGAATAAAATCTTGGTTTAAAAAAGAACAAATATTTTATATCTTCCTTCCCACCTTCAACATATTAGCACCATCATGGCCAAATTGTAATACATTTGCAATTGTAAATATTACTTGGAAGCATATATTATCTGAAAATAACTCAGTAGAAAGTATAAGGTGGGTTTTTTTGCGAATAAATTCAAATTATTAATTTACTATTTATTACTCTTGTACCCACCCTGTTTCCAAGGAATTCAGGGTGGCTCCCCTGCCCTTTAAAAAACATATCATTCTCTAAATAACTTTATATCTTGTAGAGTAGGACATAGTGACTAACTCAAAGTCACTCTATTTATGACCCTAGAGCAGTGTTTCTCAACCTTGACAATTTTAAGGCATGTGGACTTCAACTCCCAGAATTCCACAGCCAGCAAGGCTGGCTGTGGAATTCTGGGAGTTGAAGTCCACATGCCTTAAAATTGTCAAGGTTGAGAAACACTGCCCTAGAGTGACTGTAGTTGAAAATGGCTTCTGTTTAAGAATATGGCAACAAGGTCAAATTAACCCAGTAAAACAAGAGAAAGGACACTACAACATTTCAACTGTGTTTTATCATTACCGTTATTTCGTTTAATAGAAACCAAATTATATTTATTTCAATATTTCACATATATTGAGACTAATATATGTTTGTTTCTCTCTGTATAATTCAAATATATATGTGTATACATATAGATACATATAAACACATAAATTTATATTAGAATATTATACATTATACAGATTATATGGAGATAATATGCTCCCAGCAAGGAAATTATGTACATTTTCCAGTCAATTTACATAATCTCCAACTGACCTAGAAAATAAGTAAACCACTTTTTGATATTTTTCAATAGGATCACACTGTTGTTTAATATGTGTAGCCTTTAAAAATTATGACTTTAGTGCCTGTCTCTACTTTTAAGGTGGATAGTGTACTCATAGCCACATAGGATGTGATCTAATTTTATGATTAGTGGTGTAGAGATCATCTGGTTTTCATATAACCCCAAATTATAATGAGTTCTTTTAAAAGAATTGATTGAACCTTATATAATCACAGCCTCTGCACTTACGTGCACACAGTATAAGCTATATTTGTCAATGATGATATTGAAGTGGTAGATAGCTTCTGCCTTTTAGGATCAATCAATGATAGCAGAGGAATCAGCAATCAAGAAATACAACGCAAACTAGCATTTGTAGGGTAGCAATGAAGGCCCTGGAAAAAATATTTAGATCTGTGATATGTCTTCACTGACAAAAAGCAGAATCGATGAGCAATAGTTTTCACTGTGACACTCCATTAGAAATAAAAGCTTGATTTAAGCAAAAGTTAGAAGCAGTTTAGAAAGAACACTGATGGTTTTGAATTTTAATATTGGAGAATAGTTAAGAAAATAAACAATGTATCATAGAACAAATTAATCCAGAGTTCTCCCAGAAGAAATAACCAGCCTCAAAGTGTAATATTATGGACACATTGTGCAAAGATTCAGTTCTTTTGAGAAGTCCATAATCAGTGGTGGGATTCAACCAGTTCTCACCGGTTCAGCAAGCAGGTGCACAGTGGTGGTGACGGGGGGCTGGCAGAGGGAGCCAGCAGCCCCCTGGTCATGGTGCAAGCCATGGGAGAATTGGTGGAGGAGAAAGAGGTGATGGCTGCCGCTGGGCAGGTGATCTGCAGGGCAAAGTGGGGACGGCAGGAGCAGTGGGAACCAAAGAAAGCCCCTCCAGCGGTAGACGTGGCTGTTGCGCAGTGGTGGCAGAGCCTTTTGCCTTCACTCTCCCCTGGCTCTGAAATGATGGAGGGGAACTGGGTAAGGTCCATCCTTCATAGCATGGCAGCCCGGCTCGGGAGGGGAGTGAAAGGGAAGAGGCAGGCTGGCAGCCGGGTGATTGAACTGGCAGGGGGAGGTCACCGAGCAGGGAGTGGCCTGGGTGCAGGGGCCCTGAAGTAAGCAGGTGCGGGGCACATGGTGCAGCTTCCCTCCCCCGTCCTAGCTTGGTTTTTACGCGTGCACCTCTTAAAGGGTTCTGTGATTTCAGAGAGAACTGGTTGTTAAATTATTTGAATCCCACCACTGTCCATAATGCTGGGAAAGGTGGAGGGAAAGAAAAGAGGATAACCAAAAACAATGAAGATGAATTTAATTATAGTGGTAGTGGCTGTACTGTTGGAAGACCTGAGGAGCCAGGTTGGGAACAAATCATCTCAGAGAAGAACTATCCAGGGGGCCACTAAGAGCCAGGAACAACTTTATGATACACAATCAAAATAAACTACATATGCAATATGAACATAAATAAAATTTAGTGCTAATACTAACTACTTATATTAATGACAGAATGTATTAATATTATATATTCACAGTATTTTATGCTGCCTTATTTTTAAAAAAGTGTTTGAAAACCTTACCCTTGGAAGATCTTAGCACTATGACAATAGTGCTGTCTTCTCTATGGTACAAAAAAGCTATGAAAACTTCTGATAATTTATATCTTATATCCTTAGCATAGATTTACAAAAAAGCCACTTAAAAAAAACCCTCTGTAAATGGTATTATTTATTATTTTACATTTACATGTACATTATTTTAAATATACATTGAGTGCATATAATTATATTTTAGTTTTCTTTAGTAGTTAACTAGAACAATTGTCTAATTAATAATAGATTTATATATTAATCCTTTAAAAAAATATAACAAAATCTACATTGTGGAGAAAATGCTACCTGTATATTTACAATTGTATGTTCATCTTTTTTTATAAAAAAAAAGAGAGAGAGAGAGAGAAAAGACAATAACATTATAAATAACATTCTCCTTTTTTTGTTGTCTTCCATATTTTCCTAATTTGCTGGCAGAACAAATGTCTTTGTGAGCAAATGTGTTTTGGGACAACTTTCTGGCAGTTCTAAATAAGGCAAACAAATGGTTTTTCATCTTCTTGTTCTGCTGTTTGCAAACTGCTCTTCTCCCCTGGTAGAGCAGCCCGTTCTTTTGGCTACAACAGCTTTCCTGATGGTTTCTTCTTCCTCCTCCTCCACCTCCTCCTCCTCCTCTTCTGTATACAACCCAAATTTCAGAGTGTGATAATTATTTCTGTCACTACGATTAGCAACTTTCATATTCTTGAGATACAGTTCATAGAGGTAATTTTTAAAAAGTTGCAATTGCCAAAAGAGAGTATCCTTTTGATTCACTGTAGAAAGCCAATGCTGTGCTTTTGTGACATTTTATTAGTTGCCTATTTTTACTATAATACAGATGTCCATGAATTAAAACTCATCATTTGTAAAAGCTGATGAGGTAATCAAGGTGTTGCAAGATTGTTGGGTTTTTATTTATAGCTTCATGTTATTTATAGTATCTAAACAGGGATAGGCTAGTAGTACCATCAAGATATTCTGGATGATAATTCCCACTATCTTTCATCATTGGCCATACCTGGATAGAGCTTTTGGTTGATGTTATTTAAACCATTTGGAAGGAGTCTGTTTGCACTAAGGATGAACAATAGAGTCTGATTCTTGTCCATAGCAGTTTTACATTACTGCATACTGTACTGTACTATTTTAAAATCCATATAGCCTTCTGAAAGTTGAAAATACTTTTTTTTCTGAAATGCCTTTTGGAATTGATTCTGGAACATTAATGTCATACTACAATCTAATAACTGAAACACATCTGCAATGCATTGCAGGGTTTTTAATTTTGCAATTGCACAATTAGACACACCTAGAAACATGTTCTGGAGTCATTGATGTAATAGTGGCACAGTGGTTAGAATACAGTATTGCAGGCTAACTCTGCCTACAGCCAGAAGTTTGATCCTGACCAGCTCAAGTTTGATTCAGCCTTCCATCCTTCTAAGATCAGAAAAATGAGGATCCATATTGTTGGGGGCAATGTGCTGACATTTGTAAACCACTCAGAGAGTGCTGTAAAGAGTGCTGTGAAGCAGTATATAAGTCTAAATGATATTGCTAGTGCTAGTGCTAGTGCTAATACCTAGTTTTATTTTAATCACATATTTTTATTTTTTATTTTATATGATTATTATTGCACTTTATTATATATACAGAACTGTAAATTGGGTTGAGTTGATGAATAAATAATTATTTGAAATACATTTTACAAACAAAAGCGCATTACTTTTTTGCATGCATTTCTAAGGAAATTCTAATCTAAGATGTGCATTTATATGTGTTTTCATGTTTTTTGAGTTGCTGCACAACATTCTAATAAATATGTTTCAAACCAAACATTTAGTTCAGGGAATGCAGATTAGTTAAGTTTATATTGTTCATTACAAATTCCTCATTAAAAAAAACCAAGACTAAAATTTTATTTTTTGAAATTGTGAGTCAAAATTATTTAATTTGCCCTATTTTGTGCTTGATTGGAACCTTTTCCCTGGGCTTTGTTTGTTCTCTGGCTACCATTCTCATTTATTTAAATGTGCATAAAATATGAATCAGTGCAATGTTAAGATTTATATTTGTTCTTATCCCTGCATGTGTAAGTATATGTATAGATAATTTAGCAGTCTAGCAGCTCTCATGTTCATGCAGTTAGATGAGAGGAATAATTCTGCCTGTAGAAAGCTAGTAGGGTTGTCCTTCAGGCACAAGCAATGTTTCCATGGGCAGACAAATCATGATGACAATTTGAGTGCCGTGAGTTGTAGTAGAATTTGAAACAACAGAATAATGTATTAAAACATTTGAAAGCTAAAATCGTACACTATTATATGGATGCAAGATATATAGAATTTTCAGTTGATCCTACCTGAAAAACTGGGTGAAAAAAGCAATATTCTGCAGGTTTTCGAAATAGGGGATGCATTTTGATAGATACTAAACATATAAACAAAAACAAACCCACTTAGGTTTTGGAAAATATCTGGAATGAACTATGGACAAACAAACAAAGAAGTAGAAATATGAAGTTCAGGTCAAAGACAAAATAATGTTTCTACAAGAAACCTGTAGCCAAAAGTTAGCCTTTTCATGGCCTTATGGACCACTGTTTTGCTTTGCCCCAGATATCTTCTGTTGCATCTTAACTGAGAGGTTAGAATGTTTCCAATCTGCTTTTGGAAGATCATAAAGACCTGACTCTGTCAAAAAGGATTTGGAGAAAGATTTGTGACTTCCTTGAGAGGAGGCTGTTGAGAGGAGACTGTGTATGGCCTGCTGGTCCATGTATTTATGTTGTATTTTTGATGTTTAACATTGCACTGCATTTTTCTGTTTTATCTTTTTACTGTGCCTAGAATTGTAAACCTCTTGGAGTCACTTTAATTCTTGATAAACAAACAAACAAATGAAAAATTAGGTAGGGAAACCATGCAAAGCACGGCTCCCACAATTATTTTCATTCCCTTTAGCAGCAGTGGCATTAGAAATCTCTGTGTTGTCCTGTGTGTAATGAAGTAACATAATATGTGTGTTGGAGAGGAGCATTGTAATTCTATTGATTAATTAGGATCATAATCAAAGGGGGAGGGGGGAAATGACAAAACATAGACCATACGCAAGCATCCAGAGCTTACATTATGATGTCACAATGTAAGTTTCATCATTGTGTTTTGTACTGGATGGCTACAATCAAAATGTGTGCATATGTGTTGTCTATGGTAGATAGATCTGTGTGTCTGTAGGAATTTGATCAAGAGAATGCATGCAAATTACCCATGTGGGTTTCTTCTCTGCCCTCACATTGTTTCTCCATGAGTTTGTAGGTGTACATAAGCCAGAATGCAAAAGGTAGACTGTATGTATGTGTGTGTGTGTATGTGTGTGATACTTCTCCTTATGTATATGGAGGATGTAAATGAGATGAAAATGAGAATGTTACAGTAGAGTGATGAGAGGGAGGGAGGGAGGGAGGGAGGGAGGGAGAGAGAGAGAGAGAGAGAGAGAGAGAGAGAGAGAGAGAGAGAGAGAGAGAGAGAGAGAGAGAGAGAGAGACCTTGATGTTTGATAGTTGTAATAACCTGCCAAGTGTTCTAATGGCTCGGGGATCAGGTGCAGAGCTACAGCAATAACAAGTGCTGAATAATTATCCCAGCCATATTCTACTAAACCAACCCCCCAAAGTATGAGCCATATAAGGAGGCTTCTGCTGCCTTGCCGAGATTCCGTGAAATGTTAAATCACTGGATTGGGAGCACTTCCAACATTAGTACTGCCCAGTTAGAAAGAAATAAAGCCTAGAATCCTCCAGTGGCAGTTCTAATGTCTTTGTTAATTATGAATTATGGGTAAACATACCGACTCACAGAGGTCATTCCTGTCAGCAACAATACTTTTCAAGAAAGGTTTTTTTTAATCAGGGCCTTTTTCATTCTGTTGTAATATATTTTATATATACATACATAACAACCTAGCCTCACATACAGTTCCAGAAAGTGTGTTTTTACAAGAATTATATTGATTTTGTTCTGGGTTCCTCTCCCTCCTTTCTTGCCCCCCGCTTTTTTCTAGAACAAAATGATGGTAAACAGAAATATGATCTTATAGGCTAGTTAAAATGAATAGGAGAATAGCCAGTACGTAGGCCGATCACAAGCCTCAAGATGTTGGAGGCTGGATAAGACCTGCTTAATATGTTCCACTTATGTGACAACTGCCAAACTGAAATCTGTCCTGGCAGCTCATATAAAGAGAATGGAAATAATATTATATGTGGATATGACCTAATAATGTCATTGGCACAACAATGTTTTTATTTGGTAGTCATGGTTGCTATACATTGAAATATTGGCACTGCTCTGCACTTTTCTTTAGCCCTTTTCTCCTTCCTTAAATATTGTCTCCCTGAAAAAGTTCTGTAGAGTCTGTATCAATGGGATCAGAAAGATAAAGGGGATCTGATTGGTGCAGAAAAACTAAAATGCATATTCTTTGATTCCTCTCTTGGGAGTGTGTGTGTGTGTGTGTGTGTGTGTGTGTGTATCTTGGTTGTATCAATATGTAAGCTTAAAGAGTTTTGTATCCCTTCATTATATCAATTAGGGTATTTTGGAGTGTAAAAGTCAAGGTGAAGACTGCAATCTTAGGTATACTTACCCAAGAAAGAATTCCACTGCATACAATAAAACTTTTGAGTAAATTTTTCACAAAATTGGGAGGATAATTTTACAATCTGAATGTACAAAATCCTAATTTTATTTTCTTAAGTTTGTGTACAACAAAATCCAAGATACTTGTATGCATACCAGTGGGCAAAAACATTGGGGTGTTTCAACTTTCTCATATGCACCCCCTGGGGGTGGCTTGGTTATTTCCTCTGGTTATTTTACTAAATAATTTGAATCAAAAAACATAAGAAACTCACATCCCTATACATCCAGGCATCTGAAGGTAAAATACTGGTTCTTATTTTTTCATACTTTGTTTACTTGGAAAATGGGAGACACTGAACAGGCTGGACAGCTGCAAATCTGGCCAAGAAGACTATAAATTTGGTGTGGCATCTTTTACCATTTGATGGTTAAAAAATGGCATAAAAATGAATTTGCTAACATAATACCTTTGCTGGTGATTTTTTAGGACAGCACTTCTAGTTATTCAGTTTGACTTGTAATAATTTGCATTTTGTAAGTGACCCCCATGGCAGCCATTTTGTGAAAACAAACAAAATCTGTTCTACAACGCCAAATATGAACGCCATCTCCTAAAGATTCCTTACCTCCGTCTTAGAGCAGAACTCTCTAACTTGATGCATCACATAATAACTCCCAGAGTTTGCAGCCAACCTGTTCTCTAGAAATCACAAGAGATGGAATTATGTATTACATCTGGAGAGCATGAAATTAGCCAGTGCTTCCTTATATCATCATTTCTAATCAGAATACACAATACTGGGGTAAATTAATTAATAATTTGAACTGACACCATGGATTTAGGTTCTAGCCATATTTACTGTAAGACAGCACAGGAGATACTTGAGTGTAGTCATATTTACTCATATTTTCCTTAGGTCAGAAACAAGAAAAGTAGGGACACTGAAGATGACTTCTTTTATTGGACCAAAATGTTTATAAAGGAGATCCCTATTTATTTAGTGGCTCAGGGTGGGGGTGGGGGAGAAGGTACATGGGGAGAAGTGCAGAGCACTGAAGCAATCGGCTTTACAACAGGAGACTGAAAATAAGTGGCCTGATAGGAGGGGTAGAATATATAGTCTAATCAACCAATGTCAAAGAACAAAGTAAAATGTTGGGGTCCAATTTATAGCAGTGGGATGCTAGACTCAGACTGCATGTGCTTAAACATAAAAGCATGAACTGAGAACTATAGATGTAGGGTTTAATGATAGCAGCAGAACAAAAAGATAATAAAGGAAAAGACACCCTCCCTCAAACAACAAGGAGGCTATGTGACATACATTAAAGATAATTATTACTTGTTAGGAGATAACCACCCATAGTCTTTATTAAGAGCACAAAATAACCATGTTGGCTGTGTTAATGAGCCATAATTCAGCAGCCACATGTTTGGTGCTATAAACTTATTTTCTTTCTTATTTAGGAGTATTCTAAGGTCAGCAGTAGAATCCTAGAGAGCTGAATGTGTTTGTTTGTATGTATGTACAGTATATGAGTTCTCAGTGTCCACATAGGGATCATCTTATGTTTGCACTAATCTGTTTCATCTTTTCCTCTGAAAAGGCAAGTATTCCTGTAAAGAAGGATGATGCCTGTGAAAAGGCACTGATAGCAAGGGACGACCAAGAGAGCTCTTTTGAACGGAAATATAATTAATAACATCAGATATGTGCTTTTTCTTCAGGGGTTCACTGAGGAATTCACAACATTTATTGTAACTACAACATTATAGTTTTTAAAAATATGTTTTCTAGAGAGGGGAATGGATCATGAAGAAAGATACAGGGAAAGGAAGGGAGGATTGAGGAAACAAGGAAGACAAAGTAATAAAATATTGAACAACTAAATAAACACAGGAAAAAGATCAACAAAACATCACACTTGCTTGAAAAAGATTGACTTTCTCTAAATATGAATTAAAGAGATAGAAAGTCAAACTGATATGAAGCACAATAGGAGCAAATGCCTCTAAGACACAGGTGTCAAACTCAATCGCATCATGTGACGTATCGTGATGTATTGCGACTTTTTTGCCTTGGCGGAGCTGGGATGGGCATGGCCCTTGACTCATCTGGCCTGCGGGCTGTCAGTTTGACACCTCTGCATCTAAGATATCTGGTTTTGCTCTTCCTAGTCTTTCCTCTGGGTCTCCCCTGAAGACACATGAACAGGAATGGACTATTTATCATCTGAATATTACATATCTGCTGATGGTGAACCAGAAGATAGAAATAAACTTTGGGTTGAAACCAATAGCTGGAATTCATGTTTCTTCCAAATAACTTGCATAAAATGGGGAAGGCCATTATGTAATGAGAAGGTTTCTCCCTGTCCTCTTACTCTTTATGCTTTTATTATAGTGCTTTATGCAGTTTTTCCTTCCTTTACTTGGAAAGAGCCTCATTTAACAGCTATGTTCCTCTGGTCATGTTCTTTTATTTTTTCCTTTCCCACATCTCTGTTTATTTCTGTTCCCTTTGCTGCTCATACTTTAGTCTTTGCTATAGCAACATCTGCAGGTGAAGGCAAAGCTCACCTCCCCCCCCCACATGCTTTGCAGGAGTTGAAGAGGCAAGTAATCACTTGACAAGTGGTGAAGTGCTATTTCTCTGCTACCCATGATCAAATTGCCACTTCTGACCTGCCCAACTACCCCCCAGTCTGCACAGGTGTGTAACCTGCATCTATGAGCATCAGGGGAAAGTTCTGTTGATTTTTTTTTAATACTGCTGTTGGCTTATATCACACCTCCTGTCTACTCTGATTTCACACATAGTCACAAAATTTCATCAGGAGCATAACAGAAAATGGTATAAGTTTCTGCTTTTCTGCTAATATTACAAAATAGGGTAATGTAAGGCAAATTATTTAGGATTTCCAAATCTCTATTTTCAATTATCAATCAGAATAGAGCTGGAAGGGACTACCAAGGTCTTCTAATCCAACCCCCTGCTTAAACAGGAAACCCTATGCCACTTCAGACAAGTGACTGTCCAGTCTCTTCTTAAAAAGTGAAGAAACACCCACAACTTCTAAAGGCAATCTGTTCCATTGGTTAATTGTTCTCGCTGATAGGAAGTTTCTCCTTAATTCCAAGTTTCTTTTCTCCTTGATTAGTTTCCATGTTTGGTTATTTATTTATTTGCTATATGTTTATATTCACCTGATCAGATTATTCAGAACAATGAACAAAAGAATCAGCCAAACTTGGGGGAGGGGCAATTTATACCACACTGTACAAGTCACTAATAAAAATCGGTCACCTTGGATGTAGACAAGATTTTAAGCATTGCTCTCTGGGCAGGTTAATTACAAACAGAGCAACTCTTTAGGCAAGCCTCTGCTGTAACATTGATTGTTCTATGTCTATGACAACCAGCACTTTGCATTGGACCCAGAAGCCTGAGGGCATCTACTGTATTAGAGTGACTGCAGAATAAGTGTTGTATGATAGCAGAAATTATCTGCCCCAGCCTGGCCATTACATTATGTATTTGATAAAGCTTAAAGAGGTTTTGCATAATCCAATCAGGGGCCAAGTCACAGTGAAAATTTCATTCTAAATGGTAAACAAAACTTCTAAAAAGTTTAGAAGGAATCCCAAAGTTCCCTAGAATTGCAAACAAACAAACAAAAATCTCAGTGTTTATCCAAACAGATTCAGGCTGTGTCATAGGATTTTCTCTAAATTTCTATCTATGTTATTAGGACAGATATCCTCTAGGAAGGAAAGAAGCAGCCAGCCAAGTAAAGAAGATCATGAGAATTTCAATATTTCAATATATTCAATTTCAAAAGCACAATTGTAAAAAAAAAAAAAAGTTTATTTGTAGGATTGGGGAGGCCATTTTGTCCAATCTTAATTATTTTATTCAACAAAAACATTTCATCATACATACTGAAAAGTCTAACATTTCTTCAAGCTCTGTTGCGATTCTATATATCTACAAGTGAAATTAACATACACTGCTTTTCACCCAGTTGATAATTGCTTAATTTTTCATTTTGGTAGCTTTTCATTGATGCAGATGGATAGAGTTGTGGTTTTTTAATGTTTTAAAAATGCTATATTTCCACTTTTTAAGGGCATAGGGAAAAAAAAGAAAGAAGGAAACCAGAACCAAAACCTGTAATTATGTTTGTGACAGCAAGCTAATTGCATGCCACACTGAAAGCTAGCCCAGTGGGGGAAATAATTTTACCCAATTATGGAAAGTTTTAATAAAAGACTTATATGTAAAGTTTTGCATTTTTAATGCATTCTGTAGGCACTTGAGTGCCATTTTGCCTGTTCTTTTGCTTATCATTAAAATTGTGTGAGAAAAGAACGTGAATAAAACTGCATGAGAAAGGAGGAACTTACCCTGCTTGAATTGATTGGCAAAAATATTGCTCTTTGTGCACATGCACAAACACACACACACAAATAGGTAACCATTTCATGGATTTTAATGTCTGCCCTTTGATCATAACATTCATGTGTATTTAATGTTACTTTTCCTTACTTATCAGAACCACACATTTCAATGTGTAGCACAGCCAAACTTACTTTTTATTTTAAAAAAATAAAGTTCAGTGAGACATTTTAAATTTCAGTGAGATATTTTTAAACACCTTTACTTAAGAGTGTGTAAATGAATGTGTGAATGAGTCTAGAATGTCTACAAGTATAAATAATATATGTAAGAATAAAATTAACAGAGTGTTTAAATGTATCCAATGTGGTTTAGTGTTATGTATGAACTAAGCCAATTTGGTTTCAAGGGCATCAGGATGGAGAAGGCTGTTATGGTGTATTTCAGAGTGTTCATCATGTAGACACGAAAAATATTTTGACCCCAGAATATCCCAGTCTTGAAACAATCATTCCAGCAATAAGAAACAGCAGCTCCCTCCCTTATCTCAGCAAAACAAATCACAAAAGAACCAACATAGTTGCTTTTGCTGGGTGTGGCAGCCTCTCCACACACAGAGACCTAAGAAAGCAAAAGCTATTGCTTGTCTCAGTACCAGAAAAATGATCAAAGGAGATTTTTAAAACATCAAAATATTAATTACACCTCATAGAGAAGATGTGCTAATTGAAAAGCATGTTAAAAAAATATTTGTCCTATTCACCATTTGCTGAATAATCCAGATGTTTTATTTAACATCTCTCTGTTCTGCACCTTTTGGATAACAGCTTCTAATATAAATTTTTGGAATAAGAATAAAGTGCTATGTTCACCTTCCTTCCTATGAATATTTATTTTTGATTTTTTTTAAAATGGGTAATATACTAATAATACCATTAGCCAAATTTTCTTAAATTTGGATGCCAGATAGCACTTAGCATGGACGACAACTGATGTGCTTCTGTGGCCCTGAGATGAAAAACAAGGAAATGCCACTAGATTCAGACTTGTATTGTTTCATTTGGCCAAACACAGGACATTTTTTATATATTTGCTTCAACAGAACATTTAAGCCAATTTCTGATGGAATACTTGATGTGTTGTTATTTGTTCTGGCTCAAAATATTCTTTGTGTTGTGCATATCTCTAATCTGAGTTCTAAACTCTGTTTCATTTGTTCTGGCTTTAATCCTCAGCCTGATAGGTGACTTTTCTTCCCTAGCATTAAATCCCAAGTCTGGTTCTTAGATCCTATTTCCATTTTGATTAATGCCTTATGCAGCTCTGATACCTGGCTGTATAGCTACTGAGTCAATTATCATGAATATATAGCTACTATAAGATTAGTTATTTTTGAGACTTCCGGTCCTGTGTGGTAGCGACTGGTCATGGACTTGCAGACCACAGAACCCCCGCAGCCAATTTTCATCCTGCCTGGGGACCCCGGAGAGGTGGTAAAGAAAGAAGGGTGCCCCGGCGACTCTGGAATGACGGTGGTCNTAGCTACTGAGTCAATTATCATGAATATATAGCTACTATAAGATTAGTTATTTTTGAGACTTCCGGTCCTGTGTGGTAGCGACTGGTCATGGACTTGCAGACCACAGAACCCCCGCAGCCAATTTTCATCCTGCCTGGGGACCCCGGAGAGGTGGTAAAGAAAGAAGGGTGCCCCGGCGACTCTGGAATGACGGTGGTCATTCCGTTTATCTTGGGGAAAGCCTTCTAACCTGACAGGAGAAAGGCTGTATTTCATCAATCAGTCCAAGCTACTCGCACCCGAAGTCCAAAAGAACTAACCAGCACTACAGTAAACAGCGTGCTTGAAACTGGGTGAGGAATCTGATTTTCCCTTTTCTATTTTACACTTAATTTCCTGGAAAAGATCCCCAAGAAGCAAAATACCTGCAAAAGTGAAGGAGGGGAACTTCCGTCCCATCTTTATACTAATGGAAGCAGCAAATTAAAATTTCTATGGAGGATCAAATATATATGGTAGTGAAATAAATTTATAAACTTGAAAGCTAAAATTTAACTTTGGACAAATTTAAGATTGTTGAATGGTTAAGACTCTCATTTTAAAGACTGTTGTTCATATCGAAAACTAAATAGATGCTGACACCTAGTGGTGGATGAAGATTATGACAGCTATTATTTCCATAGAGAACTTGCCAAAACCTGGGAAAAGCTAATCTGTGTTTGTGACCTTCAAAGTTTTAATAATAAAGAACAGCTGTGACAAAAAAAGACAACAATCTGGGCTGCAGACAAAGAGAGAATTATAAATTTTAGAAAAAAATCTTTTTTGAACTCTTTGGATTACAAATATCTATTTAACCGGGACTCTAAAGCTATTTGCAGATAGGAAGGAAAACTCCAACTTTTGGCCATCATGGATCAGAGACATGTAGACAGAACACACCAAGAAAACATAAATACCTCTCAGGAGAAGATATATAGTATACTGCAATTAATTCAAATAACACTGAGTTCAAATCACAAAGAAATCCAAAATAACTTTGAAAATACAAATCAATCTATCTCTAAGTTAACTTTACAACAAAAAAAATTCTAGGAAACAACAACAGTGAAGGAGCAGACAAAACAAATAAGTGGACATAAAATTGAAAATAGAGACTCAAAGACAGAACTTAACAAAGCAAGAAAACATGATTTAATCCTAGTGGGAAAAAATTACAAGAAATGGAAAAAAACAACTCATCCCTTAAGACTACAAAATAAATCTGAGGACAAAAAAACAGATTGGATAAAATGGAATGTAGAGATGTTGAAAACATCAGAAAAAGGAAGTGATAAGAGAAGCAAAGAAGGAGAAAGAGAAAAACATTTTCAAGAAACATAGAAAGTCAAAAATCTTGCATAAAGATACTTTATTCGATTTACTTCTTATATCTACAGCAACACTCATGAATATATGGAAAAACTTTTTGATTCAGCAAAACACATTGATCAAGAAAGATACTGATCAAAGGAAAAAGATCAAGGTGAAAGTTAAGAAAATAGTTGATGGGATCTACCAGAGAGAATATTTAAAAAAGAAACATTTGTTTGAATATGGTTAAAGAAATAGAAAAGATTCTGAATACATATGTCATTCTAAGAGAGATGATTTCCTTAAATAATACTGTATGCTTCCCCCCCTTTTTTATTTTATTTCTTGATATAAGTAATATAATACTGCTGAAATGGCCTAGATGAAGGAAATGTTTTAGATAATTAAATGTGTCTGAATTTAGGGAAATTATAAAGTTTTGAAAAAAAACTGTTTTGAATAAGAGTTAAAGGATTAGATGACTAGGCACATTGAATGGAATATTTAAAGATTAAATATAATTTAATCATGGTTAAAAAGAATAAGAAATTTTGGGAATGAATATATTTCATTTCATTTTCATTTCATTTTCATTTTATTTGATTTATATCCCGCCCTTCTCCCGACGGGACTCAGGGCGGCTCACAACATATTTAAAACAAAAACATACCCACAATCCCCGCCAAATAAAACCAATTAAAACCAAATATTTTAAAGTTGTGGTGTTTAAAATTTTCTAAAAAATAAACCCAATTTAAAATCCTCCCTAGGCCAGGCCCGCTTGTTGGAAAAGCCATGTCTTGAGGGCGCGGCGGAAAGTAAGGAGATCCGGAATCGTCCGGATCTCGGGGGGTAGTTCGTTCCAGAGGGCAGGGGCACCCACAGAGAAGGCCCTCCCCCTGGGGGTCGCCAGCCGACATTGCTTAGGAGGAATATATATTTTAAGTAGTATTTTACTTTTTATGTTTCTTTACTCCTGCTCTCTTTTCCTTTTCTTTATTGTTTTTACCTATTCTTTAAGAAATGTAAAAGTGTTGAGATGGTTTATATGGGAAAAATGGATTTAAATCTTTAAATGTAATTAACTGTTGAGAAAATCTTAACCAGCAAGAATACTTTGAACTTTATGGGAGAAACAAATCTAAACAAGGATTGTAACAGGATATAAGATGAGGCAACCAGAATGATTAGATAGAAAAGAAATATTATATTGATGTGATCATTATTTCTAGGAATATTGGGAAAAATCATATATGTAACTGTTATTTATCAAAATAATAAGAACTGTATTATTTCAAGGTTTGCAAAGAAGATATCTTGGAGAAAAGGGGAAATCAACTAAATGTACTATGTGAATTATGGATCATAGAAATCAATTGTTAATGATTTTTCTTTACAAATGTAAACCCAGCAAACACACTGTTTACCAACTATTAAGTGATTTATGTTTAAAAAAATCAATAAAATATATGGAAAAAAAGATTAGTTATTTTCATTCTTTTCTTTTATGGTAACGTTTCCAATGAAATTCACAGTTTCTTATATTGTGTTATGTTTCACGTTGCTGGAGAGAGAGAGATGGTGTTCCCTGAGTTTCATGTTTTCAGTAACACCGAGCAACTATCAAGAGATTTAATAAACACTATATCCTTTAGTAAATTTAACTTATCAATTCATAGAATATAGAGTGATAGCTACCAACTTTGATTGGCTTAAAGGACTAATAGAGTCAAACACTTTAATAATTAAGGGAAGTTTTGTCATGTAATATATCTGAATCCTTTTTCTTGAATTCCAGTTTTTGTTCTCAAAGAGTTATAAGGGCCTTTATAATCTGCTTATAGGTTTTCCAAAAACTTCTGACTAACAATTTTTGTTCTGGTTGATTCCTGTTCCAACGTTTAGAAAAATGTGTTTTGGCTTCTCTGGAAGCTGTTCAGGTACCTCACCTGGGAAGATATTTTGCTTTGAACAGAGTTTCAACAGCAAGTTTATTCAGCCAGAAACATCAGCCTGAAGGCAACATCCTTAGCTAGAATGTTCTTGTGTTCATAGTCTTTAAAATAAGTTCATTCCACAAGGTAAATAAATCCTCTAAACTGTTTGGAAATTCTGTTCCTCTTCTCTCCCCTATAATGACTTTCTGGACACATTCCCTGTTCCTGCCTTCAGACTGTAGGTATTTATATTGTATGATATTCAAATAGAAAAACAACCAGAAAGCAGAAAGCAGCTGTGTCACAAACATTCCTGAACAGGGTTGCAGGTGAAGATTGCTCTTTAATGTCATTTTCATAATCTGACTCCCACCCCCGATATAGAAGGTTATAAATGTGGCATATTGCGGGGGAGGGGGGGCAGGACAGTCTCTAGGCACATGCACACTTAGTTTGTCTCTGTAGCCAGCAAAGTTTTAACTCCCTTTTAGAAAAATGTGATTTATTGTTGTTGCTGTTATTGCATTGTTTTTCAGCTCGCACTTTGGCAGAAAGCTTCCAGATTTATGCCAGTCAATATATATATATATATATATATATATATATATATATATATATATATATATATATATTAAAAAGGGCATATGGGGGAGAATGGGAGCGGCCAAACAATGTACATATGAGGCAAATGGCAGAGAAAGCAATGCCACCTCATATCTAACACAAAACTAAGAACAACAAATCTATTTACCATAAGCTTTCAAAGAAGGACATCTACAGCCTAAGAGGGGGATAATTCACAGAGAGAGGGAGAAGGGAAGAAAGAGCGATAGAAGAGGGTGAAAAGCTTCATCTAGCAATCACAGCACTGAGTCCTGGAAGGAGCTCTGGGAAGTGGTCACAGGTGATTGTCATGTGTGATAATTATTATTACTGTACACCTGCTCCTCTGCACTAATTAACTTTGGATATGCAAATCAATCCTATTGCATCATGCCCCTGTTCTCCTCCCCTACAGATAAGAGGATGTTCAGCTGCTGGGTTTAATTAGGATAATGAACGGCAGGCCCACTGTGGCTTGGCAGGGAAGGAAAGGGAGGGGAGCTGTGGCTGACCTTTTCTCCCCAAACGGTGACATTTTCTATAGCTCCAGAGCACTCTGAGTCACTCCTGTGGCTGGGACGTTGATAGGAGCGGATTGATGAGGTGTCATTAGAAAAGAGATGCCTCAGCCCCAGTGTTTGCTGGGAGCGTACAACAGGTGTTCTGACAAGGACATGAGGCTAGCACCGGAAGATGCCAAACAATTCTCTGGGTTCAGTAAAGTCAGCCATGCCAGAGTTTCCTCCAGAAAGGAAAACAAGACAATTTTCCAGACTCACTAGGGCTAGAGAGGCTGTCCTTACATTCCATTTGGAATTATTCTTTGCTTGCCATCCATAGATTACAACTTCACACCCCTCCTCTTGTCCACAACTGGAGACACAAAGACAAATAACATCTAGGGTTTTCTTTCCCCTAAAGATTTATTTGTTCTATTTAATAGTTCCTGGGGCAAAGTGGAGGTAGAACACAGAAAAACAGACATAAAAATACGTTTGTGTACTGGTATAGAAGTAGGGTGTTTTTTTGCCTCCAATGTACCAAATTCAACTGCTATTGAAAAAGAATGAAGTGAAGCTGCAGGAATTCTGTCTCCTTCCTTTACATCCAGAGTTCAAGATCCAGTGGTTTCATGTTGCTAAGCAGGTACAAATTGGTTCTAACTGGAATCATCAATTTGCTTCAGGGACGTTCAATCCAAGGTAACTGTCTGGATCAGTTCAGAAAATCCAGCAGTTCAGCTTATAGTTTGATAGAAATGATCAGTCAGATAGAAAAAATCAACTGGATTGCAGAAATTCAAATGTTTGAGTAGCCTTAGATTTTGTAAAATCTTTTTTGGAATTTGTCTTCCAAATAGAGCTTCCCAAAGATTATCTATACACTCTGCATCTTCTAATAGGCACAGTACTTGGCAACTTGAATTATATTTGTACTGCAGTCTGTCTCTATAGACGTTTTATCAGGGAGATGCACCACTGTGTGTTCACTGCTGCTTTAGGTTTTGAGTCATTGAGGACTTCATTGTTTGTGAATATGGATCTGAATTGAACTGATCTGTACTAATATAGAATTCAGGATCTAATTGAATTCTGCAAGTCACTTTAAAATAAAACTTAAAATGTAAGAAAATACGTATTTTAGTACAGCATAGATTTAGAAATATATAGAAATGCATTAGAAGAGCAAATTTGTGAACTGTTAAACACATAGTAAAATACATTTTTTCATTTAGATCTTTTTCAAAAAGAATAAATTAGGTGTGGATAACTTTGTGCCCTGAGCAACTGTATGTCCACAAACACTCCTTCTAATATTCACCAGATTTTCTTGCCTGTCTGACTTTTCTTTTTTCCATCCTTTTAAAGATAAAAAGCTATCTATTAAAAACCTCTGGGCTCACAAAAGCCTCCTTAAAAATAAAAATAAAAGCATGAGAATTGTTTGTGACATCATACTACTTTCTATTTTCCTGTGAAAAAATGAAATTGTAATCAGAACTGCAATATTAGCTCAATCAAAATCTGTAACAGGAAACAAGCATGGCCAAAGGATTGCCTGCATTATGGATTCTAATAATATTCCGCAATTACCACAAGTTGTCCGTGCCTTTTTTAGATAGGAGATTTGAGAATTACCAATTGTCAGACATTATGGGAGATATTCTCCAAAACACCTGGGAAACAGCAGCCTACAGATGTTGGATTATAATGCTGAGAAGTTAGGTCAGGGGTAGGCAACCTTGGCTCTTTTATGACTCGTGGACTTCAATTCCCAAAATTCCTGAGCCAGCTATTCTGGCTCAGGAATTCTGGGAGTTGAAGTCCACGAGTCATAAAAGAGCCAAGATTGCCTACCCCTGAGTTAGGTATAATAGTATCAATAACAATGCCAAGGCAAGGCAACACAGATAAAAAGATGTATCTTTTTGCTTGTTTGTTTTGAGTGTCTCCAGTTCTCCTAAAAGTTCCAATTTCCTGTTTGCACTTACACATTTATTAAAAATGTTTTTCTATTATGTATAGCTATAACAGGCTCATTTGAATTTAAAATTCAGATATAACTCAATAAAAACTGATATAGCATAACAACAGTGGCAATGCAGTCTTTGTGTGTGTGCGTTTCTCTCTTCTTTCTCTAATTATTTGCTTGAATATAACCATCTGTGCATTAGACACTCTGTGTTTCCCATTTTCAAAGTGTGGCTTGACAAAGTCATAAAATAATGCTCTTTTCTTGTTCTTTTGAAAACAGGGTAAGATGGAAACAGGGAGATAAAATTTTCTGCCACGTTAAAACAGCAGTTGCTTAATAACCTTGAAAATATAACAGTTCATATAGAGATGAAAATATTATAGGATTCCTATCCCCACTCCATTAAAAAGATAAAAAATAGCATTTAACTATACTTTGTCTACATTATAGCAATAGCAATAGCACTTAGACTTATATACTGCTTCACAGTGCTTTACAGCTCTCTCTAAGCAGTTTACAGTGTCAGCATATTGCCCCCAACAATATGGGTACTCATTTTACTGACCTCAGAAGGATGGAAGGCTGCGTCAACTTTGAACTGCTCAGAATTGAACTCAGAGAGAGAGAGAGAGAGAGAGAGAGAGAGAGAGTTGGTAACATGGTTCTAGAATTAGTACAATTGTATTCAAAACAGCTCCCCTAATTCCAAGATTCAGGAGAATCACTGTCTGAGTATGATCCCTTCCAAACATGCACCCAGCTGGGAATTCTGAAAGTTGTAGTCTCAGGTGTAAAAGATAAAAAGTTGGGGTAGAGTGCTGTTCATGGCATCCTTGGTGCACTCTGAGCTAAGTAATATCATTAGCTCCTGATCAATTCTGAACATTGATGATGTTACCTAGTTGGATAACGAAATGTTTGTAGGAAAACAACCAAGCTCAGAGACCACCAAGGACCCCACATTTCAACTCTGAGCTACAAATATTCTCTTCTGTTAATGCTGTTGATGCAATAATATCATATATACTTTGGCAACTTTAAGGTGTGTTGATGTCAACTTCCAGAGTTCCCCAGCCACACATCTTAAAGTTGTCAAGTTTGAAAAAGACCAATAAGATGCAAGTGCTCAGGCATTTTAACATGCGTTTTCTGTGTTGGCAAAGTAATACTTCCTGCTCCGTGTTATGCAGAGTCTTGACAAAAATGACTGTTATTTCTATACATATTTTATACTAATTTCCTATTGTATGGGATGAGTAAGGAGGAAATCATACTGCCTGACATACTCTCTCCCAGGTTTCAGTCTTTTTTTCTGTCTGGCAGGATTTGGTATCCAATTTGTCTTCTTCAGCATTCTATGAAAGCCATCTGTGTTAGGTAGCTTCGTCCCATAATCACCTTCTTCCTTCAGTGGTTCTTACTGATCCTACTAATCATCATTTCAAGGGTTTTGAATCAGGTTTTCCTGGAAACAAGAAACCTTCATCAGCCACTGTGTAGATCCATCCTAACTGGCTAGCCACAATTTATGTCTTCTTCCCAGAGTTACTCCTCCTATTTCCTCTTTGCCAGTTCAAGAGTAGCCCCCTTTCCTATAAGAAAATAATTTAAAAAATCTATTTTCTCTCTCTTTTATACCAAATTCATACTTAACGACTCAAAAGAATAGGCTTGGCTGGGTACATAACGTGAAAGGATGCTGGACAGCCAGGGATGACAAAAGATTATGATAAACCTAAATTAAAACAGAAATCTGGGACTGTAATAAACTCAAGAGAGGGTTTACTGAATTCAGTTTTGTCCATCTGTTTGTGGTTTATTTAATTTAGAGATTGTCCAAATCCAAAATATTCTGGGTACCTTGCACTTTTAAAAGAACAACTGGACAGGACACACTTTGTATACACAACAAAACTGCAACCAGTTTTGGTCACCACAATGTAAACAAGATGTTGAGACTCTAGAAAGAGTACAGAGAAGAGCAACAAAGATGATCAGAGCACTGGAGGCTAAAACATGTAAGAAACGGTTGCTGGAATTGGATATAACTAGTTTAATGAAGAGAAGGACTCGGGATGACATGATAGCAGTGTTCCAATATCTCAGGGGTTGCCACAATGAAGAGGGAATCAAGCTATTCTCCAAAGCACCTGAAGACAGGACAAGAAGCAATGGATGGAAACTATCCAAAGAAAGAAGCAACCTAGAACTAAGGAGAAATTTCCTGACAGTTAGAACAATTAACCAGTGGAACAACCTGCCTCCAGGAGCTGTGAATGCTCCAACACTGGAAGTTTTTAAGAAGAGACTGGACAGCCATTTGTCTGAAATGGTATAGGGTTTCCTGCCTGAGCAGGGGGTTGGACTAGATGACAACCAAGGTCCCTTCCAACTTTATTACTACTACTATTATTATTATTATTATTATTATTATTATTATTATTATTATTACTACTACTACTACTACTACTACTACTACTACTACTACTACTACTATTCATGGTATTATAGCTACAGTAGTATTGATCTTCCACTTCTGTATAAAAGTTGTTCCTATATGTTTTCTATGAAAAGTTGATGCCATTCCTTGATTCTGTGAGAACTCATCATTCTCTTAGAAACCATATGGAGTGTGAACTCTAGTTAGAATAGCAATGATAATTCCAAGTCAATCCTAATCTGTATTGTTAATTCCTGTTACTTTTTCAATTCAAAGTCTCACAGATGTTTAATCTTTAGCATAGAAAAATAATTAAACACCCTGTAATAAATTCAAAATTAACCATGAGGTCTAGTCCCACTTTAAGCATGAAAAAGGAAACCTAGTGGCACAATGGTTAGAATGCATTATTGTAGGCTAACTGCACACAGCCTGGAGTTCAATCCTGATGGGCTCAAGGTTGACTCAGTCTTCCATCTTTCTGAGGTTGATAAAATGAAGACTCAGATTGTTGGAGAGGCAATATGCTGACATTGTAAACCTCCTAGAGAGTGCTGTAAAGCATTATGGGGTAGTATATAAATCTAAGTGCTATTGCTAAAAACTAGCTGGATGAGTTTGGGCCAGGGTTGTTGTTAAATGAAAAATAGGAGGAGAAAGAAACATTAGGTATGTTTGCCACCTGCTCTTTAGAAGGCCAGATCCTGAAGTTGAAACTCAAGTATTTTGGCCACCTAATGAGAAGGAAGGAATCACTGGAGAAGAGCCTAATATTGGGAAAGATTGAGGGCAATAGAAGAAGGGGACGACAGAGAATGAGGTGGCTGGATGGAGTTACTAAAGTAGTAGGCGTGAGCTTAAATGGACTCCAGAAGATGGTAGAGGACAGGAAGTCTTGGAGGAATGTTGTCCATGGGGTCGCGATGGGTCGGACACGGCTTCGCAACTAACAACAACAACAAAAGGTGGGATAACAATTAAATGAATAAATATATTTTAGAAGACAACTCTCACCATAACAGAATGCATGTTTCCTGAAACTCATGTGAAACAAGAGAGGAGAAAATATATACTGCATCAGTCATCAGTGTCTTTCCTATGACTTGCAGACTAAGCTGCTGTCTTATTATAGTGGTGTTGGCTCTCGTGAAATTTAGATCCCTGATTTTATAGGGTTCCAAAATTTATGGGCTACATGGAAAAACCTTTCAGTATACAGAAGGTAATAATGAGATTGGCACAGCTAGTGTGGTCATCTCTCTCAGATACTTATGACTGTTATTGTATTAGGAAAATTAACATCTGAAGAAAATTTGCACTGGGTTTATTTAGGCTTCCTTTTATGTTACATTTCTGTTCCTTCTATTACTATGTTATACCTACTTAACAATGAAAACAAAATAAAATTATCAGAATATTGATGCAAAAAACCAAAGTGACTTTTCACTACATCAGGAGAAGAAGAATTTCTATATTTTAATTTATTTTAATATTAAGTTTACTTAATCTGTTGGTCCATTTCTTCTGAATTCTTATTAACTGATAATTTCTAAAATGAATTTTAAAAGAACATGTCTGTTGATGAAACTTGACCATTTTTTTAAAATTCCATTGTTCATGATGTGATTGCTTCAAGATTCCTACATTTTCTTTCCAAATCCTGCTTAAAAAAATTAAAATGCAGCTAAAAATATAAGTTCACATTTCTCCTTTTTCCTTTCATGTACAATGCACTAGGAGCATTGCATTTATCAATGCAAACCATGTATGAATGCTAATGCATCAAAATGCTGCTGTGTTTTATTGATGTGGAAAGCAAAAGATAAGAAGACACTGAAAGTTATTCGGTTGCAGATGTAGCACAGCCGTTTTGATGTTATCAATTCCAAATGTATTAGACTTCAATTCCTGCAATTTCCAGAGATATAAACTTCATCATGCAACATGTTCTCTGAAGAGTATGTAAGTTAAAGAGACACATGTTTGGAGATCAGTCTATGGAAGAGTGACAAGCAAAGTATAGAAATAAAAGATAAGAATGGGAGAAAATTCATAATGTACCAATTTGACTTCAGAAGCAAAATCATTTGGAAGTGCAAAATTTATCTGATGATAATTTTGTACAAGGAGACACATCCACTGAAAGTACAAAGAGTAGAAATGTTATGTAAATGTTATGACTTTTAGAACCTAATATTTAGCATTGTTACCTTTGGCTCAGGATATGTTATTGTGTTCAGTGTTACCAACAGCTGAGCTCTAGATATATTTTTTTTTTAAAAACCCTCAAACCAAAAGACAAAACCAACTCTCTCCCCCTCCCCCACATATACACACACATACACACATCTATTTGACTAAAGAGCTATAAGGAGACTATAAAAATTATGGATCACAGAAATAAGCAATTAGTGTTATCTTCAATTGCTTTATTGGCAGTATTCACTCGTTAGAATAGAGGCAGCCATAAAACAGATTGCAACACACTGTATAATGGCATATGGGGTTTTACATTGTAATGGCCATTCTCTGCCAAAGTCATATTTTCGTTTGACTGCATGGAACATCATCACTGAGTTTCCAAAACAGAAGTGGATAACTCTGCTGTTTCCCTCCTCCTTTTCTTCTTCCCTTTTGACTTTCAGATCCTTAGTAGATGAAAAGAACATCACAATAGAAGAACAACAAGGTTCCTTGACCTTTATTAAACTGAGGAACACCCCAGATCAACAAGATAATACAAGATAATATTTGAAGATTGATTGGTTCTGAACTTATGATTGTAGTAATCTGCATGTTCAAGATGAGAAAAAGGAATACAGTTTACTCAGTCACCACAAATAAATCATTCATATATTTCATGGATAAAAATGTCTGGAGAGAAAATGTGATATGCAACTCCAGTGACCTCCCTTTGAGGAAGAGGAATATCAGAAATGAATATCTATCCATCTTTAGCTAAAATGTCTAGAGTCTACTGACATTACATAGGTGTCTAGAAGCTGCAATTTTTTAATTTAATAATTTAAGCAGCCCCAAACTCCATGAAATTTTGAAGCCATGAAAGGTTATAGCTGGAAGGGATTGTGAATATCACCCAGTGATATTCCAGCCCAATGCAGGAATACACTACTAAAGCATCAACCGCATATGGCTATCTGGCTTCTCTTTAAACACAATCAGAAAAGGGAAAGGCTACTATCTTCTGAGGACATTCTGTTCTATTGTTGATTAGCTCTTGACATTTGAAAATTCTTCATTATGTCCAACCAAAATCTGGTGGGGTTTTTTTATAATTTAAATCCATTATATCTTCTTCCATCTTCTTGAATACACTGAATAAGTCTTATACAGCCATCTTCCCAGAGTCTTATCTTGTCCATCCCAACTGTACCCTAGGTCACCAATTATTTTTCAGGGTTTTTTCTTTCCTGCCCTTTGCTATATTTAGTGGTTCTCCTCAAAATGTGCACCAGCTTGTCAATGTTTTACCTAAGATGTGATGTATAAACGTGGATGAAATATTTTGAATAAGCCATTCAAAACAAAATCCAGATTGAAGAGTCGTTTTGTAGGATCGAATCTGGGTCAGTCACTGGGACCAGAGACTTTGTCTTCTGAGCTTTCAGATTCGTACTGGAGCCCATCTTCAGTTGTTTTTATAGTCCTTCACAATCCATGATTTTAAAAAAAGGACTTGCATAATTCTGATCTGGAACCATGGTCCAAATTAAGGACATTTCTCATTTTGCTGGTAGGTGATCAAAATACCTTTAGATGTTAGATGATTAAACCTGGCATGGGCTATTAATGCAGCTATCATCCAAGATATATGTTGACACTGTGCCAAGGGAAATTATTACTTCCATACAGCTATGAGAATTAAAAATTAAACATGAGTAGTCCTTAACTTACAACCCTTTGCTTAGTGACTGTTCAAAGTTACAACAGCACTGAAAAAAATGTCTTACTATGGATGCTCACACTTACAACTGTTGCTTCATTCCCACATCATGTGATCAATATTCAGGTGCTTGGGAACTGGCATGTGTTTACACATGCAGCATCTGGGGGTCATGTGGTCGACATTTGCAACCGGGTCAGCTGGCTTCCAACAAGGAAAGTCAATGGAAAAAGCTAGATTCATTTACTGACCGCAAGATTCACTTATCAACTGTACTGATTTGCTTAACAACCATGGCCAGAATGGTTGTAAAGTCAGGCACGATTTACTTAACAACTACCTTACTTAGCAATGGAAATTCTGGTCCTCTGTTCAAGGACTCCCTGCAGTTCGTTTGATAAAAACACTTGTAAGGGCCGCTTTGCAATAGATATGGGGATCAGTGTGAATCTATGCCCTCTTTTCTTCAAGGGATTTTTAATTTTAAAAAACCAGGACAAAATTTCAAGTTTTCAGAACAAAGAAAAGTTAGATTTATCTTTTCGGATGCACAAAGAGAGCGAAGATAGTTTATACTTCTTCTGTGTCAAAGATCACAGGAAGGTAGTGCACTTTTTGTAGGGGATGTTTTCCTGCAACAGAATCAATCAATCAATCAATCAAGTTTTGGGCTTCATAGTAAATGTGATTCCTATGAGGATCTTGAAAATCAGTTTGAATTTTGATTGGTTCCCAAAGGGATGAACTCAAGAAAGAGAATCAACTTACTTCCAGCCACAATCTGGAGGCTTCCTTATTAACACATATATTTTGGAATGCTGGGCAACCAGACTGATACAGAAACACCATTTAAATGTGTAGTGCTGTACCTTTAAACTATGGCAGGAAAATTCAGCTGGGTGCATTTAGCTACTATTGTAGCCTAGTTTTTTGAAATAGAAGCCTACACATTACAAAGTCTTATTGGCACCAAGCTGAGCTTTCTTGTCTGTGTTAGGTTCCAGGCACAAGGGACAGTATGTTTTGAAAATGTCATGGTGCTCTTTTGTAACAGAAAGGAATCTTGCTAAGTCAGGTGACAAAAGGCAACAGAAGATAACAGGAGAGAGACAGAAAAAAAATGCCTTATACCTCTTTCTTTCTTTGGCTAACCATTAATGTTATTCTTATTAATCATTGCTACAATACCATATACTGACATACATAAAGAGGAGAGAGGATTTGAATAATAGAGAGAAACGGAGGATTTGAAATATACACACATAAAATGCTTTCTAGTCTCATGTAGGAGAAGGGTGAAGATTTCAGACAGCACTCCTGACTTAGCAACTGGCAAATACTTTTCTTAAACATTGTGCAATGTGATTCTGTGGACACATTTCCCAGAATATGCCTACTTTTGCATTATGATATAATGGAAGATAACCTGGTTTTTTGCAGTAGGGTTAGAGGGATTTCTTTTTAAGAGACATAAAAAGGAAAGATTGTGACTGAGCAGGTTAATTATTTGAATGGGAGACATTCCTCCTTTGTCATTACCAAGAATAAACATGTGCATTTGTATTCCCAGGTAACCTTGGTTGTTTCCCTGAGCTAAGCCTTGTTAAATATAATAGGTACTTGAAAGAGACACTACTAAGAAATTTCAAAGCTAGACTTCTGGGTTAGATGGCATGGCATCATGGGCGCAGGAAAATGGGACTCCATTTTCCACGTCCAATTTTGCTCTGCTGGGAACCCTAAAAAGGGTCTGAAGTTGCCCCGGAGAGGGAACAGAGAAGAAGGGGACCCTCTTAGATTGCAGAAGGGCAGAAGCCCTTCTGTTTGATCTGAGGAAGCCCTTCAAACCGGCAAAAGAAAGATTGGCCACATTTATGTGGCCAGCCAGAAGCCACCGACAACCCAAGATAAGCACTAACTAGCAACTTTGGAACAACACGGATGGAACTGGGTGAGAATGATCCCCTCTTTATAACTTTAAAACTTTTTCCTGGAAAAAAGAACTCCCAAAGAAAAGAATCCCCCAAAAGATAGAGAGAAGGAGAATTTTCACCCCGTTCTCTCAGGAAAAGAGAAGAGGTAAATAACTTTCTTCGGGGGGGGGGGGATTAGAGAAAACTACAAGATTAATTTGGATTTAATATAGAGACATAGCTTTGACAAATTTGGGGACTAAAAGTATTTTTAAGACTTTATATTCAAAAAGATATTTGAAAAGTTGGTGAAATAGGTGTGGATTTAAAAGCTGGAAGATGGATGTTAACGACATCTAATGGTGAACCTTGGCATTACAATTTATTATGCTTAAAGAAAATTTGGTACAAAGCCCGGACATAGAAAAGGCTCTTTGTTGTTCTTGGAAACTTTCACTTTTGCAGACTGCAGCTGGGAAAAGGGAAAAAAAATCCTTGGGCTGTTTTATCTGTATGAAGGAAACAATAAACTACTCTAAATTGGCCAGCCTGGATTACAGATATTAACTGACTTTTAATTTCAAGAATTATCAAGAAATATTAAGAAACAGTGGGAAAGTTGCTTCTGGACTATTTCTCTTTGGAAGAAACATGGATAATCAACAAGAAAATGTAAATGGACTCCAGAAATAAATTATTTCCATGTTGAAATCAATTCAAGAAACAATTGTTTTAAATTATGAGGAGACTAAAAGTAATTTAAATAACATAAATGAGCAATTCTCCAACTTAAACTTACAAGCAAAAAACATTCAGAAAATGACCATAAAGAATGAACTAGAAACTGAGAAATCAGAGGAAAAAATAGAGGAAACTGAGATAAAGTTAGAGGATTCGAAAGAAGAAACCAACAGACAGGCACAGATAAATAAAAATTTGGAAGACCTATATATAACACTAGAAATGGGAAAGATATTTTACTTTTCAAAACTTCAGATCATATTTGAGGACAAGAAAGAAGAATTGATAGAATGGACGACAGAGCTGTTAGGAAAAATGCTGAAAACTGGCAAACAAGAAACTAAAAGAGAAACTGAAGGAGAAAGAAAATGGAGGCTGTTTAACGAATATAAATGAATTAAGCATTTTTACAAAAAATACTTTAATTAATTAAATTGTCTTTTTTATTCCAAATAATATATACAGGAACAGAGGAAGACATACTTGGTGACTTAAATGTACTGACTTGCAAAGTTATTGGCAAAGGAAGAAAGCTAGAGTAAGACTGAAGAAAATAGAGGTCCTGACTAATTAGATGGATGGACTAATGGATCTGAATATGATTAAAAGAATAGACAATTGTTAGAAATAAAAGGACCGTTATAAAATAGAAGGATGTGATTTGTAACTAAGATAACATAATTTCCTATAAGATGGGAAATATGAAAATACTAAGAAGGTCAGTATAAGGGAAGCTCTTAGTTACCCAAATGTAATTAATTATGAGAAAAATGATAATTGATAAAGTTATTTTGAATATTGATGGGAAATTAAAATTAAAAAAGAGAAAAAAACAGGATACGGATTGAATAAGGGAACTCTGATTGTAAATACATTTGAGATAGGTGTCAATGTTCCGACTAATGAAACACTTCAAAGAACTTCCAGGCATTGTTTATCCTAGAAAGCCTTTATTACAGTGTAACAGAGTGTCAGCACTACATGGATGGATGCCAAGATCTAAATTTCCCTTCCTTTGCACATAACATTCCAGGCTATTCCCCTCCCCTTTTTGCAGTCATCATTCACATTTTCCAATCAACCTGAAGGGCAAAGATTCACTTCCATTCCCTTCCCGCGCAGTCCTTATCTTTCTCCTCCCCCCACTATCATCTGAATTAATTCTAAAAATACCAGACAGTTCTGCATATCTTGTCAAAGCAATAATATCCAATATTAGCAGCGTTGACAATAGGTTTTGGCTAGAGAAGATATAATAAATTGATATTATTGACACTATGTATAATATTAGAAACATGTTATGAAGATGTTTATATTTAATTGTATAGGTATTAATAGCAGTAAGAATTATACTTGCATAGTGGGGGAAAATGATTATTATTGGAAGAAGAGAGGATCAGGGAAATACTGGATGATGTAGTATTGGATATTTTGAGTGAAAATTAACATATACCACTGAATAAATATGGAACCCAGACATCAAGGTGTTTATTAAGTACTTATGATTGTAAAACTTGAAATTAATAAAATATTTACAAAAAAAAAGAAATCTCAAGGCTAAAAGTTAAAGTAGAACAAATCACTACCAGGTTAGTGCCAAGAAAACTAAATACATGTGACTATGTAAATGCAGAAGTTAAGTCTGATTCAAGGGAAACCTTACAAATTAGCTACTGTTGTTTCTTTCATCCCTTTTGCCCATCTCAAGTTTGACCATCCGTGTTCTCTAAATGGGAACTAGAAATTCTATAGGGACAGGAAGAGAAGAGTTTATATTTCCTAAATATGAAGCTATAGAAAACAACATGTATTTTATATATTTAGATTACTGCAACACACTCTACATGAGGCTGCCCTTGAAGAGCATTCAGGGTGCCAGGCATTTAGCATATGTGACATCTCTGCGCCATGAGCCACATTGACTACCAATATGCTTCAGGGTGCAATTTAAGGTGCTAGTGATTACCTTTAAAGCCTTCCATAATTTGGGAATGGGTTACTTAGGGGATTGTCTCTCCCTAATGGTGCCTACCCAACTAGTCACTGCCTTCTTCCAAATGTGTGTAAATTTACATTTTAATTAACCTATAGCTTTCAGATTTCTTTGTAGTCTCTCTTCCAGGTACCTCCATATTTAAAGTGTAGTAGGTTAATCTGGCAGGAAAGACATGCTCTGGATCCCATCCATGAGAGAGTATCATTATTAGGTAAGGACCTAAAGTCACTGAGATATTACTGTAAAATGTACAGTTTCTGTTTCAAATATAGTTTTTTTGTTTTGCTTTGCTTTGCAAAATTAGTGGTGTCAAGTCCCGAAAGCTTAAAAATACTCAATATTTGGCAAATCTTTCTGGTATTGTCCCAAGAGTTCCTATTACAATCAGTATGACAATCAATTTTTTCCTCCATAATCTTTCAATCCCAATCTATCAATCCTGATAGCCTGCTATTTTTTTCCAATTGTTTTTTATCAATTTACTTTGTTCAAGTATTGCCATATCAAAATGAGTCACCGTTTACTTCCTATAACAGTAATGTTTGTTGCATTATTTTCTAAGTTCTATCAGTTTGAATGTTAAAATCCCACTAAATTTTCACAGCTGTTTCATGCATATGGTCCCTGTAGTTTTTGCAAATAGTGAAACCAAATTTTGTTTATAAACACCAGCAGACAATTTTTGCATCCCTACAATGGTTTGTTTGTACTTTGAGTGATTTTACTATAACCACTAATGAGATTATCTACAGCAGGCATGTCAAACTGCTGGCCCACGGGCCAGATGCGTCATGCTGAAACCACACCCACCCCATTGCCAGCAATGGGGGAAAAGTCCCGATACGTACGCGTCGTCATGTGATGTCGCGAATTTGACATGCCTGATCTACAGTTTCTTTCTTAATTTTAAAAAATCAGTATTTAAAATTGACAGAAATATGTTCAATTTTGGCTTCAATGGCACTGGTTTTCTGAACTTGTGTTTCAACTACTATGCTTATTTCTTTGATTTTTTTTTAAGTACTCCAGAATTCAAAGAGAACCATGTTCAGTTCTGAATTGCATTTCTTGCAATATCAAGCATGTACTTGGCCATGGAGTGTTTTAGTTTTCTAGCTATTAATCTGATTTTGAATTATTTCCTTCTTATTTTCAGATTTAGTAGAGCTTTTTCTGATAAACCTCGATAAGCAGAATCTATTCTTTCCTTATTGTAATTGTTTAAACTATTTTTCTTTTTCTGCAGTTTTTTTCTTTCATTTACAATAGTTCTCTACTACCTTTGTTGCAGAGTACATATTATCTATGAATGCCACTTCTTCAGTGAAATGCAAATCTGTTAATTAGTTTTCTTGTGTTTTTAAAATTAGAAATGTCCAATTCCATTCAATTATCTTCATTGCATAGCAAACTACAAGCAGTGCCCAGTGTATTTATTGTTTTAACAATATTTCTACTTAAATATTAGTTTAGTTTAATTTGTTTTTACTGATTTGATATAATTTGAACTAGGAATATTTTTCATTCAGCTATGAAATAAATCAGAAGTTCCCTTAACCTTAACATTTTGGGTTCTTTAGATGCCATGTGATATTTCTATTCATTAACTATTGCCCACCAACTCTAATCTTTCCTTCTTTAATTGCCAAGTAGCACATTTGTTCAGGTAAAATTTAATTCCTCTGTCTTTAATAAATTTGTGAACAGTGTCTGAGATAATTTTAGCTTGTGATTTGTCATGTAATTTTAGATCACGCAAAAGACAACAGATTGTTCATTTTTGGCTTTATTTTCAGACTAGATATCCACAATGACTTTGTTCTGCATACTTGTGACTGAAACATTGCCAGAACAAGAGTAATATGGTAGTGAATCTTCTTAGAATAAATCTTGTTTTATTCTTATTTGACCCAAGTTTTCCCTGTTCCCCATTTCTCCTTTACCAAAACGTTCTCCATAAGGCTGCTTTTCCATAACATTTCCAATAATCTTCTATTATTTCTCTTATTCAAAAAAAATTTCAAACATTTTCAACTCTTCAAAGATGTATAGAGGATTTAGTCAAGTGACTTTCTATAGTCTATCCAGGCTATTAAAAAGTTTGTTTATTATAGATTTTAAGGTTTAGTAACCATTCCTTTGTCCAATGTGAAGTTTTGCAAAACCTCTTTTGTCCCACTTGGAAAATTATTTATTTCTAATAATCATATATTAGATTTACTATAACTCCAGTAAACAACTTCAATGTTATGGACAACAAGTTATATGCCTGTTGTTGTCATCATCATTGTTCTCATCATCATAATCCTTACATTGTTTTAATAATGTATGAGAAATTAAAACTCTCTTCCTGTCCTCATTTCTGCCATTTTATCATCCTGGTCATATGATCCTGAACTCAGAATGTCCAAGAGGGAATATTACAATATTGCTTTAGGATCCAATCTGGGTCAGTCACCAGAACCAGAGGTTTTGTCTTCCAAGCTTTTGGACTCATGCTGGAGCCCATCTTCAGGGAACTTCTCTAGCAGAGTGTGTGCTGTCCTTTGTGTGATATTTATAGTGCCTGTTGTATGTTGTTTTTTAGATGTTGATTGGGGTGTGTTGATGGCTGGCTTTAAAGTTATTAGCTGTTGTTTGCTTGTGCTGCCCAGCCCTCGCCTTCTAAGTACTTGATGATAAATCAGCACTCCTGTTGACTGACAAGGGGCCTGTTTCCTAGGCTTCCATCACTTCCCTGGGTGTTTTATGCCTGCTCATCCAACAATCTTAGTAGCTGCAAAATTGAATGTGTGTCCTTGTTAATTGCAGTGTGAGGCTACCATTGAATTCAGGTCTTCCCATATGACCACTCACTTGTGTTCTTGCAAGAGTTCAGAAGACAAAATCTTCTGGTCCCGGTGACTGACCCAGATTGGATCCTGCAACATTATCCTGGGACATGTATGTTTGCCTTCATTTGTGAATATTATTTTCCTTCTATATTTGTAGGCAGTGATATTATGTCATATGGTGTCAATGCCTAGGATTAATAGACCTATATCACAGGAAGGCTTTTAAAACTTTATTTTTGTTAGGCAGAAAAAGGACTCAAAGTAAAATACCAAACTCACATTTTGCTCTATATTTGGGAAACATGATAAATCCCAGGAAGATACCACATTCATTATGGAGCAATAATCTTTATGTCTCATCCATGAGAACAAAGTTGGGCATTGTAACTTTGTGGAAATATCTCTACCTTTCACACAAAAGTTCCCCAGTTTGATTCCTAGATTAATAGATACAAATGGAACAATTTGTTTGCTTTATTATTTAGATACTGAACCAAACTGACTCTGAGTGGTATCCAAAAAGAGCAGCCCCTCAAAATATGCAGAATATCCCAAACCATTTTAAAACCAACTCTAGTAATCAACAATCATAATGATGATAATACTAACTATAGAAATAAATGGGCAGCCAAGTTCAGGCTGGGCTTAAAGGCCCTTTGAAAGAAGAAAAAAGCTTTCTGAATGAGAGGAGGGTAGGAACCCAATGGCCTATGTCTGGGCCATTAGTGATATCCCAGACTGGATGTCAACTCCCAGAATTCTCTTTAGCTGGGAGCTGAAATCCACATGTCTTAAAATGGTCAAGGTTGAAAAACATTGCTCTAGGCCAGGGTCACTTGACCAGGCAGGGGATGAGGTAGACCCTATCATAAGTCTATACTGATATAGCTATAAAGTTTAATAAACAGTTTTGCTATTGAAACCAGCAGGAATTTTGAACTCCTGAACAGAGTGGCTGAAATGAATATAAAAGAAAAGGACAAACCCTCCTTCCATATATATTACAATTATAATACCTCAGCCTCACCCCCCCACCCCAACACATCTAATTATAAATGCATGCTTTGTACATTATGCATTTGGCTCTCACAAATATTTGGCTGATTTATTATCTGAGGGGCAGACTCCTGCATCTTGTTCCATTGCCTATGCTAGGAGGGATTGATAATAAGGAATATCAAAAACATTGGAAGGATTCCCAATTGCCTACTTTTGTGCTTATCTTTTCCCATTACATATGATATAGGTCTTAGTACAATGCCACTGATATTTACCTGTTTACAATTGTATGCAGATTCTCCCCGTTTTTTGCTACAATTCAAAACAGCATCCATAATACTTTGTAGGAATATTTTTCCCACAACTACCTTTGAGATGGGTTCGGCTGAAAGAAAGTGCCTGAACCTGGGTCACCCAACAAGCCTTTGTGGATAAGGAAAGGCTAGAATTCAGTCACCTGGTTTCTGGTCCAGCATCTTAACCACTACACCAAACTGGGTCTCTGGTGTGTGCTTTAATCTCATATATATGCCCTCAGAGTTGTTTGTATAAGCTTTTACAAGGTATGGAAGTAGACAAAGTTCTTAATCATATGGCAATTGATTTTCACATGTTTTAACAGTAAAACTGACTAAACTTTCCAATGCTTCAGTTCAAAATGTGCAGAAGAATTGCTCCAGCCAAACATCATCACCTAGATCTTTGATGTCTAAACATCAACATGACAGCATGGTCCCTTTGACAATAGTAATACACTGTTGCTAACATGTATATAATGGTGAGTTGACAGCAAGACAGTGATGAGCAAGGATTGGTCTAGGCAAGTGCCAAACCCTGATGTTTTGAACAATGTAATGTCCTCTGCAAATCAAAGGCAGGAAATATATAAGCTGCAACAAGTGAGGATATTTCATACTAAATACATTTTGGACAAACTCATGCTGAAAATAATGACACACAAGCACACAGAGAACATTAGTAAAACATGTACAGTTTAAGATCTCATTATTTAGATATCAAAAAAGGAACAGTGAGGAAGAGACTAAGAGGCAGTGAAATTGGCATGATTTCACATTAATGTTATAAATTACCAATAGGTTATGTGGACATACTGTATAAATATTAGTGGCTGGAATAAAATAGAATACATTAGTGCTCCTTCAGATTCCTGTCATATCTTTGGCCTCATTAATACTTAAGAGGATTTCTTTTTTTCTCATTTCTTTTAAGAGAAATGAAATAATAAACTTCAAGTTTTTTTTCTAATTTCAACCACCCCTTACAAATCAATTTAGAGAAATTGCTGATGTTTTCAAATTGTTTGTAGTTCTTTAAATGATGGCTATTTAACAAAAATTGAAATAGTTTTGTTACATGGAAACTTCCCTGTAATCATAGAAAAAACTTGCCCTGGCAATCATTTTTTCTGCAGTGTTCCCATAAAGTTTCCTCTTCATGTTAGCTTCAGCCAATGTATACAGTAAGGTAGGATTAGACAATTTCATCTGTTCCAGTGTTAAAGTAATGCTTTCCCTCTTGTGGCAGTTCTAAGACATGGGAAGCTGGTTTTCACACGGTCAGAAGAAATCATCCTGAAACGAGATCAATGTTTATTTTACCATTGCAAGAGATATCTGGAAAACCATCTCTCTCACAAAAGAGAAAAACCTTCAAGCCAGTTTATGCCATCAGATAAAAAAGTGTAAGAATTAAAACATTGATTTTATTATAAATATACATTTGAAACACAGCAATTGTTTTCTTTCATAATGGCTTTATTAACTTTATCAAAAAGTCTTATTTCCAATCTCCATTGTCAGGAGAAACTGATATAAAATCTGGTGCATAATATTTGTGTAAAAATATTGATCATTTTGTTAGTAGTAATCGGATAATCTGTAGGAGATAGAAGCAGCCCAATCCTCTTTTTGCCAGTCCCCAGCATTCTTCTTCATCATTCATTTCTTCTTGTGGTTGTTTGTGTTTTCCCCGTCATGGAACACACTGGATCTGGTGCTATGTTCAAAATACTGTATTTGAGGAGGTGGTAAGAATGTGACAAAGCAGGAAAGAGCAGGTCTCGTCATCTGTCAACATTTGTCATTTCACCTACAGCAAATTTTTAAAAGAAGAATCTTCTTCTTGCCTCAGTTGTTTCTCCTAGGTATTACACAAAGTTTGGATGTAAAAGAAACNATGGATTGTTTATATTCAAAATAAGCATAGAATGGTGGAATATAATCTAGGTTTTTAGATAATTTGTTTCTTTTTTTACATATTTCACCTACTTATGTAGAATAATATTTTGTGGAGTTAGGGATATTAATAGTAGTTTACTTTTAGTTGAATAGTATCCTGGGATAAGGTTTGGGAAGTCCGGGGGGTGGGGGGTGGGGGTGGGGTTTTTTTTCTTTTCTTTTGCATTGTGATGTACTTGTGATGTGTTTTTTTTATGATAAAAATAATAAAAATTTATATCTTGTAAACATTTGTCATTTCAGTGGAGCATATGTTTTTTAGAAGAAAAGTCAATGGGTGGCTTCTCTGGAAGAAGGGAAGCAAAGTCCCAGACAAACAGAATCTTCACCCAAGACAGGAAGAAGGGGTACTTTAATTCATCGCGTCCTAAATACTTGTAATCTGAACATCATCGTTCTGCAGCAAATCAGAACAAAAAACAATAGCAGATTCAGAACAGGAGTTGGCAGTAGAAATAAAAAAATGTTACATTGAAAAAGATTTCTGCTAACCAAAGAATTAGGATAGCAGTTTCAATTTTGCACTGGGGAAAGAAAAGCTTTACAGGTTTTCAACACTTGCCATCATCAGTAGTGATAGTTGCTAGCCCCCAGATAAACTGTCTTGTTAGTCCTGGAACAGCACAGATTTCAAGATTTCCCAATCCTCCAAAACAGATTTTTTAGGGAATACAGTGTCTTCATAGAAAGGAATTGGATGAAAATTCCTAGAGGAAATCAGAGCTTGGTGGATATCATCAATAGTTACAAAGAGCTTTTCTCTTGACAAAAATGCAAGATATGGACATCAACCATTAATCTAAAATAACTATATTTTAAAAGGAATTCACTATATTTATACCTAACCTGTCCTCCAGGAACGAGACATGGCCTACATAAAACTCTTCTCCAATTTCTTCACCTTACAGCAATTCTGCTATGGGGATATACCAAGCTGAAATAATGCTTGATCCACATTGCCTAGTGATCTACTGTTGTGTAGTGGGAACAGCGAGGCATTGAAGACACAGAGTTGAAATAACAGCTCTTTATTAGGTTCTCACAGAAGCAAGCTCTAGCAGCTATTTGATTTATATTTATACGGACCGCCACTAGGCGATGGCCGATCAGTTTAAGTACTCATTCCCGCCTAAAACAACAAGCTTAAAGTTATACAGACAGTCTATGATTCAAATAAAGCAATCAGTTAACCGTTCTTTATAACAGACCCCTTTGAATTGCTTAATACATAACATCTACCATACATGAGGGTAGAATTTGAACCTCTACCTTAATACAATATGATAGCTGTTATGTCCTGGGCCTGCTGAGTGATTCAGCAGGTGCAGGAAGCTGCAGAGAGGCCTGGGCAGACCATGTGGATGCCCGGGACCAGACAGGCTGTCTCCAGCCTATTGCGCATGCGCAGGGCGGGAGAATCCGTTGCATTGATTGGCTGACACTGTCCCTGCAAAGGGGTATAAGAGGAATCTGCGCCATTTTGTATTTGATTCTGTTGTGATCTGAATAAAGAGAAGACTGTTGTTACTCCTGCCTCGTCTCAATGCCTTTACATCGAAAACAGAACAATATAGTGAATCTTTATTTCCTTATTGCTGCAAAGTGCCATTGGTCGTAATAGTTAGGGCTATGTACATTTCAAAAGTGATTAAGAAGAAGTTTTGTGGATCTCAAGAAAGCACAGCACCTATTTGCTATTTATTAAGGCAGTCTGACTTTTTTTCAGATTTCCCAATGAGCTTGAGAAATGGTATTGCTTCAAATTATTTTTGAAGCATGCACAGTCCTTTTGATAATGCAATAGTTGTGACACCACTGATGCTCTTTTCATCAAGCATTTTAACTGCAGAATATTTGTTATTGTATTAGTAGACATTGCTGCTTTCTTAAAACAAAGGATTAGAGTAGCAAATAAAATTTTCAGCTTTGAAATGTTACTCATATTAAACAAAGGTTGCCATCATGAAAAAAGAGAAGGTGTTGATTTGTATGTGTGTTGGTTTTCTTAGCAAAATTCTGTATTGATTCTAAGCCTTCATAGTAGTTCTGGTTCACAATTCCAAATTATGATGAGCAGCACCCAAGTTGTCACAGTGCCAAACATGAAAACAAAAGGGCACAATCTTAAACTAATTAAGGGCCAGGCATCAAAGAAAATTAAGCAGAATTTCTTTGCATAGAGAATCAGTAGTAGATTTTTAAAAAATTATCAATGTGCAATTAACATAGAAATTGCTGTAAAAAAGAAACCCATGAATGATTTATGTTGAAACAGTATCTTGTTTATAATAGTAGCCAGTACTAGATATTTTAACATAAAGGCAGTGCACTTCCCCCACCCCTATAATGTACTTAATTGCATGGTACAATGCCAGGGGGCTGTGGGGGGAAAGCATTCTCACACCCCAGCTGTTGAATGGTTTACAATATGAAGTGTGCAAATAATGATAGTACTTAGTATTTCAGTGGGGGCAAACTGTGGAAGCAAGCATGCCCCCACATAGGTTATCCAACTGGGAACTTTCCTGTATCTCTTTGCTCTTTGTTGTTTAAATGTTTTACAACCCAGGTAGCCTTACCTGTATAAAAAGTTATGATGTTAATCCAAAGGAACCTCATGTTTTTTGAGTGAATTATGCCCTTGAAGCTGTCAAAAGACACGGAACATCAGATTTTGACAGGGTATACAGGAACCAGAGGTGAGAGTAAATGAAATGTGTGTGTGTGTGTATATATATGTGTGTGTGTGTGTGTGTGTGTGTGTGTGTGTGTGTGTGTGCGCGTGTGCGTGTGTGTGTGTGTGTGTGTATTATATATACACACACACACAGGTTCACACACACACACACACACACACACACATGTATTATCTGTTTCTGATTTAGGAGAAAAGTGCAAAAAACAATAATGAAATCATACAGCAAAGAAATTTAAGGCCAGAGATGGGAAAAGAAAACATAATTAAGTCTGGATTATAGCAATACTGTTCAGTATACCAACCAATATTTTTTTATCTTTGCAAATTAGAATAACAGAGTAATGGAGTTGGAAGGGACCATGGACATCCTCTAATTCAATCCCTGCTCAAGCAGGAGACTCTATACCATTCCAGAAAAGTGGCTGTCCAGTCTCCTCTTAAAATTCTCCAGTGATGAAGCACTCACAACTTCTGAAGGCAAAAATTCCCATGTTAGGAAATTTTTCCTTATTTCCAGGTTGCTTCTCTCCTTGATTAGTTTCCATCCATAGTTTCTTGTCTTTGGAAAATAGGTTGACCCCTCTTCTGTGTGGCAGCCCCTCAAATATTGGAACATTGCTATCAGGTGTTCCCTAGTCCTTC
Organism: Protobothrops mucrosquamatus; assembly: GCF_001527695.2. Taxonomy (NCBI): domain Eukaryota; kingdom Metazoa; phylum Chordata; class Lepidosauria; order Squamata; family Viperidae; genus Protobothrops; species Protobothrops mucrosquamatus. The sequence continues at coordinate 289,584 of NW_015386332.1, read as the reverse complement.
TTTTAACTAAAGTAGACGTACCCAATTCCTGCAGCCGTTCTTCATATGTTTTAGCCTCCAGTCCCCTAATCATCTTTGTTGCTCTTTTCTGCACTCTCAAATTTTTTTTAAAAATGTGGCGACCAAAACTGGATGCAATGTTCTAAGTGTAGTCTTACTAAGGCTTGATCTTGATTCTATTATATTCCCTCTGTTAATGCAACCTAAGATTGCATTAACATTATCATCCTTCTACACACTGATTCATACATGTCTTTCATTCTCACCTCTCTCTTTTTTAAAAAGTCCATCCATAATGTTTTGGGTCTTCCTCTCTGTTGTGTCCCGTGCCTGCAGAAGCAGGCGCAGGAAGTTGCAAGAGTCCCGGGCATTTGCAAAAGCTGCCCGGGACCAGACTGACCGGCGCCAGCCTTGCACGCATGTGCAAGGCGGGAAAGGACTGCCTTGTGACTGGGGGGAATTGTCCGGGGATTGGAGAGTATATATAGAGGCTTGCGCGCCTCTGGGATTGTCGTTGTTCGTAGATGGAAGCAAGCAATAAAGAATTGTTGGAGATGATTCGTCTCAAGCGCCATTATTCCCAGGACTTAACACTGGCGATGAAGGTGGGATCCAGTCTCTACAGCTAGAAAAGCTAGAAGACTCACCCAAAAGAAGTCCGGGAGAGAAACGGCGTGGAAGTCAGCGTTATCCTGCCAGTACGAAATCACTGGAGGGTGCGTGCGGCTGAAGAAGACGACCCTGATCCTCGAACGGCGTGGAAGTCAGCGTTATCCTGCCAGTACAAATCGCTGGAGGGTGCGTGCGGCTGCAGACGACGACCCTGATCCTCGATCAGGGCTTGGAGACACACATTTCAACAGAGAGATCAGCGAGCTGGGGAAGCAGCAGAAGAATCTGCAAGTGGAGTGGCCAAGATTTTGCGGCCCACTCGAAGCGCTCCAGTGACTGCAACCATCCACACGAAGGTGGACAAGCGTTACCAAGCAGCTGGCAGGAGGTCCAAGCATCGTCAGGACAAGGGCCCAGCTGAGATTCATTGCATCGGACGCGGTGGACGCCAGAAGCGTGCGGAAATAGAGGCTACATCGCTACGAGCTGCCTGGGTTGACTGAAGGAGTTTCTACCAGACAGCATGATTCGCCACGTTACGGCGGCTCCTTCACACCCTTCTACCAAAGGTGGCGTCCATGTCGGGCGCAGCATTGTTTATTCTAGGGGGGAGGGGTGTTGTGTCCCGTGCCTGCAGAAGCAAGGCGCGGGAAGTTGCAAGAGTCCCGGGCATTTGCAAAAGCTGCCCGGGACCAGACTGACCGGCGCCAGCCTTGCGCGCATGCGCAAGGCGGGAAAGGACTGCCTTGTGACTGGGGGGAATTGTCCGGGGATTGGAGAGTATATATAGAGGCTTGCGTGCCTCTGGGATTGTCGTTGTTCGTAGATGGAAGCAAGCAATAAAGAATTGTTGGAGATGATTCGTCTCAAGCGCCATTATTCCCAGGACTTAACACTCTCCATCCATCCCCTTTCCCCTTATATAGTTGTTTTGAGTCCATCATCATTAATTTTCTTTGTTTGATACTTCAAGATGCTTTATTTGTACTGCTCATCTATTATTACATTCAGATCATATTCCTTCAACAGTCTTCTATTTATGAAAAGATTCCATTGTTCCTTTTATCATATGCTTTCTCTAAATAAACTTTCTCACATTGATACTTTTCAAGGAACCGATAAAAGCAAAACTCTAACATTCACACATCCTATCCATAAAGTACACAGTACTTCTCAAATTTTGTTCACTGTACTCTTATACTCTTTCAGTCATCTCAACGCTGGCATCTTTCCAGAAATACTTAACAACCTCCTAATAGATTTTGTTTTCATACTTACTACCTAATAATGGGATTCTTCCATTTGTAAGGCACAGAAATAGTTTTCAGTACACATGTTAAACTATTTGCACAGTGACTCCATCAGCATACCATATCTATATTTTACTGTATTTACACTTTCAGCATTTATGACTTTCTTGTCATTAATTTTTCTTGGACCTTAATTTATTAGCATTTATTTGAGGTCCATTCTTCAATATATTATTCCCATGCAAATCCCTAAAATATTATTAGCAGCATTCTCTCACTTCTGTTTCATTTCAAATAAGTTTATCACTTTCCTTTTTAATTCAATTCAACTTGATGGAAGCTCATTTTTAGACCTTTCACATACTACCAAAACAATTTTTATTTCCACTAAAACTGTTCCATTTTTGCTGCTTCTTGTAATTTTAATCTTTTCTTGTTATCTCTACTACTTTTACAACTATCTTTTTCTTTATATATACATTATAGAATATATTTCTCTCATCCTTATTTTTCTAGCAACCCATAGCCTCTTTCACTTCATCACACCCCCCAGCATCCTTTTTCATGCTACCTCTTAGCATAACTTCGTACACTCTGGCATTCTGTAATATATTTCTTTTCAAAGAATTCCATATTCTCTTTCCTAACATCCATTTTCCACTCATTCTGTTGAAAAATAAAGTTACCATCTAATGCAGTGTAACATAAATTTCATCCTAAGTCTTCCTGCAATTATTCTATGTTTCTTTCACTACTTTTCTTTCCTCCCATATCCATGTTACAGTATCTATCTGTTTGTTTAAAATGAAATGTATATGCTAGTCAATTCCCCAAAGAGATCTTCTCCCCAAAGAGATCTTCTCCCCAAAATCTATTCTTGACGCTGTCAAATAATAGACAAAAACTGTGATTACTCTTGTATTCTTCACTTACTATTTTAGTCTTTCATCATAAACAGTCAAGACAAGATGGACTGCAAATAAATCTAGTAAATAAGTAAATAAATAAGTAATCATACTTTGATTATATATTCTTTTTTACTTCTTGTACATGTCTCTTTATCATTTCAGCATTTTAGGAAGCTGCCTGTGTATCCATGCTGGCCTCTTTTTCCCATGTTTTTGTCTGTTTTTGTCCAAATTTCATATAATTTATCATACTTCTTGAATATTAGCCTCCTTCAAGATTTCAATCCACTGAATTTGACTTACCTTTCTTTGAGATGAATCAGACTATATTTTTTATTAATTTAGCCCATATTGGATTAGTATTCAATATGGAGGTCTGGCTCTACTAAATTCTGCTTCCTCTGAGCATCACATGTTCAAGGAAGAATTTGAAATGAACACAATCATTTTCCCCCATTGTGCCAGTCACTTTCACTCATTTAACCAATTCCTCCCTCTTGGTGAGAAATAGGTCTACAATAGCAGATCTTCTTCTTCTTTCGTCTGTCTTCTGATAAATGCAGTTGTCAGTAATAGAAGACAAGAATTTGTTGAACCTCTGACCCTTGGCGGAGGTAAACTTTCAGTAGATGGCAGGATAATTGATATCTCCCATTATCACTCTTCCATCTGTCCACTTCCAGCACTTTATCTTAATTGGGTGAACCCTATCATTTTCCTACACCTTATTTCTCAGAGTTTACACCTAAATTATGTTAGTGGACATTAATGTTGAAATTGAGTTCTGTTTTCCTCAGATAGTATGCTTGTATGAGTCCTTTTGAATCTGGTCACAGTCCACTGTCTTCCCTATTGTGGATGACCTGTTTAGCTGCTTATTTCACAGAATCTTAGAGTCTGAAGGGGCCATTTAGGACATTGATTTCAACCATCTACTAAGTTCAAGGATCCAAGTTTAAAGTATCTCTGACAGAAGGCTCTCTACCCTCTACTTTGATACATTCAGTGAAATTGAATCCATCATTTCTTTGGACAATTGGTTCCACTGTTGAGCTACTCTTACTGTTAGGGAGGTTTTTCCTTCCGCTAACATTCAATTGAAATCTGCTTTCCTGTTATTTAAGTCCATTATTATGTATTATGCACTCCGAAAGGAGAGAGAACAAGCCTCAGCTTTTGATATGGCATCCATTTAGACATTTGAAGACTGCTATCGTATCTCCCTCTGCTGTTTTCTCCTCAAACCTAAACATTTATTTTGTTCAAATTCTGTTCCCACTATGGCTCTATACCTTGAAAAAAGCCAGTATCTTTTTCTTCCTTCTCTTTTTTTCCATTTTAAAATCCTATTTATATGCTACCTTTCCTTCAAGGAACTACAGGGACATATTATTCCTATTTTACTTCCATAAGAATCCTAGGTGGATAGGTTAGACTAAGAAACACTGGTAGGCCCAAGGCTATCTAATGAACTTCAAGGTGAGAAAGGCTTTGAATCTGAACCTTTGAATCTGAACCCTGAACCTGAATCTGAACAAGAAGTTCAACCACTGTACCAAATATCTCATTCCAGTACAACTTTAACAAAGCCTCTTTGTCTTTCCTCTTAACAGAATTCAGGTCTGTATATGTATAAATGTATCAATTTGCTTCCAATTTTAGTTACCTTTCCTATTTCTTTCTATGCTGCACCATTAACTTTCTCAACTGAGATGTTCAATTCTTAGTATCATAAGACTGGTTTACTAGTAGTAAAATCAGCATTTTCAATTCACCAGGAAAACAGCATTGCCATTATCTCTTTACATAGAGGTTCTGCAAAGGTAATGAGGTAGTAAGAGAAAAAGATATCTGATTTTCCTATGTACCCAATCAACAATTTAAAAAATTCTTGATAAATTCAAGAAAATCCCATAACTATTATTTATATATTTGATTTTTATTTCATCACAATCACATGCTTCTTGACAGTGCATCAGAAAACAAAACATCCACACTAAACGCACAACATGAGAACAGTAAAAGCAATAACAATGAAATACAAAGAAATTAATCAGTCTACAACATTCCTATGGTATTATCTAACTATTGTAGTTTAAAAGGCCCTGTGGAGGAGTTCCTCTATAATTTGCTTCTAGAAGTCAATATTGTTGGGACAAGTGTTATTTCTAGCATTGAGTGTTACCTAAACTGTGATTTCCACATATGCATGTATGCCCATATATCATATAACATAGATGGGAAGTTACAATTGGTCAATTAAGAAGAGGGAAGAAATGGAGATATGGCTTAGTAAGAGTTGGAGGGCTAAGAAATGTCAAGGATTCCACA
>NW_015386332.1:271756-284383 GCF_001527695.2 Protobothrops mucrosquamatus | reverse complement strand
GAGAGGGAGAGGGAGAGGGAGAGGGAGAGGGAGAGAGAGAGACTATATTCATCCATGTTTGAGAGAGTAGCAATGGGTCAGGGACTTTTGGTTCAATCTAGTAGAAGAACCCTGGCAATCCTTGCTGTACCTTTTGGCAGTCATGAAGTGGCTATCAATAAAGAATACCAAGAAGCCAGTAAAATGCATTCTTCTGGAAACATTTGCCAATTCTTCCTGAGCTGGTTCATTGTTGTGTCTTGGAACACTATCCAGTATTATTTATTCTTCCTGACTACAGGGCCAGGAGCTAATGTTATACCTGCTTTAATGGTTTCTGTAGTTAGAATACCAATATCTAAAGGATAGATAAATGTAATTTGGGCTTTTTGCTTGTATGCATGTATATATTTACACAACTTTCATGGTTGCCCAACTTGCTGCAATAGCTCTGGGCAGCTAACACTAAAACAAAAAACCAAGATAATAGAATAATGGTCAATATATGGCAAACCAGAGATTCAAATAAATAGTCTCAATTTTATAGAACAGGACTCACCTAATAATCTAGCCCCATTGTTTGACAGAAATGTCAGGTCTTTAACAACTTATGGAAGACCTACAGGGTCAGGTCAGTCAAGATCTCAGAAGGAAGGGACAAGCTTTCTTAGTCCCACAGGATGGCAATGCTTAATAGTGGCAGCACCTGCCCTATGGAACAACATCTCTCTAGAGATTTGGATGGCCCTGACTTTTATAAGGTATTGAAGACCTGGCTGTTCCAAAGGTGCTTTTTCAAAAGGCAACTGGACTTTCTTTTTCCTTGAATACATTTCGCTTCTCATCCAATAAGCTTCTTTATTTCTGAAAAAGCTTCTTGGATAAGAAGTTTTTTCAGAACTTAAGAAACTTCTTGGGTGAGAAGCAAAACTTCTTCAAAGAAAGACAAAGTCCAGTTGCCTTTTGAAAAAGTACATTTGGGACAACCATGACCTGGATGACTGAGAATCTCCATAGACATAAAGACCTAGCTGTTTCCTCAGACATTGGATAAGGTGGTTAGATGAGCTCTGCAGTTATTGTTATTAGTTATTGTTATCCTTGAGTGCTTAAGGTTATAAATTGTGTGTGTTTTTAATCTTTGTAAGCCACCCAGATTTACTTGTATACAATGGGTAACTATGTACAATAAATATGCAAAGCATATCCACACTGTTGATCTGATGGAATACGCAGAAATACTTGGAGACAAGCCATCCCACAAATAATGTGTGCTATAAAGCTTTTATAATAACCAGCCCCTTAAATTTTGCCCAGTAGCTTACCAGGAGCCTGTGGAGTCATGACACTAGATAAGTGGAGCATGACTCACTCAAACCTGCCCATGTTGCTGCATTGTAGCTCACTTGCAGTTTCTCAGTGCTTTTCAAAGGCAGCTTTATGAAGAACAAATTATAACAGGAAGTGACTGGGGCATGAGTGACTCTAAGCAGGGCCTCCTGATCCAGAAATGGACACAACTGGCACACAAGGTAGGTTGGTGCTAAGGCCTTCTTGGGTTTTATTAGTTGTAGAAAATCTTCTTTAAATACCTCACTATTTCTTGTAAAGCTCAGGTTTTGTTTGTGTTTCATTGTTGCTGCTGTATCAGAGCTTTTAAGTTTTATGGGCAATTTTAACTACTATCTTATTGCCTGCAGTTGTTTTAACTATTTTGTTAGGATACAAGAATGTTCATTGTTATTTTTTTTCCTTTTCTTTCCTGTATAATTTTTTAACCACTTTGGAAGTTTACAAAATTGTATAGACATATATATATTGGGGGGGGGCAGGTACTTTATTGTAAAACTAGGACTGCAAGTTTTAATTCACTAATTTAAAAATGTGGTTTAAATATAAATCAGAGCTCTAATTTTTTTCACTCTGTTTCTAAAGGATTCAAGATGCAAAGGACAGAAATGGTTGATAGGATGATATAGGGAAGAACAGAATTTGTAAAAAAAACAAAAACAACCCTTCTCTCCTGGATCAGATCACAGATCTGTGTAGTTTCATGCTTTTTCTCATAATGGTCATTTGAAACCCCACAATAAGAACATGAATGCTTTGGCCTTTTTGTTCATGATCTTAAGAAGTTAGCATTGAAAGGCATTATTCCCTTAAACTGGAAATATAAGAACAATCATTAACATGGCTGGCTTTAAGCATCACACACACTAAATCAAGGCATTGTTTAGCCAGATCCATGAACTAAGCCACTGAATTATGGTTTATGGCTTAGTTTTACATGTAAAGCAGATTACTGTGTCTTAGTCTATCAACTATGCTTTACACAAACTTCAGCTTAGCATTTTGTTTTGAGTCCAGCTAATGTGTTCAGAGTTATCCAAGTTGATATCAAAGCATTATTTTTAGTTCATTTCTTAATGATCCCCCTCAATGGATTGAGCATTTTTACAGCAGCTGCATCCAGGATTGAAATTTTCATCAACCCATTTTTGTTATTATTGTTGCTATCAAATAATAGGAAGCTAAGTATTTATTTGGAGATTTATTTTCTCTTTTACCTTAGGTATTGCCCTCCAGATATTATGTAGTCCATTATTTTAATGAACATTATAAAAAACAAAGTAATAATATATATTCTAAAATCATAACCAGCACATGGAACAATGATATAATTAAAAGCTAACAAAAAGGATTGTCCTCACCACACTTCAAGAGGTGAGAAAAGGGGAAGGTGGATAAACAAGCCTAAACAAATTCCTAGTACCTAATAATCGTCTACATTAAATAGGCTTTATATAACAACAACAACAACTTTATTGTCACTATGATTGTACACCAATCGGCATATATCAAAATGAAATTTCGTTGCATACAGCTCTCAAAGGGTCACCACCTCCGATATACACTCCTTGTTCATGGCCAGCTCAAGTTTCAGAACATCCATTTTAGTCTCTAGGGAGTGAATGATTGCAAACAGGACAGATGGAAACGGAGTTCCATGCGGATTAGCCCTCAAATTAGCTTGTATTCCTACACGACAACCTCGCCTCCTTTCCTTTTTCTGATCCTGTCTCTTCCACCTTTTCCTTAAAGGGCTTTGCTCCTTTTCGCCCCTGGAGCACACTGCTTCTGCCGCCATCTCCAACTCCTCCAAAAGCCTCTCTCTCTTTCTCTGGGCCTGCTGACAGCCTCATCCAGTTCCTTTGCTCCATAAACCCCGGGACCTCTCCTCCTCTGCCTCCTTTGGAAACAGCCCTGATATTAAAGATCTCATTCAGAATAAACCATTCACTCTGGCTTTAGTATATCACTGCCCATTTCTTCTGGCAAAAAACATGTTCAACAGATGCCTACAGATAGCCATCCACTCCTGTATATATAAATATATATATAATAAATATAAATATATACAGGTAGTCCTTGACTTATAACTATTTGTTTAAACGTCATTTGAAGTTACAAGGGCACTGGCAAAAGTGATTTATGGCTGGTTTTCACACATTGCAGCCTCCCCATGATCACCTGATCAAAATTCAAGTGCTTGGCAACTGGCATGTATTTATGACAGTTGCACTGTCCTAGGGTCATGTGATTACCATTTTGCAACCTTCCCATCTGGCTTCTGACAGGCCAAATCAATGGGAGAAAGCCAGATTCGCTTAACGATCACGTGATTCACTTAACAACTGCAGTAAAATGAGGCAAAACTCACTTAACAACTGCCATCCTTAGCAATGGAAATTTGGGGCTCAGTTGTGGTTATAGGTCGAGAACTATCCATATATGGGATTGCTTTCTTTGACTGAGTCCTATGAGTGGAAGTCCTTATTGTCTGGAGCACTTATATAGGCACAGGTATTAATATAAACATTTTGAACTCAAAATGTTTTGCATTTAAATAACCTATTTCAAGCTTTAAGCAGCTGTTCCAACTTTGCAAGAAATATGCCAAGGCTGCTGGACCCAAAGGTGTTTTTTCAAGAGGCAACTGGACTTTCTTGTTTTTCTTTGGAGATGTTGCACTTCTTGGATGAGAAGCGAAACGTCTCCAAAAAAAACCCCAAGAAAGTCCAAGTTGCCTCTTGAAAAAGCACCTTTGGGACAACCATGACCTGGATGACTGAGAATCACCATAGGAAAAGGTTGCTGTGACCATTCACAAAATGTTCTAAGCTCCAGAACTCTTCTCATATGATCAGAATGATTCCAGCAAAGTTTGAGCAATGTTTCTGGGTGTTTCCTGCTGAGAACAGAGCATTAAGGGTTCACAGTACTTCAAAATCAAAGTTAATTCCACAGAAACTACATTGTGTCAGACCTGTAGAAATAACCATTTACAGTTGTCACACTAAACTAGAATATGTAAGCAGCACCACTTGGGATCTATAGACATGCCCAGTGATTCTCTTCTCCCTTGTCCAAACATATCTTGAAAGAAAAGACAATGCGAAGAGAGCTCAAATCTCATTCCTTTTTGCTATCCATTTTGCTCCTGGAAAAGCAAACCCCCCCCAAAAAAACCCTACTTTTGGTGGAATTGCCGAGATTTGCTCTTTTTCTATTCCTGGGATTTGTATCTCATGCAGAGCTAGCTGTAAAAACTGAGGAATTTATATGTACAATACATAAGAATTCCTCACTGAATCAAGCCAAAGTCTCTTATATTGGAATTTTTGAGTAAGATAGCTTATCACTAATAACTGGGAATCTGCTTCTGAAAATGGAGACAAAAATTATCAGATATTTGATTAGTAACCAAAAGAAATATAGTATTTCTTTTGAAAAATCATCTATACTATAATGTTCATCCTTTCATTTTTTCTAGATGGCTTCTGAATAAATTTGGTGGGAAAGAATGTGCACAATTTTGCATGCTAGAATTGAAAGTAGTCAAGATCTGAAAAGTTTCATGTTTATTACCTTAATATACTCAGACCTTTGTGGTGTTCCTCATTTACTTAGAGCTCTCCAAATCTATAGCTGACCTTAGCTTGGTGCCCTCCCAGCCTTCCATAACCTCATGCTTGTTGGGAATGATGGGAATCAAAGTCCAACACATCTGGAGGGTAACAGTTGGAGAAAGCTAATTAGCCTGACCTGTTAGTCACTTTCACCCCTGTTTCTGCAGGTGATGGCTCTGCTGAATTTTAAAGTTTTTCAAAAACTTATTTTACTGCTTCTCTGCATCCTCTGGAGCGTTCTCACGTGACTGGTATAATGACAATCTGTCTCTCTGCTAACATTTCTCTCCTTTGGTTATTTGTTTGATAAAGTGAGGAGCTTCCCTTTTGTTGCCCTTCACCAGAGCTTAATGTCTTTACTTTGGGATCAATATACTTTATGAATAATTTTATTTCCTTCTATTTTTATGGTCTTTTCTCCCTCATTATCATACTGAGTTTATTAGCTAGTGCTGTCAGTATCTTTACCCTGTCATATGTTCCTGAGGTACAGTAAATATCACTTGTGTTGTAATTAATATGCACACCCTCTGCAGTAATTAAAGCACAGACCCCTTCAACCAGCTGAGCTTCCTACACTAATTCCACCTTATCTTCATAATGAACTTATTGCAAGCTGAAACTACTGGTGAATATTGTTCGGTAAGGATAGAAGAATGAAATCTAATGAGATGCAATAATATTTGTGAACATGGTTAATATAGGGGGGATGAATTTAATTATCCTTAAATCTAATTAAATTGCCTCAGTAGTCAGAATCTTCCCCTTTTGTTCCTTGGGGGAAAAAGGGAAGATACTTCTATTGCCCCTTCAAAAAACATTCAAAAAATAATGACCAAGATGCCTGGTTCTTTGCCCTAAAGCATACATGTGTACATTTGTTTTCTCAACAACTTTCTTCTACATAAGCTGCGATGTTCTCATACTAGGAGGTAGAACTGGATTGTAGTAACAGCAAGGAAGAGACAGATACAAAATGCTATGGGACAAGAGTCAGAACCAAAGGAATAGACAGCTAGAGCCTGAATGAAAGCAATAAACCAAAGTTCTCATTAAGCTGTAGAAAAACTCTCAGAAAGAATTTGTTGCTTCAGGTAGGTATCCCTGATATTAGATTTACCCAGTAACAACAAAGAAAGGTAAAGATAGTCCAGAAAATTAGTCTCTAAGAATAGGATCCTGTAGTTTCATGGATTAATCCATGGGAAAACATTTAATGGCTCAGCAGTTCCTGGCATAAGTGAAAGATAAGCTGTGACATGGGCAATCAAATTCAAATCCAGGGCTGAACTGTGTATTATTCTGAATCTGAAGTGCTTTGTGGCCAGGAATAGATCATTCAAACTAGGTCCTCAATGTAGAATCCAGGATCACCAATGTGCCTCCTTGGGGCCTGCAAAACTGCCTATCTGACTTAACTTTACTCCTTAAAGTTTCATTTAATTTGAAAAAGATGTGCGTATTGGCGGGAGGGCGAACTTAGCACGCTGCACAGTAGCAAATTTATATATACTGTAATGCCTCTGAACCCACATAAGCCCTGGATGTATTCTGAGAAAATAAAAGAATGTGTGGCCGCAGCTTGTTCTTTCTTTGTCTTCTGCCAAACCCAGCATGACAACCAAAGTGTGAGAGGCTTTCATGAGCTTTCAATATTCCACACATTGCAATTGACTCAAAAAGTTTAGGCATCCCAGGGCTAGATCTTAGGTCAAGGGAACATAAGTATTCACAGGGCTGTCCCTGCTCATGGAGAGCCCTGCTGGAGAGCACAAGAGTGGGAAGAACCAGGGGAAAACAAAATCTGGTATAACAATATGTTCAAATTAATCCTAGGCATTATGACTATGTCCTATGGAACCATTTTTCCTTAAAATAGCAGTCTGGCAGCCACATCCAAAGCTTGGTTGGGCCATATTCAACTGATTGGACATTCCTGCTTTAAGCCACAAACTTCTAACACATTTGTGATAAGATACCAAAACTGTGTCCAGATTCACAGCTAGTCCTTGACTTACAACTGGCTGTTTAATGACCATTAGGAATTACTATGGCCTCAGAAAGAATGGTTGTAGCATCCTGTAGCATATGGCCATGGTTTGTTAGGTTTTTCAATGGGATTTTTTGCCAGTTTCTGGGGAAAAAAATGCCAATTCAAGAGAATAGATTTGGACCTATGATCATGTGATTTATTTAATGACTATCATAAAATGGTGGCAAAATCATGTCTAGTCACGTGAATGCCTCAACCTATGATCATCATAATTTATGACCCAATTCTGGTCCCAGTTGCAGTTATAACTCAAAGACTACCTGTATTTCACTATGGCTCCATCCAAACATGAAAGGACCTGGTTAATCAGTTTGGACTTGCCACCATCTTGCCACTGATATAGCAGATCTTCCTGGGATCCTTTCCTGAGACTACACTATTTTATACTGACTCTGAAAGGAAGGGCCAGTTAGTTGTTACTAGAGATTTCCAATATCAAAGTGTTGTTCAGCAATCTAGACTGAAGGAAATGTGGGGCTATCAATCTGGGCTACAAAAATCTGGATGGCCACCAGAGGGCAGCAAGGTTATACAAAAACAAATTCTTTTCTGCCTGTATTTTTGCAGTCTAGATCTAGTAGCCTGAGTGAATTGGGTTTCTTGACCCTGTTCTGCAACTAATAATACTGAACTTGGGGACCTGGCAGAAGACTAAAAAACCTAGCATATTATAATCAAAGTTGTCACAGCAAATTAAATGTAGTTGAGTTGTTTAATGCAAATTAAGTCATGCTAAAATTGCTGGAGCAAATTAGAGAAGCCTAAACCCTAAACTTCCAAAATAGGGTTTTGAAGTCAAAGTTCCAAAACTGAACCAATTAAAATTGCTTAAAAACAGCCATATAGTTTTGTCCTTTATCTATGCACATAAAGTGACTAGCAGCTGTCCTGGGCTAAGCGCCAAGTATTGGCTATGTTGTCATCCCCCCTTTTCTTCCACCCACTCACAAAACATCCCTTAATTGCCCCCATTGCTAACCACTCTCTCCTATTCGTCTGCAAGCCTTGTTCATTTAATGGGCAATTCTATTCTTCCAAATATATAGCATGTCTTAAAGTAAGTTCTAAACAAAAAATGGAGGGGGATGGTTTCTTCTGATAATTCACTTTTAAGGAATGGTGATGGTGGAGAGTCACAAACATTGCTTGATATGGGTTGGAGACCACTCAGGCATACCAATATGGACACATTCACATCCCAAAGATGCTTTTCCAAAAGGCAAGTGGACTTTCTTGTGGGGTTGTTGTTTTTTTTTTTGAAGACATTTCACTTCTCATCCAAAAGTTTTTCAATTTTAACTGAATGGTGGGGAATAGAGGGATTTATATTCTTTCAATCATCTGATTGTTAGCACTCTGAAGGTCAGTCATCTTCAAGGAAAAGAAGAAGAAAGTCCACTTGCCTTTTAGAAAAGCACCTTTGGGACAACCATGACCAGGATTATTGAGATTTTTCATAGATACTAAAGTACTACTTCTCTCTGTCAGAGAGACAAACTATTGTACCTTTGGACATGAGGTTGTTAAAAATCATCAATGTGCAATTCACAAATGACTATCTCACTGGGACAGCATACTATGTTTCTCCCATACAGTCAAATACTTTGGGGAAATGAATAATAGAATTTTTATTGTTTTATATGTATACCACTGTTCCCAGAGGAAGGGGAGTTAGGTTTACTGTGCCCCAGTGATCTTAGTAGATTTTTCTGGGGAAGAGGCAAGGTGTCACCACAATCACCACCATTATCAAAAAGATTGTTTCCTAGTTAAGAAGTGGGTTTGATAATGTTCATTACTGATGCTTCCCAGTGATCCTTGATTCATTGTTTCTCTGCTAAGCAAAAAGGTAGAAGTGAGCTAGATAAGGGCCATGATCTGCAGGGAACAAGTAATATTGTGCAACTGATGACATAACTCAACCAATGGAACAGATTGCCTTTGGAAGTTGTGGGAGCTTCATCACTGGAAGCTTTCAAGAAGAGACTGGACTGCCATCTGTCAGAAATGGTGTAGGGTCTCCTGCTTGGGTGGGGATTTGAACTAGATGACCTACAAGGTCCCTTCCAACTCTGTTATTCTATTCTATTCTAAATTCATGCCATGACACATGATGAAGTCATAGTGAGTAATGAAGTCATGGCATCAGCGATATTGTATGGTTTGTGCTATGTCTTATTATCTTATTCTTGGATTGACCTGATTGTTCAGGGTAACAAAGCCAACTCCATCATAGGAGCCTGTTACAAGCTGTTACAACAACAAGAAGAAGTGAATATCCTGAGCGTAAGGAGCTACAAGCTCAGATGAACTGCTATTATAGTAACCTATTCTAAATGCAACTGAGTTTTGAATGCCCCAAATTAATTGTTTATTGCAATGAATACAAAAGATAGAATCGGGCTTCAGCCCTTGGTCTGATTTCCAGAGAGATGTGGGGAGGGAGTGGGNAGAGAATTGTCTTTAGGCACTCTGCCAAAAGATGTAGAGTGCTTTTCAAAAGACTAAAGAAGGGTCAGCAATTAAAAAATGGCTGTGTATGTGTAATAAATAGGCAGAGATGGGATGGGGAAAGAATGGGAAATAATCTGGAAAATCTATTTTGTGATTTATTTTCCTTTTTTTCAGTATGCAAGGAGGACTTAGTTTTACCTTTAAGTACCTGCTCTTCTGATTAGCTGCTGTCTCACTAGCATTGTATTGACTTCTGAAGCAAAGCATTGGTGTCCCTTTAGCTAGGTCCTCAAATAGAAAAGGAGTATCTCAGATCTTATGAGAAGCTTTCAGTCAACCAAGACCCATGTGTATCCATCCCACACAGTGAAAACTCTTTTCACAGTTACCAACTTTGAGATGAGACATGTTGGCTGGGGAATTCTGGAAAATGAAATCCAAAAATCTTAAAGTTGCTAAGATTGAAAAATACTGATTTAAGCACCACAAAAGTCCTCTGCCTTCATGCTTGCTTTTTTAAAAAAAAAAATCTAAGCAACT
Organism: Protobothrops mucrosquamatus; assembly: GCF_001527695.2. NCBI lineage: Eukaryota > Metazoa > Chordata > Lepidosauria > Squamata > Viperidae > Protobothrops > Protobothrops mucrosquamatus. Next base: position 274,387 of record NW_015386332.1, on the reverse strand, counting down.
ATAGAGAAAGAATGGAAAACTACAGAATGTTGGAAAAATTAAAGAACAATCATAACTATGATAAAAGGAAAAAGAAATATGATTGGATTATATTCTGAAATTAAGCAGTCCAAAGGATAAATTTACCATGCTTTGATCTACAGCAGGTGACAACATCTTGTTTCATCTCAGTGGCTGAGCCAAATTTGGATTGGACCTGGTCATTAGCTGGATAGGAAATCACTAGGAAAGGAGAATGTTGGGGAATTGAAAACAAATCTGGGAAGTATGCAGTCAGTGGAAAATCACTTTGGTGTAAAAGGAAAAAATCTTCAGTTTTACTTCTGCCAGAGTTCTACAAATCACAAATATTAAAAGCAACACCAAATTCCACATTTCTATATACCAAATCACCTTTGCTACTTTTAGCATGAATCTGACCCAAATGTATTTTTTTTATTTTGTTGGCATGTGGCTGCTGACTCAGGTCTGGAATCTGGGACAGAAGTATTGGGGAGTAATAAGGATCATCATCCATTACAGAACTATGAAACCAGCTGTTCTTCAGACATGTTAGACTGTACTACAGTCCAACACTTTATGGAAAGGGAACAAATAATTGTTGCAAATGACATGGAAGCAGATCAGCTCCCTGACATATTGCCAAGTTCATATCATAAATCATTAAAGCAACTGCAGAAAGCAAATTCCAACATTTTGCTGTGTGCAGCTAGTCACTGATAAAATCCTGAAGGACAACAGATCTAACAAGGAGGTCACAAAAGTATTTCTGGAAAGGTCAGATTAGACAGTGTGAATATGAAAGTTGCAACACACTTTTCATCTTCAGAAGACCTTGTTCTATGAGATAATAGATAGATAGATAGATAGATAGATAGATAGATAGATAGATAGATAGATAGATAGATAGATAGATAGATAGATATGATATGATATGATATGATATGATATGATATGATAAAAAAAATTGATTTTCAATTGACTATATCAAATATATAAATGATACAAAAATGCAAATAAACATAAAGAAAACAATATGACATGTTCATAATACCTACATATGTAGGTGTTCATAACACCTACAATTAACTTCAATCTGATAATATTAGGATAGATAGATAGACAGACAGACAGACAGACAGACAGACAGACAGACAGACAGACAGACAGACAGACAGACAGACAGACAGATGATTGAATTATTTAGCTGCCCATCTCACACATTGGGGCCATCAAAATTTCTGGAGAGATGCTTTTCCACAGGGCAGGTGCTGCCACTGAGAAGGCATGATTTCACAAGATGACATTGTCTAACAGAAGACAGAAGGGCTTGAGAACATACCCTCTCTACTAGACTGCTGAGGGTAGAAGAAACAATAGGAGAAAAGTAGTCCTATAATACCCTGATCATATGCAAACATAGTGTATCTTTCTGGCACCAGTTGGGCATTTTAATGTTTTGAAGATTGTAAACTGTTTTCAGCTGCAACTGGTAAGGTGAGAGGTTTTATTTAAAAGTGATTTTATAAATCAAACAAATGTTTCTTTAGCATGGTAGTAGGAAGACGAGGAGCGTTCACAGATGGATCAAAAGAATCAAGATAGCAGCCATGATCACATAATTGTGATGTACAGCAGAGAGTGAGCAATGAATCAAGAAGTGCTTAATTTGCATCTCACTCTAATTAGCTAGATTCATGCATCAAGATAAGCCATAATGATTTGTTTAGTTGTCCTCAGTGTGTTGTCTGAATCCAACCAATAATCAATAGGTTAGGCAATGCTTTCTTTGCTACACTTTCTTAGCTTCAATTGCCTTATCTACATAATGGGGAGTAGAGATAGTGATATGTTTTACAATGATAAAATTTATCTTTTGCACAAATATGCATGTGTGGATCCATCTCACATTTTTAGTCATGGTGGCTATTTAAAGCTTCATTTAAATTGCCACAAGAACAACCCAATAATGTCTGGATTGGTAAAGCAATGCAAAATATTTCACAATGAATATGAGAAATATTGAGATGATGATGATAATGAATTAGAGTTCCACTATTAGAATAGAACAGAACAGAACAGAACAGAGCTGGAAGGGACCTTGGAGGTCTTCTAGTCCAGCCCCTTGCTCTAGCAGGAGAACCTATTCCATCTCAGACAATGAATGTCTAGTCTCTTCTTAAAAATCTCCAGTGATAGAGCACCCATGATTTCTGGGGGTAAGCTGTTCCACTGGTTGATTGTCCTCGCTGTCAGGAAGTTTCTCCTTAATTCCAGGTTGCTTCTCTCTTTGATCAGTTTCCAGCCATTGTTTCTTGTACTTCCATCTGGTGCTTTGGTGAACAACCTGGGCCCATCTGCCTTGTGGCAACCCCTCAGATACTGGAACACTGCTATCATGTCTCCCCTATTTCTTCTTTTCTTTAGACTAGCCAAACCCAAGTCCCATAGCCGTTCTTCATATGTTTAGTCTCCAGGCCCTTGATCATCTTTGTTGCTCTTCTCTGAATTTTTTCCAATCTTTCAACATCTTTTTTGTGATATGGTGACCAAAATTGGCTGCAGTATTACAGGTGTGGTCTTACTAGGGTTTTATAAAGCTGTAGTAATACTTCGTGTGATCTTGATTCT